>NC_135371.1:81295530-81598560 GCF_049243985.1 Paroedura picta
AAAGTGAGAGGAGAAAGGACTGAAATAAAGAAAAGGGGAGGGGGGAAGGGGAGGGGGGAAAGAAGGGAAAAAAAACAGGAAGGGAAGGAGAAAGTGAGAGGAGAAAGGACTGAAATAAAGAAAAGGGGAGGGGGGAGGGGAGGGGAGGGGGAAAGAAGAGAAAAACGGGAAGGGAAAGAGAAAGTGAGAGGAGAAAGGACTGAAATAAAGAAAAGGAGAGGGGAGAGGGAGAAAGGAAATACTCCAAAATCAAAAAGAGGAGGAATCAAGAGGGAGTCAAAGATAGCCCAACCTTCACTAGCTACCAACCCACACCTGACTTATCCCCACCCCCCTACCCAGCCAAACCAAATTAAATCAACATATCCACCCACCAATCAGCCAGAACAATAAACCCAACACAATTAAACACCATCAACTGACCTACCCCAAACCCACCCAAAACAATTAATTCTACCAATTAAATAACTAATCCCCACCCCAAACAACTGATTCTACCCCAAAACCACCCAAATAACCAATCCTACCAATTAAACAATCAATCACCATCAATTGAACACCCAACCCAGCCTGAGGAAATTAGCTCAATCAACCAATTAGCCCAACTTACCAACCAACCCAATAACTTGCCCCCCACTTACCAAACAACCCTACCATCCAACTGAACCACACCCAATTCATAAACCTCAGTCCCAAGCCAACATGAAATAACACACAGATCACTCATACACCACACACCCCTGGATTGGGCAACCCTGAGGTGCCACAATAGGCGATCGGGACTACCCCTCCAGGCTCCCACAACGATACACATCCTACACCCAACACATAACTACACAAGTGGAACTGGGAAGCCCTGAGAGGCTGTAATTAGCGATCAGGGCCAACCTCCCACAGATACACAAACTCACACACACAAAGACAGAACCGGGGTTTAACAATCAACCCCAGCCAAACCACTGAACCAAGAATTGAACCAACAGTGTCCATAGAGCTCACAATGCCTAACAAATCTGAAGAAGGAGGAAAAGCAGGGGCCTTGATAGGGTCAGGGATCCCAATAATAAGGGGCAAAGGCAGGGACAGCGGATGGCGGAGGTACATCAAACCAAGGGGGCCGAAAACCAAACATACTCAGGCCCCCTCCAGACTCCGCCCCATCCCTCGTGACACTAGGGTGGAGGCAAAGGTAAACAACCCGCCTCTGACACTGGTGCTGTGCAACGCCAGGTCAATAAACAACAAAACCTCTACGCTGCAAAACTACTTTGTAGAGCAAAGAGCGGACCTGGCGTGCTTGACAGAAACCTGGACCAGGGAAGGGGAGACAGTTGCCCTCAAAGACCTAGCCCCTGCTGGGTTCTCTGTCCTCCACCAGTCCCGGACAGCGGGGCGGGGAGGAGGGGTGGCAATCCTAACCCGAGAGGCTTTCTCCTTTAGAGCCCTCCCTGCGCCGTCAATACCAGGCATTGAATGTGTTGGCCTCGGATGGGGATCAACCGAGAGCGTGGCCATCTGGTTAGTATACCGCGCGCCCACTGCACCACCAGATGCCCTGCCTGCCCTGCTAGAGGCGGTGGCGGCCTGGACGCTACAGTTCTCCAGTCTACTAGTCCTGGGGGACTTTAACGTCCATGCTGAGCTACTGTCCTCTAGAACTGGACAGGACCTAGTGTCAACCATGGCAACACTGGGGCTCTCGCAATTTGTTGTTGGCCCCACCCATCAAGCAGGCCACACCCTGGACCTTATTTTCGGCGTAGGTTTGGATGTGGATCTGGTCACAACAACAGCCGTGCCATGGTCAGACCACTATGCTCTAAAGGCTCGGCTAAGGCTTCCACCACCTCCTCAGTTGGGCGCCGAGCAAATTTTAGCTCGCCCGCGGAGACTTATGGATCCAATAGGATTCCTGAACGCTCTGCGGGAACCAATGCCTCCCGGCACTTCTCTCAATGGCCTGGTCAGTGACTGGCATGACAGACTGCTGACTGCCATTGATGAGATAGCTCCCCGACGCCCTCTCCGGCTCCGTCTCAAGCGAGCTCCCTGGTACACCGAGGAGCTTCGCGACAAGAAACGGGAACTGAGACGGCTAGAGCGAGTTTGGAGGAAGACTCGTGACGAAGCCTCGAGAACATCTTATAGAATGCAGATGAAAGCCTATGAGATGGCGGTGAAGTCAGTAAAACGCAATTTTTACTCGGCTACCATCGCATCTGCAGACTCACGCCCAGCTCAATTGTTTAAGGTAGTTCGATCTCTCACTGCCCTGATTGAAGGGCAACAAAACAATAGCCAATTGGACATCAGCTGTGAGGCATTTGCGAGTCATTTTGCGGACAAAATCTCGACACTCCGCCACGACCTCCCCCCAACCTTAGATACAAAAAGTGAACTAGAGGCCCCTTGGCCGTCTTTGGAGAAAACTATGAGTAACTTCAGACGACTCACGCTGACCGAAGTGGACAGGATTCTAGCGACAACAAGACCAACTACATGCCCACTAGATCCTTGCCCATCCTGGCTCTTGAAAACAGCTGGCATAAAGATAATGGGCCCCCTCCGGGAGATAATCAACCTATCTCTAACAACAGGAGAATTCCCGGAGGGTTTGAAAGAGGCTGTGGTACGTCCACTGTTGAAAAAAACATCTCTAAACCCACAAGAGCCTAACAACTACAGGCCCGTGTCTCACTTAGCGTTTCTGGGCAAGATGATAGAAAGGGCAGTCGCAAACCAACTGACAGAATACCTGGAAGAAGCTTCGGTCCTAGACCCATCTCAGTCTGGCTTCCGGCCTGGCCATGGGGTAGAGACAGCGCTAATCGCCCTGACGGACGACCTCCGTCGCCAGTTGGATCGAGGCGGGTCGGCACTGCTGATATTATTAGACCTCTCAGCAGCGTTCGACACAGTCGATCACGAGCTTCTAGCTCGCCGCCTCATCGATGCTGGAATACAAGGGACAGCCCTTCAATGGCTGATCTCCTTCCTCCAGGGTCGTGGACAGAGGGTTGCAATAGGAGAGAAAACATCAGGCCGCCGGCAACTTACTTGTGGAGTCCCACAAGGAGCGGTCCTCTCTCCTATCCTATTCAACATCTTCATGCGCCCTCTCGCACAGCTGGTACGGACGTTCGGGCTGGGTTGCCATCAATATGCAGATGACACCCAGCTCTTCCTCCTGATGGATGGCCGCCCTGACTCTCCCCCAGAAGCATTAGCCAGCTGCCTGGAAGCAGTGACGAGATGGCTCAAGCAGAGTCGTCTGAAGCTCAATCCTTTAAAGACGGAGGTCCTGTGGCTAGGTAGGAAGGGCCCTTGCGAGGAAGCGCGCCTGCCTACCCTGGATGGCGTGCAGCTCTCCACGGCTCATGCCGCCAGGAACCTAGGCGTGATTCTGGACGCCTCCCTCACAATGGAGGCCCAGATCACAAAGGTAGCGCGGCTGGCATTCTACCATCTCCGCCAAGCCAAACTACTAGCGCCCTACCTGGCCCCGGAACACCTAGCCACAGTGATCCATGCGACGGTCACCTCTAGACTAGACTTTTGTAACTCGCTCTACGCAGGCCTGCCCTTAGCCCTGACCCGGAAACTACAACTAGTTCAAAATGCAGCAGCCAGGATCCTCACGGCAACACCGTGGAGGTCCCATATCCGGCCTATTCTTCATCAGCTGCAATGGCTACCAGTTGAATTCCGGATCAGACTAAAGGTTCTGGTAATTACCTTCAAGGCCATACGCGGTCAGGGCCCAGTGTACCTGAGGGACCGCCTCCCCGCCTATGCCCCCAAAAGAGCTCTACGCTCTACTGCCTCAAATCAGCTAAGGATCCCTGGCCCTAAAGAAGTCCGTCTGGTCTCGACCAGGGCCAGAGCATTCTCTGTTCTGGCCCCTACCTGGTGGAACGAGCTCCCAGAAGAGATCAGGGCCCTGACGGAGCTTAAACAGTTCCGCAGGGCCTGCAAGAAGGAGCTCCTCCATCAGGCATTTGGCCGAGACCAGACGTAATCAACAGCGACCAAGGGCCCCTGCTCCCCCCCCACCCCCCCTCAGAATTCAATCAATGAACCACCCCTCTCAGAATCCCATCAACAAGCCCTGGACCTGTTTGTATCACAACTGTTTACTGTTATACTGTGTTGTGTTTGGTTGCAATTGTTGGTTATTGATGTATATGTTTTACAGACTGTTTTATGTAAGGTTCCTTGTTATAATGTAAACCGCCCTGAGCCTCCGGGGAGGGCGGTATAGAAGTATGATAAATAATAATAATAATAATAATAATAATTTAAATAATTTAATAATTTAATAAGGAGAAGTGCAGAGTTTGATATCTGGGTTATAGAAATGAGAAGCAGGCATACTGGATGGGAGATACACTTCTGGGGAGCAGTGTGTGTGAATGTTGTCTTGGGGTCCTTGTGGACTGTAAGCTAAACATGAGCAGACAGTGTGATGCAGTGGTAAAGAAGGCAAATGCAGTTTTGGGCTGCATCAACAGAGACATCACATCAAAATCACAAGATGTCGTAGTCCCACTGTATACCGAATTGGTCAGACCCCACTGGGAGTACTAAGTGCAGTTCTCGAGGCCTCACCTCTAAAAGGATGTGGACCAAACTGAGAGGGTGCAGAGAAGAGATGATGATCTGTGGCCTGAATACTAAGCCCTATAAGGAAAGGCTGAGGGACTTGGGAATGTTCAGACAAGAGAAGACGATGTTGAGAGGAGGCATGATTCCCATCTTTTAAGTATTTAGAAAGTTATTTTATTTATTTATTACATTTGTATACCACCCTCCACTAAGGCTCAGGATGGCACTTAGATGAGGGCAGAGAACAGATCCTGTTGGCAGCAAAGGATAGGACCTGCAGTAATGGCTTTAAAATACATGTATAACGGTACCAGTTAGATAGCAAGGGGGGGGGGGATTTACAGAGTAATTCAGCAGTGAAATGGGCTGCCTAAGGGAGTGGTGAACTCCCCCTTACTCGCAATCTTTAAGCACTTATCATGGATACTTTAGGTTGATCCTGCCTTAAGAAGAAGTTTCTTTTAATTATTTGTTTTCACAACTGGGAAAGTGTCTGCCATTATTTACTAACCTTGACATTTTTATTTCTCCAATGTTTTGGTGAACTACAACTGAACCCAAAAGATTCCGTTGAACAACTGAACCCAAAAGATTGATAAGCCTTTTTTGGAAAGGGTTATCATATTGCATAATTTGGATGTTAGGACAGTTTATTAATTTGCTACTAATATACCTTTTCCTTATATTTGTACTCTTATGATCCTTGTCTAAGGAAAAGTGCATGCACTCAAAAGCTCACACTTTGAATAAATCTTTGTTGGTCTTAATGGTCTACCCATTTGAATTTCTGCATGTGGTGCTGGTTTCACCATGGAAAAGCCACAACAGTATTTTTGATTATGCATGACTTTCCCCCCTCAGAACAGCCACTGCATTTTTCAGTGCAGTATTTAAAACTAGCTTTAAAATTATTTTTCTTTTAGAATGGTCATGAAAATGCCTGCTTTTGAATGCATAGACATGTTTTTGATCTCCTCCCCTGTACCACCATACACCAATGGGTGAAGTGACAGCCTCTAGTCCCTCATCCACCAATAGGAGCGTGAGGTGCCCCTTGTTTGGTGTAGATCCTCCTCCCTCTGCTATGGCAACATTACACCAGCACAAAGTAATGTATTCATTCCCTCAGAGGCATTTGCAAGCATTTCAATCCACTCTGTATTAGGAACAGCATACCTCTGCGGGGGGAAGGTTGTAGTGTAAGCTGACCATCCTTCCCACCTTTGGTGAGGCAGTCCCGCTTTTGGGGCACTTGCCCTGTGTCCCACGGTGTTCTCTAATTGTCCTGTGGCGTTCTCTAATTTTTTAAAATTTATTTTTATTTATTTTTATTTTTTGTCTGCGTGCCCAGTAGGCAGCCCAGGCTCAGGAGGCCACCACGCAGGTGCCTGGGCTCCAGGGTGGGGCTTCCCGGCCGGCTCTGCTGCCACGGGCGGCTCTTCCTCCACCGCTTTGAGGCCAATCGGGGGGTGGGGGAGGGCCTGCCTGCCGACTGCTACCTGCCACCGCCTGCCTCCTGCCACTGCCACTGCCTCCGCCTCCGCTGCCATCACCATCCTGAGGCCAGTTGGGGAGGGAGGGGGAAGGGGGAGGGGCCGCTTGTTGCTGCCGCCTTTGCGGCAGCGTGTCCCACCTTCTGGCCCCGGAAATCTGGTCACGTTACTGTAGTATTTTCAAAGCCCTGTCAGTAGCATGTGCCAAAGTGGTGGTCATGTGACATTGCAGCTCACCATGGCCTGCCAATGAGTGTCTAGCACAATAGAAAAATTGCCTCCCCCACACACACTATTTGCTGTTGTCCATCTTTCAAGTGCATACTCCTTGCAGAAAAAACATGACTGTTTTTTACATGCATAACCCACCCTGAACTGTGTTTCAAGGACAGCACTGTTTTATAGGTAACTTGTTCCTTTCTTGGTGAGATCAGAGCTGTGATCACAATGAGGCCATTGGGTACCAGGAATATTGATTTGACCCACCTGGATCATTTCTGAAAAACGAACTGTTTTATTGCTGAAACAACAGTATCCCATAAAAACATGAATGTTCAAAGCAAAAACCACATCAGTAGTGATGGGTTCTCTTCCTGGATCTGCTAGCTTGACCCTCCTAGCTCTGCCCATCTAAGAATACAATTGGCTGAGAGTGGATTTGTCCTTGTCACCTTTATCAGTCATCCTTGGGAGGGGAGGATCCCCCTTTGCTGTGGTAGGATGCTGATAAAAGGGATACTTAAGAAAGTTTAAACATATAAAAAGCTGAGTTCTTCATTTTAGAAGCAGAGGCGACCCGTCATCCCAAGATAAGTAGACATTTCCAAGCTGGCGATGGCAAAAACTTTATTCAAACAATAGAACGAGTTCCTAGGTATAAAACCTCATTTTCTTATTTTACTTCGTCAGTGAACTGTAACAAAATCAGAGTATATCATGTCTCCATGCAAACCTTATATAACATTAAAAATATATATAAATTTTATGTAACTAAAATAGTTTTCTACCTTATTTCTTAATTGGTTTTTAATTGGAAGACTGGCTAGGGGCCTGGGAAAACTGGCTCCAGAAGGTGGTGCTAGAACCTAGATTTCATTCCTTGCCTTTTTTAGACAACAGACCCAAAATGTTAATACTCTAGAAGGCTTTTGGATAAGAAGATTTTGTTTTTTGAGGGCTAATCATGCATTGTGCCTCTTATCCACAGTGAGTCAGACAACCTATTTGCATCAGAAGCAAATACTGGGTCACAGATGCATAGGTAAATTCATTTTGTTTCCCTCTTTGCAGGGACAGTTCTAGAAGGCTGGAATGGGCTGCCCTTCACCCTTGACATTTATTCTTTCTGGTAGATATTTAAACAGGAAGATAAACAAGATAACTGGGTCAGGCACTGGAGTAATGGGTCATAAGAGCAGTGCAGAACAGGAAAACCTCCTAAAACTGAGACTGTTTCCACGCCCACAAAAAATAGTGCAATGGCTGCCTTAATGTTCCATGGAATCGTAAGCGTTTTCAACAGAAATCTTAGGGGATTTCCGCAGCGTTTAAAAATAGAGATATATTGTCGTTATATTCTGGCCCCTTCACATGACATTACCAACAAGCAGCGTCCGAGCAGTAAACAACTGGCTACATCCTCCATTTTAAAGTGGTAGTTGGTGAATCCAACCGGAGAGCAACAAGCAGGCCACCAGCAAAAAAAATGTATGGTGGCGAAGAAGCACTGTCTCCACTTCCAATGTCCCACCCTCACACCAACCTCCCTCTCCCTTCTCCTGGGGACGGGGGTCTTTTTTTTTAAAGTGAACTGTCTGGAGCAACGAATAGACGTTCAATCATAAAGGCAAAGGCAAAAAATAAAATTTTGCCCAAAGTTGTAGCCTAAAACATCATCATCATCATCATCATCATCATCATCATCATCATCATCATCATCATCATCATCATTATTATTATAAACATGCCTCTCCAAGCTTCCCCCCTCCCCCAAATCGGAAACAAGATTTGTTTTTAAAAGCAGCAAGACTCATGAATCCATAAGGGGTGGCAATAAAGAAGCACTATGATTAGATGCATAGGCATTTCAATAGAGAACTATTGATTAAAAAAAAATTAGTGGCTATTGCAGGCCCCTTAAAGCATGTGGAAAGGGGATTGGCTGCCTGGCTTGACTGACAGATGGAAGAAAGTCACGTATAATTTGTGGTGCTCTCTTCTGGCATTTCCAGCAGCACTTGGGGAGGGGGAGAAGCATGAAATGGCAGCAGAGAAGAGGGAGACAGCAAAAAAGGTGAGAAGCGGTGTGATTATATGTAGTGTTACACCACTCAGCTGGCGTAACGCTATCCTTAATGACATGTGGAAATGCCCCACGTATTCAGGTGTGGCTCCAAAGGCGCTTCCTGTTTGCTGTGTCTGTTACGAAAGCTGTTAAAACTGGATTCTTCCTCCTCCCCTGGGAGGGAATTTGCATTTACCTAAAGTGGAAGCCAGGTTTGATTCCCTGCTCTTCCTCCACATGCAACCAGCTGGTGACCTTGGGCTCACCAGAGCACTGATAAAGCTGTTCTGACTGAGCAGTAATTTCAGGGTTCTCTCAGCCTCACCCACCTCACAGGTTGTTTGTTGTGGGGAGAGGAAAGGGAAGGTGACTGTAAGCCTCTTTGAGACTCCTTCGGGTAGAGAAAAGTGGCATATAAGAACCAACTCTTCTTCTTCTTCAACTCTTTTTTTTTTTAAACATGATCACATTACAATGCTAATATGCAGTAGCAAAACCACCAGCTTTCTGAGAATGCTCCAGAAAGTTGAAGGTCAACTCTACCACCCACCCACCCATCTCCCCCTCCAGAATCTAAATGCACCTTATAATTTAAGGTTCAATGGAGCACTTCACAAATTTCTTTTAGGAAAACAATTGTGTAATGGCAGCTTACGTACTTTGTGTTCCTCCATGCATAGTGACTGAGAGCACATCAATGCAAGACACACCACCCCCCTTGCTTGGATGATTTGAGTGCCATGGAGATCAAGGGATGGGGGGTACATTTAAAAATAATTATTGTGATTGCATTACAGCATGAGCTCATGATTCCTGCCACGGTTACTTTTCTCCCCCATTCGCCTGGCCTGAGCAATGGGCTGCAGATGAAGAGCTGCACTGAGGGAAGAGACACACCCCTGAACTTGGCTGCCCTTCACTGCCCTTGCCTGAGCCCCAGGGGCCTGCTCACCCTTTCCTCTGGTGGCCGCGGCAGCAGCTAGGAGAAGCAACAACCAGCCAGGGAGGTGGTACTTTCCAGCACCTGGCCACACTTGCTTGGATGGGCAGATATTTACAGCTCCTGTTTTTGAGTTTCCCCCTATCCCTGGCAACCCTCCTTGAAGAGGGGTTGAAAAAAGAGGGAGGCATTTTTGTTTTGATTGTGTTAGGACTCAATTATGCTATTGTGTACACTCAGAATAAATGCCAAGCACAAATTCAGGATATGCCTTCATAATTCAACATGGTGAGAACATGCTGGCAAATCACAATTGTAGAAACAGTCTGAGAGCAAAATCAGAAGTTTTTAGTCCAAAGTTTGCCATTGGAGAATAGACGGCTATCTCAGATACAACCTTCATTTTTGCTTCAAAAAAAGTTGCTGTGAGAACTTTTTCCAAACCAGCACACCCACTCCGAGTTTGATTCCACTGTCAGCATATCTCTGAAACTTTTATCTCAGGAACAATTTAGAGTCTCTGGCATAACAAAGAGCACCAGTGTGGAGTGACAGTATATTAACGTTGTACCATTATGAATCTTATTAAAACCCTTTTTATGTCTATTTCTGGTCAAAATGCACCTAAGGATTTTCACACACACAAATAATAATTAGACTATATCAGTTTGAAACCTAGATCAAGGAGAAGCATTTTCTAAACCATTACAAGCAGCCTTGGAGAGTGAATAGTTCCATTTCTGAACGGCAGACTAAAAATAGCTCTGGTCATTTAAAAGACAGCGTCAAACATCTGAACTACTAAAAACAGTTGAATGGAGTCAGCCTGTCACAGAACCCATTGCTGGGCTGTTGTTGTTTTAAGTTGCTTTTTGGAAAGCATTGTGTGGGATAGCATCCGTGTGCCTTATTTATCTGGCTAATACCTGAATTCCTTCCACTGCGTTCATCCTTAATTGCCATAGCAGGGATGGAGGTAGCCCTTGCGCCTGGGCCTTTCACAGCAATATGATCTGCAGGCCTTGGCCAGGAATATAACTGACACATCCATGCACATGCAAATCTTTCTCTGCTGATTTAGGCAGTTCAGCCAGCTGATAAGACCCAGGAGCAGGCTGGCTTGGTGAAGCAAGCTCCATAAATATGAACCCCAAAGAACTGTAGTTTACTTTCCAGCAGGAAGTTGTCAATGCCAAAAGAAAGCTGTCAGCAGAAAATATGTAAGGAGCAGGGCTAGGGATGCCCCTGGAATCATAGCTCATCTTCAGGCAACATAGATCAGTTCCCCTGGAGAAAATGGCTGCTTTGGAGGGTGGACTCCAAAGCATTATACTCCACTGAGGTCCCTTCCTATCCACTCCTGAGTCTCCAGATATTTCCCCATGCAGAGCTACCAACCCTAGACGGAGCAGTTGTGATGTCACGATGGAGCCATTTTTGCCTTGAGCAAATGGGTTAGGGACTATTATGTCTGCCTTCCTGAGAACCTGGGCACAAGTTCATGAGGAGGGTTGGGGGCTTCAGCATCCGAAGCAGCTGTTTGCACCCAAAGCAGCCAGCGCTGTGTTGCGGGGATTGAATGGCCTTCAGCAGGCAAGCACTGGGAGGCCACAGGGGTGCTTTTTTCTGGCTTCATAGCAAGCCCAAAGTTCAACAGGTGAAACTTTTATCATCCATATGCCGGAAAAAAATGCAGCTGTTAAATTGCTACATCATTACAGGCACAGAAACACCTCCAGGAAAATGTGATTATCCTATCCTTGAAGAGTGTGGAGTAGTAGTAGTAGTAGTAGTAGTAGTAGTAGTAGTAGTAGTAGTAGTAGTAGTAGTAGTAGTAGTAGTAGTAGTAGTAGTAATTCCTTTAACACATTGAAGGGGAAGGATCTTCACAACTTGATTTGGTGCATTTCAGACATTCAATCCAGCTAAGCCACTGTCACCCTGCTTTCTTTCTGCCATAATCTTCTGATAGTATCAAATTATGATAGGCACTGTTTTTCGAACAGTATGCGACCACAAAACCATAACAAAGTCACGGGTCATTTCCCAGTATTTGGCAGTGAAGGAGATAAAGGAAGACATAATAACCATAACCACTTTGTGATGAGGCTCTTAAGAAGTACTGAACCATGCAATGTCCCAAAGGAGCACATAAAGGGGGGGGGGGGGGGCGCTGGTTGTTACTGGAAACAGTATTTTACTTTGGTTGGATGATGGGTTTATGCTGCATGTAGTAACCTGACCCTTGAGGAAGAGGAACTTCTAAGCTATGTTTTTGTTTCCTCAGTTTGAGAGAGACAATGAATGTCTGTGGAAGTCTGATTCATACCCAATGTAGAGAGACAATATAGTAATACAAACATAATTTGCCTACATTTCAACTGAATTTCCCCAAGTTAAGCAATGGTAAACTTCTAAAACATTTTGAACAGTTTTTCTATATATATTAAAAGTTATTGATGTGTTTAAAGAATACTTACTATATGTATGATCTTTCTTACTTAGGGCTGGGCCAAAAAGATTATGACAGTGGTGTTATTTCTCTTTCGATATATGCTAGTTAGGCTTTTGTTGACATCAACCTCCATGTGGGTCCTGGAGTTCTCTCAGAATTACAACTTATCTCCAGACAGAGACAAATTGGCCATTTATTTTATCAGGAGAAATCCCGGTGGGCCATTGCCACAGTTAAATTGTTACACAGATGCAAAATCTGTAAAGTTATGCCTTTTAATGTCAAAACGGTTATAAGTTGCAAGTTATATATACATTGTGGGTTCATGAATGCTTATCTATTATGCCAAGAACTTGTACTGAATTGCCATTTCTCTATTTTCAATGTAAACCACACTGAGCCAAAAGGGAGGGCGGTAAATAAATATAAATAAATAAATAATAAAAGAAATAGGCCACACCCACAGAGGACGAATATGGGTGTGTACAGAAAGAATAGTGCCCAACTGTCCCCTGAATCAGCACTGCCCATGTTTTCCCTCAGTGTCCCCACTCCACCTAGGAACATAGGCAGAGGAGTGCCCAGCTTTGCCTTGAGCTGGTAGGGTGCAGCAGCTGAAGGGAAGCGCAGGCACATCAGTACCTGGCTTCTTCCTGCTGATATGGGTGTGTTGTGGTTAGCAAGGAAGAGTACAGCCTAACCCATACTCCTCTTTGCTCACTCTGCCATGCCCAGGATTGTGAGGAAGACCATAGGATTGCCTGCCCTCACCTTGAGCATCTGAGGCTTAGTGTGTCTGGAGAGGAGATGCATGGCTATACTCCTACTCTTTGCTCAGCTGGATCAGGCAGAGTGTAGCTGGTAAGAAGAAATATACTGATGACTCCTATCTGGGGATGCCAGTTCCCAGGCTGGACATTAGGATACCCTGGAATTATAGCTCATCTCCAAAGATTGGTTCCTCTGGAGAAAATGGCTGCATTGGAAGGTGGATTCCATAGCATTATACTAAACTTAGATTGCTCCCTGCCCCGAAATCCCACCCACTCTTGTCTCTACCCCCAAAGTCTCCAGGTGTTTCCCAACCCAGAGGCAACCCTATGCTTGAACTGGCTCTTTGGCCCTCTGAGTGTCTGAAGCACGCACAAACACATTTTACTTGAACCAGTGGCTGGAATGTGTATGATGAGTCCCTAGGAGACAGCCTGTTCAAGAACAGGTAAGGGAGAGCCAGGAGAACGACAACATAGAGAGATGTGGATGGGAGGCTCCCTGGGCTGGCCACACCCACTATGCATCCCAGAGAGGAGAGGGAGCTCTACCATTGGGCCACACCTATAAGCCACCCCATAGATGAAGCTGGCAGCATCCTATTCCTCTTAGGTCAGCTCAGGCCAGAGGAGAAACCCTCTAAGGTAGCAGGACAGGTACAGGAACGTAAGGTTGATGCTGGGAACCCAACTACCTGTGTTATTCAGTCCCAGAAGGACCACACTCCTTTCTTGGGGCTTTAAAGGAAGCTGGGGACTGCCACACCCAGGAGAAACCCTTTAAAAGGTAGGAAGCCTCACACTCTTGCTGAGATTCTTCCCCTCCTCAAACGCCCCCAAACTCTACCCACAAATCTACAGGAATTTCTGAATTGGAGGTGGCAACTGTA
Organism: Paroedura picta; assembly: GCF_049243985.1. NCBI lineage: Eukaryota > Metazoa > Chordata > Lepidosauria > Squamata > Gekkonidae > Paroedura > Paroedura picta. The sequence goes on from NC_135371.1 coordinate 81,308,968, forward strand.
GCATCCACCATTAGAAATGTGTGCAATCCCACCATCTGTAGTTTTTCAATAGATGACTGCCTAACGTAGAGATTCTAGTGCATGCCAGTAATTTTAAGTAATTGATGAAGAAGAGTTTCTGCTTTATTTCTTTATTTAAAAAAAATATGTTTACACTTGAAGGCCAAAACTAAATATGTTTAATTAATTCAGTGTCCAAGATTGTAGCCATAAACTTATGGCAGAGTAGACCCACCAGATATAATGATCATCTTTAAAAAAAATAGACCATGACTGGAATATTGTCACACTTCTTTTTTGTTGCATTTTGACAATGGGAACCCTTTTCTTGAGAACCACACAAAGGTTAGTCAGCTGTTGGTTGTCCAAGAAAGTGATCATCTGCTTGGATTCTATGGGTGGCAGGAAGGTATGGGCAATGAAGGTAGATAGACAAGGAACAACATGCTTATCATGCTTACAACTTCAGGTACACATGGTCTTCTCAGTCATGTTAGGACTAATGAGAACATGAGAAAAGCCCTGCTGGATCAGACCAATAGACCATCTGGTCCGGCATCCTGTCTCAAACAGTGGCCAACCAGATCCTCTGGATGTCCAACAACAACGCATAGAGGTCTTCCCCTGATGTTGATACCTGGCTCTGGGACTCAGAGGATTAGTGCTTCTGAATGTAGAGGTTCCTTTCAGTCACCATGGCTAGTAGCCGTTGATAGATTTATCCTCCATGAATCTATTCAACCCCCTTCTAAGGCTGTTTATTCCTGTGGTCGGCAATAGCAGCAGCATAATTATTACTAGTATCAAAGCCTTTTATAAAAATAGGTTCTAAAAACTGGGACTCTATAAAGCCTCTCTCTTGATCCACCGCAATTTAGAGGGGTCAACCCCCTCCCCCAACAGGCACCACAGGAGGACCTTGGCCTACCTGTGAAGACCTGCTGGAGGGATGGGGCAGCAAAGGCTCCAGGGGCAGTGGGGCCACAAGGTTGGCCCCCTCCAGGCTGTGGCTGCAGGGGGTTCAGTCTCCTTTACCTGTTTCCCCTGGGATTAAGGATTAGTTTTCCAGGAAGAAATACTATATCAGGAGCAACTCTTCTAAGTCTACTACACACCTTTTCTCTGCTATGACTAGATTGCTCTTCAAGCACAATGATGGGGTTTCTTTCAAAAATCACCCATATTCTTTTTCTCTCGTGTTTTTGTGTTCTTTTGAAGAATATTTGCAGCATTTTAAAGCACAAATTTAAAAAATATATTCTCACCAGGGTTTTACATATAACAAATTGAGAAACAGAGATCTGCCTAAGGGTCACCCATTGACTGCACAATCAAATTCCTGGTTGAATTCCAAGATCCTGATGCTTGAATAAACTTGGAAAATGGGCACATATCCCTCCATCTGCACAATAAGCTCTGCTGAGGTAACAAACTGTTTTTCAGTTAGCAAGGCAAACAGTAAGACACTTAAAATGCCAGGGATGACAGGAACCCGGCGGCAGGCTGATAAGGGAATGTATTCCTTCTGTTAGGGCTACATACATTAAGTGCAAACCATGAGAAGTAGCTAAGATATTATTTAACATGACACAGCAGAGATAACATATAAACCCACATTCACATCCTATCAATCTAGATAAATATTTTAAAGACAGCAGCAGCATGGTGTGGATGTGAGGGAGGGAGAGGGAGAGGGAGACTGTGATTGTAACTCAATCTGTTCTGTCATTAGCCATTCCATTTAGAGTATTGTGTTTTTTAGAAGGTTTCCGATTCCCTCATCAGTCAGATCTGGTTGGTTGCTGCAGCTTTAGAGGCGTCATTGACTCTTTTAGTCGACCATCTGAATACTATGACATATATATCTATATCTGCGTAAACTAAAGAGGTGTTGCTAATTCTCAACAGTCTCTGCTGCCCAATACAGTTCAGTTAGTTTTATTATGGTCATAGACCAGCATAAGATGATACAGAAACATCCATTTAAACCAGGAATTAAAACATCTTAAAAGATAACAATAGAAAATAGAAAAGGTAGATACAGTATTTGTATACTTACAATACAGATGCTGTCAGATGCAATATTTTAAAATACTGCTTGGAGACCCACTCCCCCTGAATAACACTGTAAGGTCTTACCTTCTGTCGCTCTTCTTGTCCCAAATTTGGCTGAATAAAGCCAGCCAAGAACAAGGGGAAAATCCATGCTGCATGCCTGCACCTCATGATAGGGGCAGCTATTGGGAGCAAGGGTGCAAGCACCCTCTCCTTGTCTCCTCAGAGCGCTGCTGTTTGCAGTGAGTGTCTCTCTGTCGCTCTCACACACGACCAGCACAAAAGCCGGGAGAAATAAAAGGATGAAGCTGATTGCGTGTATCCAATCACGAAGCAGCAAGGACTCTAGGGCTGTTCCTGTCAACATTAACCATGTGGGCTCCAGGCTCAAGCACACCTCATAGGTTGAGTGCCCAGGTGTATGCCTGTGCAATATCCATCTCAGAGGGAAGATTCTAGAACATGGCATATCCTTCAATACAGACTTCACTAAAGACAACATGATTGGGATGTGACAATGCAACGAAAAAGCTACTACCGAGGCAATACATTTGGAATCTTAAGGCTTTTTCTTTAGGTCCTTCCAAAAGAAAGCAATAATTAATAAAATTATGTGCTAAATAATATGAGATTTAATATGGTTAGTGTGGGAACAGAGCTGGGACAGTCTCCGCATTAGGAGACATGCCTTGTTTTAGCCTCACTTTGGACTTCCTTCGGATGCTGCGAGTCATCACTAACCTTTCCGCATTTTGGCTTTCCTCTGTTTATTTCCCAGGCTGAAATTTGTTACATGTTTTCTGCACTGAGTCAGTTGGAGGCGGCCTCCCATCTTGCTTTGCTCCCTTCCCCTTTTCAAAAAATGTGTTGTTGGCTTTTTTTTTTTTTTTTTGCAAAATGTTGCCAGTTTGCACCTTTGTTTTCATTGCACCCCTTAATTCCACCATTCTGTGCCCCTTTCTCCAAAGTGTCCCGAATGTCATTTTAAAAAAACCCTGTTATAGCATTATAACATCATAACTCTGCTGTGTAAGACTGCAAGACTACTTTTTAAAAAAACTTCAAAACAGTGTTGTAATGCAATCACCCCCCTCCTTTTAAAAAAGGCAGACTTTTCAGAACAGATGGGGGAGGGAGGATGGCAACAAGGAAAGCAGCATTCCCAAACAACTCAAAATGGCAAGCTTGGGAAAAACCTAATTGCACACATTTCCACATTGGGCAGCCTTGAATTAGACCCCGTTAGGCCCTGTTTAAAAAAAAACGAAAGAAAGAAAGAAAGAAAGAAAGAAAGAAAGAAAGAAAGAAAGAAAGAAAGAAAGAAAGAAAGAAAGAAAGAAAGAAAGCTGGTTTTCTAGGGCTTCCTTTGCTGCAGGGCAAGTGGGGGGGGGGGGCAATTTGGGTCTGTGCCCAAAAAGGCAAATTTCAGTGTGGAAATGGACAAAAAACTCGACCCTTTAAAAATGCAAATCCAAACAATATCCCTAGTGCAGAAATAGCCTGGGTTAGGTCTTGGGTCTTTAAATCCAAGCCACAATTTCAAAAGGTTGCCTTGGTCATTTCATTTAGACCCAACAGTCCCGGCCTTCATTGTGCTCATGAACGTGGGTCCGAAAATCCCTGTTGTGAGCCATAGACCAATCCAAGTTTGGCTTTACCATTCTCTAAACTTTCTAGGCTGACTTTAACATATACCCAGATGAAATTATAACAACCACCGTTCATTCTACTAATGCCTACAGCTTTTCCTTTCATTCATGGTCTTGGGAGTATCCACTAATAATCAACAGTTGATTGCTGCAGTGCCACTTACTCCCATCAGACGTTATTTCACAGTGTAGCTTCAGGTGAATATATCTATGTCAGGAAAAATAACAGGATAACTTTCTAGCCGCTGCCCTGGTTCCCTTCTGATCTTAAATGGTAAAAACAATAGTAAAAACAATGGTAAAATAGAACTGTGTGTTCTATTTTTGTTTTGTATATTTTTATTTTCCTTTTGTGCAGCTGACATCTTGCAAATCATGCAAAGCAGTTCTGATTGATTCAGCAGTCCAGCACTGATCAAAGCATGTTTTATTATCTTGCCAAAATCATTGCCTAGGAAATCTTAAAAGGCTTGAAAGGCACAATCAAAAATGAAGCAGGAGGTGTTGAAACCCAAATCAGAGAAACTAGCAAGTCCTAAAATCAGTAGACAACTTTCTCCAAAAGGTTGGCAGGATTATGGGATGTAGCTATGGCTGAACTGCTTGGACTGAACGCACTGTTCCATAATGTTCTGTCCTCCCACAGCACTTGTCACTGGTGTAGAAAACATCTGCATGGAGTGAAGGGAGACATTCATGGGTGAAGAACTCCGTGAACGCTATGGTCACTTGAGCACATTTAAAGAAAAGAGTTATGAGGAAATGACCATTTCTGATGAGCTGTATTCACAGTATTGCATTCCTAAAGACTGCTTCCCACTTAAATGGCTTTTCTACTGAAGGAAGAACCACAAAATTTAGAGGAAGTGTCCTTAGGCTAGACCAGCTTTCTCAACCAGGGTTTTGTGAAACTCTGGGGTTACTTGCTGGCTCTGGAAGGGTGCCTGAATGGGTGGGAGTTAATTAATTTTTTTAAAAGTTTTAAAAATTTGTTAAATATTTATCAGTGATATGACTATGCTAGATTTAAAGCCCATTTTAATCCTAAATAAAATGGGCGCTAGATGGCAGCGGCCTCCCCCCCACTGACTGGCGAAGACTTCCCCCTAGGCCTGGATGGCGTCGTGTGGGTCAGGGAGGCTGGGGGCAGTGTCCGTGGGGCAGCAGAAGGGGAGCGCTGCAGGTCTTACTGTGGCTGGTGGCAGATCCCGGGGAATCGGCCTAGCGTTGGTTGGCGGGGGCGGCTCCTGAGGGGCAGCGAGGCGCAGCGACGGCGTTTTGCAGGCGGTGGTGAGGCGGCCGGCGACGTGAAGTGGCGCGGGGTTGGCGGCGCAGCTGCTGTGGGAGGTAGGGGCGCCATGTTAGACCTCCGTCGTTTCTCTGGCCGGGGGGGCGAAGGCCGTGGGAAGTGTGGAGGTGGCGTGGTTGGCGCCGCGCCGCATAGGGAGGTAGCGGCGCCATTTTGGATCCCCATCTTCTCTCTGGCTGGGGGCGGCGAAGGCCGTAGGGAGCGTGGAGACGGCGTGGTTGGCAGCACAGCGCTCTGGGAGGTAGCGGCGCCATTGTGGCTCATCGTCTTCTCTGTTCCCAGGGGCAGCGAAGGCTGTGGAGAGCGTGGAGGCGTCTGCGGAAGGGTTTGGGCGGCGGCGGCAACGGGGAATTTGGGGGAAAAGCGGCCAAGCGGGGATTGGCAAGTAGGGGGGTGGGGGTGGGTGTGGGAAGGGCATGGGCGCCGGGTGCTGGGGATGTTGCTAGTCGAGCAGGGTGGGAAGGGCAGGGGCTTTGGCAGGCAGGAACGGATGGTGGGGGTGGGGGTGGGGGTGGGAAGGGCTGGGGTGGCGTCTGGAGGCACGTAGGCAGGGCAGGGCAGGCGCTGTGCTGAGGGGAAGTGTGTTCCCCGGAGGGCAGCGCTGTGGGCCAAGACTCCTGGCCGGCTGCCATCCGTCAAGGATTGCCACTCAGAGGAGCGAATCAGGAGCCGCTTCGCAGCTCCTGGTTCACTCCTCCGAGTTTTTATCCCGGACAGAGTCCGCCCTAACTCCTCCCCACCAGCCCTTACTGTTTTATTTAGACTGCGGTGCCCACGGCGCCCACTGCGCCCATGGCGCCGCAGGATGTTTAAAGATACGGTCATGTCAACCCCTCCCTCCCAAAAAAGCAAATGATGAGCCTAAAGGGCTCATGATGGGCCTAAACCTTCTTGGCCAATGATGGGCCTAATCCTTCTTGTCTGATTCCAGAACTTGAACAATGTGTGGCCAAGTTGGGCAGCCCACGTTTTCAAGTCTGGGGGGGTCTCGGGGGTAGGGGTCCAGGTAGGAGCTGCCGGCAAGTCTGTCCCATAAACCATGTTAAATGGGGAGAGGCCTGTAAAGACAGAGCAAGGCCTGTAAGACGGAGCTCTTCCACCAGGCATATGGTTGAGGTCAGAGCGGATTCCCGCCATTCAATCTGGCATCCCCCATCTCCATCTCCATTGTGTCCATCGGTTCCCACTCTCGTCAATAGGATGGTAAGACTGATCGAGGGGATAAATTGATTTATTAGTGCCGCCATCTTTTAATTTAATAATTTTAACAATGTAATTGGGGTATTTTAGGGGTTTTATTGTATTTTTACTCTTTTATTGTGTAAACCACTGTGAGCCCGAATGGGAACGGCCGTATATAAATTCAAGTAATAAATAAATAAAATAAATAAATAAATAAAAAATAAACTCAGCTAAGGGGAGCAGTGCCACCCAATCAGTCCATTGGTAATTAATATAGCAGTGGAGGTACTGCTCAAGCACCTGGTTGACCCTTTCAGGTTGTCCATTTGATTCAGGGTGGTAGCCAGACGTGAGGGCTTGCTCCACCCCCAAGAGTTTGAGGATCTCCCTCTAGAAATTGGCAACAAATTGTAGCCCCCGGTCAGAGAAACAACGTATGGACATGCCGCGGAGCTTGTACATATGTTGTACAAACAGGGTGGCCAACTTAGGGACAGTGGGTATTGTGGCACAAGGGATGAAGTGGGTTTATTGGGAATAGAGCACTCTGACAAGGGGCCTTGGATGGGTGTGTACACAGCCATGCTTTCCAACCATATTCTGCACAATCGCACCATTTCAGGCGTTTCTCAAAGCCTGAAGAATGTTTCAAGGGTTTCTCAATGGTAAAAAAGTTGAGAAAACTTTCCTGGACTAAAGGAAGGCTTCAGACTTTTCTCAACAGACTGGTAGGATACAGGCTAGTATTTGGATTCTAGGCAACTCTTAGAAATACAAAACACCATAAATTGACCAAGCACCATGCAAAACAAGAGGCATGGGGAGGTTACAGCTGCTTTCCCTGTGTACTTTGGCCACAAACAGAAAAGATATGGTGTGTCCGAGATGCACAAAATTCTCATTTCATGTGTGATACAAAATCCTTCTATTGTGTTGTAATGTATAGATGGAACTTTCAAAAGCTTGCACCTTCTTGTGTCTGTTCTGGTCTCACATGAACCAACCAAAAGTACGCACTTTGGAATTATACTACACATTTTCACAATGTTCCCTGAGCAGCTGAAGGGGGCAGTGGTTCACCCTCTCCTGAAGAAATCTACGCTGGATCCGCGGGACCCCGCCAGCTATCACTCAGTGTCGCACTTTGCGTTCCTGGGCAAGATGGTTGAAAGGGCCGCGGCAGACCAGCTCCTGGCATTCTTGGAAGAAACTTCGGCATTCGATCCATATCAGTCTGGCTTTCGACCTGGCCACGGGGTGGAGACGGTGCTGGTCACCCTGTTGGATGACCTCCGTCGCCAGCTGGATAAGGGCGGGTCGGCAGTGCTGGTTCTTCGGGACCTGTCGGCCACTTTTGACATCGTGGACCACGAGCTGTTGGTCCACCGCCTTGTCGGCACGGGGATACGGGGCACAGCGTTACGCTGGATACACTCCTTTCTCCAGGACTGGACCCAGAGGGTTGCAGTGGGAGATGAGTTCTCGCGTTCCTATAGACTCCCTTGTGGGGCCCCTCAGGGTGCGGTCCTCTCCCCCACATTATTCAACATCTTTATGCGCCCTCTGGCCCAGCTGGTACGGAGTTTTGGACTGGGTTGCCACCAGTATGCTGATGACACCCAGCTCTATCTCCTCATGGATGGCCGCCCGGACTCCCCCCCGGAACCATTTGCTGGATGTTTGGAAGCAGTGACAGAATGGTTCGAGCAGAGTCGCCTGAAACTCAACCCCTCCAAGACGGAGGTCCTGTGGCTGGGACGTAGGGGGCAGGACCAGGAAGCGCGCTTACCCACCCTGGCAGGGACGCAACTCACCATCACGTCCCAGGCAAGGAACTTGGGTGTGACCATTGATGCCTCCCTGACTTTGGAGACGCAGGTCAAAAATGTAGCGGGCCAGGCGTTTTTCCACCTTCGCCAGGCCCGACTATTAGTGCCCTACCTGTCCCCCGAACACTTAGCCACAGTGATCCATGCAACGGTCACCTCCAGAATAGATTTCTGTAACTCGCTCTACGCGGCCCTTCCCTTGTCCTTGATCCGGAAACTTCAGCTAGTGCAAAACGCAGCTGCTAGGGTCCTCACTGGCACATCTTGGAGGGCCCACATCCAGCCAGTGCTGAGGCAGCTGCACTGGTTGCCAATTGCTGCCCGGATCCGGTTCAAGGTTCTGGTTCTAACCTTCAAGGCTTTACGCAAGTTGGGACCCACATACCTGAGGGACCGCCTATCGCCCTATGCCCCTCGCAGGGCCTTGCACTCTGCGGGTGAAAATCTGTTGGTCGTTCCCAGCCCTAGGGAAGCACGCCTGGCCTCGACCAGGGCCAGGGCCTTTTCGGTCCTGGCCCCGACCTGGTGGAATGAGCTCCCGGGGGAGCTGCGGGCCCTGCGGGATCTTTCAACGTTCCGCAGGGCCTGCAAGATGGAGCTCTTCCACCAGGTTTATGGTTGAGGCCGGGGTTGATAATAGATCTATGCCTCCCCCAGGGACTCGGGTTCTGGACCCGAAGCAAAACATCATCAGGACCTCCTCTCCACCCGCTAGTAGTGGGAGGGAGGGGGGGGAGTTGAGCTGCCATTCTTGCCATGCCGGCAATATTGGCAATGTTATTATTGTTTTATGGGGTTTTAATGGGGATTTGTGATATTGTTACCCGCCACGAACCGCAAGGGAGTGGCGGGATATAAATCTAATAATAATAATAATAATAATAATAACAACAACAACAACAACAACAACAACATTGAAACATTTCCCTTACTCAATTATATTTTTGATTAAAATATGTGGCTTCTAGTTTCCTGCCTCCACACAGCCGTGAATGACCTTAAGCCTGGGGAACAATTGTAAGGATGGGGAATTTGGCAGCAATGGCTCATATCTAAACAGCTGCTCAAAGTGAGTAGTAGTAGTTGTTGTTAGGTGCGAAGTCGTGTCCGACCCATTGTGACCCCATGGACAATGATCCTCCAGGCCTTCCTGTCCTCTACCATTCCCTGGAGTCTATTTAACTTTGCACCTACTACTTTAGTGACTCCATCCAGCCACCTCATTCTCTGTCATCCCCTTCTTCTTTTGCCCTCAATCGGTCCTAGCATTAGGTGCTTCTCCAGAGAGCCTTCTCATGAGGTGGCCAAATTATTTGAGTTTCATCTTCAGGATCTGGCCTTCTGAGGAGCAGTCAGGGCTGATCTCCTCTAGGACTGACTGGTTTGTTCGCCTTGCAGTCCAAGGGACTCGCAAGACTCTTCTCCAGCACCAGAATTTAAAAGCCTCAATTCTTTGACGCTCGGCCTTCCTTATGGTCCAACTTTCACAGCCATACATCGCAACTGGGAATACCATAGCCTTGACTATACGCACTTTTGTTGGCAGGGTGATGTCTCTGCTTTTTAGGATACTGTCTAGATTTGCCATAGCTTTCCTCCCCAGGAGCAAGCGTCTTTTAATTTCTTTGCTGCAGTCCCCATCTGCAGTGATCTTGCAGCCCAGGAAAATAAAATCTGTCACTACCTCCATTTCTTCCCCATCTATTTGCCAGGAATTGAGAGGGCCGGATTGCCATGATCTTTGTTTTCTTGATATTGAGTTTCAAGCCAACTTTTGCATTCTCCTCCTTCACCCGTATCAACAGGCTATTTAGTTCCTCTTCACTTTCTGCCATTAGAGTGGTATCATCTGCATATCTGATGTTGTTGATATTTCTCCCTGCAATATTGATCCCAATTTGTGACTCATCTAACCCCGCCTTTCTCATGATGTGCTCTGCATACAAGTTAAATAGGCAAGGCGACAGTATACAGCCTTGCCGAACTCCTTTCTCAATTTTGAACCAATCAGTGATTCCATGCCTGTTGCTTCTTGACCTGCATATAGGTTTCTCAAGAGACAAATAAGATGCTCTGGTATTCCCATTTCTTTAAGAACTTGCCACAATTTGTTGTGCTCCACACAATCAAAGGCTTTAGCATAGTCACGAAGCAGAAGTAAATGTTTTTCTGGAACTCCCTAGCTTTCTCCATGATCCAGCTTATATTGGCAATTTGATCTCTAGTTCCTCTGCCTATTCAAAATCCTGCCTGTACTTGTGGAAGTTCTTGGTCCACATATTGCTGGAGCCTAGCTTGTAGGATTTTAAGCATAACTTTGCTAGCATGAGAATTGCTTGCAATGGTGCAGTAGTTTGAACATTCTTTGGCATTGCCCTTCTTTGGGATTGGAATGTAAACTGACCTTTTCCAATCCTGTGGCCATTGTTGAGTTTTCCAAATTTGCTGGCATATTGAGTGTAGCACTTTTACTGCATCGTCTTTTAAGATTTTGAATAGTTCAACTGGAATCCTGTCCCTCCACTAGCTTTATTGTTGCTCAGACTTCCTAAGGACCATTTGACTTTACATTCCAGGATGTGGCCCTGCACGGCATAGCTCATAGCTTCACTGAGCTATGCAAGCCCTGTTGCCACAACAAGGCAGTGATCCTTGAAGGGGTTGCAGGAGTTAAAGAATACTAAAAACTTCAGTTTTTTCTAATAGAGGTCCTTCATATCACCTACTACTTGATTCTTTTACCTGAAGATCCCAGAGATTGAACTTGGGTCCTACATACTACCACTGATAATGTTTCCCTTATGTCTTATAGACTCAACAATGTGTGCTAGAAGCTAAATGATGAGGATTCTGATCAGGAGTTAGGCTGGGGTTTACACTTGGACCCTGATGGGTAGGTTGGGGGGGGGGGCCTGCCCAGGTATGACAAACCTTTGTGAGGAAAAAACATACCTTCCTGCGTTTGTGTTTCCATGTGCCTGTGTACACAGGATAAAGCAAAAGAAACAGGCTTTGGTCCTTAGTCTATTAATTAAGAAGAACCTAAAGGTGGTTGGACGTGATGGAGATGGACACCGGTCAGAACATTCCATAGCTAAGGGAGGTGGTACAGGATTGGGAATGATGGTGACAGCTGAGCCATGGGATTGCCAAGAGTCAGACACAACTGAATGGCTGACAATGGCACATAAGGAGAGTTAATAATAAAGCTGCCTCTCCTTTCTGGTTTGAATTCATTTTTTTCCAGCAGTTAATGAATGAGATTAATGTCCCATTTTATATAACATGCTACTGGCCAGGTTTTTCTAAGAGTTTCATGTCTATTATCTCAAAGATTAGTATTGAACACAATGGACAAATTCATTCTTATTACATCACTTGTTATCAGTTAGTGAGTGAAGCCCACCTTCTAATCTGCTTCCTGTGCAAAGACATAGACAAACAGTCAGCATTTCATCTTAAGCATGCAGTGTGCCTGGCTAAATTCCAAAGAAGTTCTTGGTAAATCTTTCTCTAGCCATGACCATTAAGTTCAATGAAAAACTCCATAGAGTGACACTTGGAGGGGCCAATAAGGGGCTCTTGATTGGACCCTCGAAGTTTTTATCACGGACTCAGCCCGCCCCTTTCTCGTCCCATTTTGCCCTTACTCTTTTATTTATACCGCTCTGCTGGAGCGGTGTAAAGATACCTGTTTGTGGCACAGACAGCGAAGCCTTTGTTTGCTCTTCTCTATAATTATAACCAACTCTATATTAAAAGAAAAGCCTTATTCAGGTATATATTAATGAATAACAAATTACACAATTGGCATTGCACTACTATTTTTAATACTATGTTGGTGTATGCTGTCTTTGATAATAACTGAGCTTTATTAATATTTTTGTCATTGTTTGCTCCTCTGTATATCCCCCTGCAGAAGCTGATATGAAACAGGCTGAGCTCCTGGGTCCTGTTGGGAGTTACGTACATATATTGTGATTGGTTGCAAGGAGACATTATGTAATCTTGCACTTTTGTGACTTTTTGAAATGTTGTGTATATTATGAAACTTTGTATAATTTACTCTGCATTTTTCACATATCATATGATCCTTTGATAATTCACAGAGTAGACTGTATTTGAGAACAGTTTGTAGAGTTTGTATATTGTTATTAAAATTGTTTGTATACTTTTTCAATTTGCATAATATTTTTTGTATTTGAAGTTTCTTTGTGGTTCATTTATTTATCCTTTCTGAATTTTTCCACAAGGTTTCCTGTTTGTTTTATTACTCCAAAGTGATTTGGCCATTAAAGTCAATGTCACTATTGACTTCTTTGAATCTTTAGGTTTCTGTCTTCTCAGTAGCCTGGGGGGAGGGGGTTGAGTTAAAGGCTCCAAACATTCACTGTAGTTTTAGGAGCCTCCTCTTTGATGACTCCCCAAGTTTCAAGAAATTGGACCAGGAGGTCTAATTCTAGGGGCTTTCCCCCAATCTAGCTCCATTCTTTCCTATGGGTGAGAAAAAATAGACTCTCTGTCCTGATCATAAATTCCCACCATTGCAAGTAATGAACCATCACTTGCAATGCAGCTGTCATGCACCCCGGTTCCTGACTCGTGTTTCACCTTTGTTCTCCCGGACTGTTGGTCATAAAGCACTAAACCCATAAATCGCCTTTTGGTCATTTCTCTCCCATTTGCATTCCAAAGAGTCTCTCCGACAGGACCCCTTATCGCTTCCTGACCTTGCTAGCTCTGTGAAGTCTCAACACTTGTAACTTTTTAGATCAAAGTAGGTCTCGGGGAATTGCTTGCTCAAGTGTCTTCTACTTTGGTGTCTTCTGCCTGGTTCCTGGCAGCAGCAAGATTAGACTAGAGAATCTAAATTCCCACCACAGGATACAATGGAGCCAGATAGGAACTCCCACTTTTGGTACCCCTAGAATTGGACCCCTGGTCCAATCTTCTTGAAACTTGAGGTTTCTTTAGATAATAGGGTTGTCATGCTACACTGAATGTTTGGAGCCTTTAATTCAAACCCCTCTCCCTTCTGGAAGGGAGAAGACGGAGATGAGAAAATCCCCATTGACTTTAATGGTGCCATTGACTTTAATGGCTGAATTGCTTCAGAGACATGGTTTAACTGACTCAGACGGCTGTAATTCAGCCATAGAAACCTATGGCATTTGCCACTTTGATTGTATTTGTCTGATCTGTGTCCAAAGCACCCTGCTTCGGACATTTTTCAGCTGAAGCAGTCCAAAGCACCCATGCTTAATGGAGTATGGTTTATCTTTCCCAATATTGCTTTCCTTCTCCAATATAACCTTTCACACCTTCCTTTCCATACCTCTTTTCCTAAGCTCTTCCATTTTGTCCTTCAAAATAGTTTGTCTTACTACAACTGGCTCCTTCCCATTACATTCTGGTCAGGGAATCCCTTCCCATTCTCCCAAACTCACTCCTCATTTATCCACTTGTCCCATTTCAGACTGCTCATCATCTACCTCTTATCTTGGTAAGGTTTCTACAGAGTAGCCAAGTGGAAATTTTACAATTTGAATCTAAAAATAACTTTTAAAATTTATTTACAGTTGAAAATGCACATATATGGGCAGTTATCAGTGTTTCCTGTTTGCAGGGTGGCCCCTAGAGAAAGCCCTGTTCAGATAATTGAAGGTGTCATGACGGAGCATAGTGAGAGGCATTTCTTCATATGTGAGGATCCAAGGCATGAGGGCATTTATATGTGATACCCAAAACCTTGAACTGAACCCAGTAACTGATAGGCAACCAATGGCAGTGACTGGGAGTAATATGCATGCTCTGCCTAGTTTCTGAAAATAACTCAGCTGCAACATTCTGCACCAACAGGACTTTGAAATAGCAGAGCTATGCACTAGGATTGAATAAAACTGATTTGGTTTCTGTAATACAACTGCCAGGGCAACATCAACTGCAAATAGACCAATATGGTTCTGATAGGTGGATAAATACTCACATCTCTGGTAGAACTCCTATGATACCTATACGATAGCAAAACTAGGACCTTGAGGAGAGAGTGATTTGCATCAGGAACCCAATGAAAGAGGAAAAGTTTGTTAGAATCCTCCCAACACCGTGGTCCTCGTTGCCTTTGGCCCATAGGAACTTAAAACCTGTATCTGCTAAATGCACTGGATTCAGCAATCAAGGACATAGATTTCATAATTTAATTCTATGGCCATGTCCTGTTTAAAAGTAAAATAAAAGGCCTTTCTCATTTGTGAATTATGGGTTTTTATGCCAAATCATTTAGACTAAAAGCCTATTAAATTACTCCTCTGTTTGCATTATACAAGTGAATAAAGGTCCCCTCTGTGGTAATCAGAAAACACTCCCTGCATTAATGTGATTCAAGGTTAACTATGAGATATAAGAAGGAGATAGGGCACTGATTATGTGTGCTGAACCAGGTTCTAAGAGGCTTTGTGAGATTATCAGTCATGAGAACAAAAGCAAGCTGTCATCACCGAATGCATAATCTTCAAAAGAGAGTTTAATCTATTGAAAGGCCCCAGGTAAACCACCCTAGCTATGTTTTTGGAAGGGAAATATTTTCCTTCTGGCAGTGTAAGGCAGCTCATTTTGCACCAAATCTTACTCATTTAATCCTCCCCCTCCCCCCCGCAATAACTCTTATGTCTGCTGCACTAATAGGATGCAAAGGAAGGTGTCTCATAGGCTGGCACCAGAGGAAATGATAGAAATTTCAGAATTATATTTCATGCTTGCTCGTATACAAGCTCTGCATTCAGAAAGTTCCATTTCAATATTTCCATAATGGTCAAACTGAATGGTACCCAAAACCTCAAAATGGATTAATTACCCATGTATTACCTTGTCAACAAAATTGTTTAAAAACTTAATCACATTGAATGAGATTATCTGGTAACAAACCGACCAGTTCAGGATACTTTCTTTCTATCGCTTTTTGAAGACTGATAAATTGACAGGTTGGGCAATCATAACTTATCAGCTATGCCAATGTTCTCTTCTTGCCTTACAAAAAACGTATTTTCATTGTTTGTTTGGTTTTTGTCCTTGATGAAAATATAAATCCATTTTCAATAAGAATTTACCTTTAAAAATAGATCATTTCACACACCTTTTGCATCTACAATTGTGCTGCTACATGTGTGTTATTTATGTAGTTACATATATAATTTAACTCCAGCAGAAAAAAAGAATGCCAACATTTTTATTGGGTAGGGGATGTTGACATCTACTTGGTTCACAGAAGGTCCTAGGTTTAATCACCTGTGTTAATTTTCAGCCAGGCTTTCAAGTGAGGGGTTCTTTTTGTATGTTTATAGTTGCAGGCTGGAGTTTTATCATGGGATATCTGTTATTTCAGTCTGTTACCTTTTAATAATAATGTTATTTAATAATAATTTAATAATAATGTTAGCATTTTAAAAATTGTGTTGTATTTCTATGTTCTATTGTTGTGAGCCACTTCTTGAAACTCTAAAGAAATCTAAGTGGCCTCAACCAGGGCTAGGACCATTCCTGCCTTGGCCCCAGCCAGGCAGAATGCTTTGTCTAAGGGGATCAGAGCCCCTAAAGTGTTCCACAGGGCAAGGCAGAGCTGTTCCATCAGGCCTACAGTTGAGGCCTGAAGACTATCCTTAACATCTGTCGGATTCCCTACCTGAACCCACCCATTTCCATCTATTGCAGATGCATTTTATAACTTGCCATTCCCCAGCCCCTAGGAATAGGTGTTTTAGAATGTATCGGCACCTCTATTTTAAATCATTCTGATTTTATTTTAATTTTTATATTATTTACTAGGCAGAAAGCCCGTTGCACTCAGGAATGCAATGGGTGCAAGCGGTGGGCTCCTCCAATGTCGACGCCATTGCGGCCTGCAGCAGGTTGCCCTGTTTCCCTCCCTACTCCCCCCCAGAGGGCTGCTGCCCCTCCCTGCTAGCTGCCCGAGCCTTGCCAAGGGCCACGGAGGTGGTGGGCAGCTTGATTTTCCCTGCCACCCCCAAGAGTCCCCTGACCTCCTTCCTTGATGGCAGGCACAAGCATACTGGCATAGATTGCACCAGAGTGCCCGTTGCCAAGTTGGTATGACCAGTCCGCGACCCAATTTGAACATGCTCAATTATTTTAACAGCAACAGCTGTTAAAGATATTACATTGTACTTCATCATTTATATTATGCATTGTACTCCAATATTTACTAGTGTTTGTTAGAAAGACAGATATTAATGGAGCCCTATTTATGGACTATTTTATGCTCCAAATGAGAATGGACAGGAAGGTTTTTGCTGATGCCCCCACTCAGTGCATAGTGTTATATTCTGTTCTAGCAATGCTCTTGGTGGATATGTTTGTTGAGCAGTATAAACCAGTGTTAGTTGTTTCTTCTGCAGCCCTTAAGGATATTTGCACCAGCTCATATTTGTATGATTTACTACCAAAGAGATGATACAGATTGCACTTTATTTCACATCTTTTCATTGCTCCAGATCTTGATTTTGTAGTGTAAATCTGAATGCCTCATGAAATAGAAGCAAATTAACCATCCTTGAATTGCCTGCTGCTTATGATTACGCACAGCTCTTGCACTGTGGTCTGTAATCTGTACCTTGTTCATTATTATAGCCTTATTCCCTTTAAAAACAAAACAAAGCCAAATTATAACATATTCACTTGATTTCCTTTTTTTTAGAACTAAAAATGATCAAGCTGGATTTGTCACATCCATCCTTTCACTCAGAAACTCTCAGAGACGGATAGATGGGAAAGATGGCTGCTTGAGCACTTCTCCTAAGGAGAAGCTCTTGGTCCGTATAGGGGGCTGAAAGTATCTACGTCCGGCAGAAGCAAGCATGGTGCGCAAACCTTGCTAAATTCTCCTTATAAGAGCTTTGGAAAGCTCCGGAGCTCTAAAAAGGCCCGTTACTTATCTGCAGAGAGAGATTCTCAAGATCTTAAACTATATGTGACTATTAAGGCCAAGAAGCAGTCTACTAGTTTGGTGTAGTGGTTAGGAGTGTGGACTTCTAATCTGGCATGCCAGGTTCGAATCTGCACTCCCCCACATGCAACCAGCTGGGTGACCTTGGGCTCGCCATGGCACTGATAAAACTGTTCTGACCGGGCTGTGATATCAGGGTTCTCTCAGCCTCACCCACCCCACAGGGTGTCTGTTGTGGGGAGAGGAATGGGAAGGCAACTGTAAGCCGCTTTGAGCCTCCTTCGGGTAGGGAAAAGCAGCATATAAGAACCAACTCTTCTTCTTCTTCTTCTTCTTCTTCTTCTTCTTCTTCTTCTTCTTCTTCTTCTTCTTCTTCTTCTTCTTCTTCTTCTTCTTCTTCTACCATCAGAGCCTTCTTTAACAAGGATCGCCTTTTCTTTCTCATTCCTCTCTCATTTTCTGAACTGCTTTGAAGAGACTTCAGAGTTCTCTAACTTCAAATGCCTGCTATCAACAGTGAGTAACGTTTTAATGACACTAAATTGTTTTTGTACACTTCCCCTTGTCTTGTCTACCAAGCCGCCGGCAGTGAGTTCATCTTTCTCACAAATACTTTCCTGCTTGTTTTTCTTGTCTTTTTTCAAACTCTGGGGGAAAGGTGAAACATATGAACAATTTTTAAAGATAAATGAGATAATTTGGACTGTTTACATTATATGGAGATTTCCCTTGATAATGGCTCTCGCGATATCTCTCCCACTGTGTGACTTTCTAAGCAATCAGAACGTCTGCGGGAGGACCTCTCCTGGCTGTTTGAAACACTGTACAAAACTGACTGGTGTTGACTTCTAAGTCTGATTTTTAATATGGCTATTTTGATTCAGATGGTCCGTCTGTTAGCAAAACAAAGAGAAGATCTGAGTGTCTTCACAGAAAATTTGTTGAAAGATATTTTTAAGGAGATCCGAAATGGCAAGAACAGGAATGATGAACCAAATGATAATGATAATATTAACCAACTGGAACAACAGGATTGTTCTTCAGCGGAAGAAAATTTTGAAGCATTGGAGATGGAGTCCTTCAGAAAGCAAGACCTGCAACAAGAACTTATTATCCTCACTGCTCAAGTTCCCCCAGATGAGGTTACCTTTACTGAAAAGAGAAGCACAAAAGAATCAACCAAAAGGCACATTGGTTTGTCCTGAAAGTAACTATTCTAAAAGAGCTTCCCAGGAAAAAATGGTCCTAACATACCCCAGATTGGAGATCAGGAGGTGCAATTGTTTCAAGAATCATTGGCAGATATTCTGTGGAAAGTGGTACAACTTCATTTCCTAAGCCTCGCATTGAGACCTCCTGAAGAAGATTGGGAGGAGACAAGGGGGAGGGGCTGACATTTTTTCTATATTCTGTTTCTGTGATGATTGATTATTTATTTAGGTCATTGACCAGCATCAAAGTATCTACAGACCACATTCATTATTACAGCGTTTTAACAGGACACTCGGAATCAGGGAGTTAACAAAGGCACAAAACGTTAATACAGCATTTTGACAGTCAGGTCACTCAGCATCAACAGTAACCAAAGATTTCCGCACTCTGCTGGCAGTGTAGCAAAACTTTGCCACCATGTAAGAAACAGAATTATCTTTATCTGCAAGCAAGATGTTAATTAGATGATCATCTGTAAGTCCAGGGAACCTTTATAGCAAGGGCAAGATTAAACGGCTTCTGGCAACCTTATAAAAGTCACAGTATAATATAATGTGGGCAATTGATTCAATTACACCTGAATTATTATTATTATTATTTCGATTTATTTCCCGCCACTCCCAAATGGCTCACGGCGGGTTACAGTGTCTTAAAAACCCCATTAAAAACTCCCATTAAAAGACTTTAAAATGTCACAACATGGCGGCACAATAATAAGATCCCCTTCCTACCCCCCTTCCTAAAAAGGGGGGGGTGGAGGAGAAGGAGGTCAACGATGTTCAAGAAGAAGCCCGGGGGAGAGCAGTCGATGTACCCCAGCAGCCACAGCCTCAACCATAGACCTGGCGGAAGAGCTCCATCTTGCAGGCCCTGCGGAACGTTGAAAGGGCCCGCAGGGCCCGCAGCTCTCCCGGGAGCTCATTCCACCAGGTGGGGGCCAGGACCGAAAAGGCCCTGGCCCTGGTCGAGGCTAGGCGTGCTTCCCTAGGGCTGGGAATTGCAAGGGCATAATCGGTCCTCTATAGGCACACGCTGCAGTCTTCCACTTAGCAGTGCTGATGGAAATGCATTGAACCGGGCCCTAGAAAAAGCCCGAAATTTAGTAAAGGTGATGTATGTTAGATATGGTGCAGTAGAAAATCCCTCCCAGGACTTTAGTACCCTATATGGGCTTGGGAGTAGGGCCATCTCATTTTGCAGCTCAATATCCATAAGTCGTTGATAGACCAGATGTTTTGCTTGCCTGTGCCCCATTTCTAATAGATAATCAGGAGCTAAACCAATTTTAAGAAGTTCGTTAATTATTTCTGTACACCAAGTAGGTTGTGGGTTAACTGACAAGAAAGAAGGAATAAGGCCTACAGGTTGAAGATGAATTTTTAGCCCATAGTTAATTATTGTTATCCATGTCCTGGTCTCTACTTTTATCAACCCTGCCTTCTGCCGGAGAACTACATTAGCTGTACACCTTGGAGCATTAAAGAGAACTCTTAGAAAACCTGCTTGAATTTTCTCTAAGGGAGCAAAATTGGAGTAAGGGCCTAATTGGGCACCATATGTAATCAGTGATTTGGCTGAAAACAGTTTGATTGCAGCAGGAATGAAGCCACCACCCTTAGTTCGATAGAATCTTAAGATAGCCGCTGCACTCTTCTGAGCAGCGTCAGCTACTGAGTGAATATGAGCAGTTTGCTTTCCATTATACTGGAAGATCACACCAAGATATTTGAAGCATTTAACTTGCTCAATATGATGTTGGTCAATATGCCAAGTAGAAAAATTTGCCCTGTTAAAGCACATAATTTTGTTTTGGTATAATTGATAACTAGGTGTTCCTCCTGGCAATGCAAAGCTAAAACTTCCAAAGCTCTTTTCAGGCCTATTCTGGTCTGTGAGAGAATTAATGCATCATCAGCATACATGAGTATGGGTAACCTTTTGTCTGCAAGTTTAGGGGCATGAATGTCTGAGTTCTTTAGACATTTGATTAATGCATCAATTAATGCATCAGCTTTGAAAGCAGCAAAGGATGAAAGATTTTTCTTAGCATTTATACAATCCTGATCAAACCACTTTCTTGAGGGTACCTTTACAGCAGTGAAGGTTGAGCCAGGCCTAGATAGTAGTGGTTTCAGAGTCTGGATGAGTTCGTTATATACATTAAGGATGTCAAAACTGTTGTCTAGTTTTCCTAAAAATCTGGAGTACACCTCTATGCCATGCTCTGAATTAATCCACTCATTTATAACATTATTTAACTGCCAATTCCATTTAACTTTTAGTCTCCCTGATTCTACTGAGCCATCAAGATGGCTGTAAACAGAAGTTCTAAAAGAAAGGGACTCAAGGTTACAGAACATATTCAGAGGGAGATGGACACTTTCCGGTCTTGGGGCAATTACAAAATTTGTTATCCTTGTTGCCAGATCATGGGATACCATTACGTAGTCTATAGTAGACAGTTTATTTTATTATATAAAAATTAAAAAAATTATATATGTGTATATATATATATATATATAAGTGTGACCTACTCACAGTGATCCATGCTCTGTATACATCCAAGATAGAACACTGTAATGCAGTCTACATGATGCTGCCTTTGGAAGCCGTTCAGAAATGTCAGTAGGTCCACAATATAGCACCCAGGCTACTGTCAGTGATTGGTTACTGGGTCTGTAACACTCAGGGGTATTGCAGGATCTGCACTGGATTCTCACTTGTTTCAAATGCTGGTTCTTATCGCTGAAGTCCTAAATGCTTGAGGCCACGGTAGTTGGCAAAGGAACTCCTCCCATACTATCCAGAGGCAGGTGACAGCCAGACTTTTTCAGCAGCGTTGCCTCACTTGTGAATTTAGGCATATCCCCTCAAGGCTCACCTGCCAATCTACATTGCTGTATTTGAGACAGCAGGCCAAAACATTTCTGTTCATCCATACTTTTATTAGAGCCTCTTGTGGCGCAGAGTGGTAAGGCAGCCGTCTGAAAGCTTTGCCCATGAGGCTGGGAGTTCAATCCCAGCAGCCGGCTCAAGGTTGACTCAGCCTTCCATCCTTCCGAGGTCGGTAAAATGAGTACCCAGCTTGCTGGGGGGTAAACGGTAATGACTGGGGAAGGCACTGGCAAACCACCCCGTATTGAGTCTGCCATGAAAACGCTGGAGGGCGTCACCCCAAGGGTCAGATATGACTCAGTGCTTGCACAGGGGATACCTTTACCTTATTAAGAGCCTCTTGTGGTGCAGAGTGGTAAGGCAGCCATCTGAAAGCTTTGCCCATGAGGCTGGGAGTTCGATCCCAGCAGCCGGCTCAAGGTTGACTCAACCCTCCATCCTTCCGAGGTCGGTAAAATGAGTACCCAGCTTGCTGGGGGGTAAACGGTAATGACTGGGGAAGGCACTGGCAAACCACCCCGTATTGAGTCTGCCATGAAAACGCTAGAGGGCGTCACCCCAAGGGTCAGACATGACTCGGTGCTTGCACAGGGGATACCTTTACCTTTACCTTTATACTTTTATTAGGAGATTCTGGAGTAATATATTTAATGAAATTCAAGATATAACAAAGGGAAAACTAATCCCCTTGGCTGCTTTTGCTCTTAATCTGTATGCAAAACAGAATGAATGTTATAATTACAAGACTTTAATGAATTTTATGTTGGTAGCAGCTAGAACGGTAATTGCATGTAATTGGAAAGATGACAACAATTTCACAAATAGACAATTGACAATAGAAAATTGGTGGAACAAATTGAAACAATGTATAATATTAGAAAAAATAACTAGTAGTATTAAAATTATTAGAGGGACTCAAAACAAGGAAGATTTTTTACTTTACTTAGCAGTATATGGAAAACAGTGATGTAATTATGCAATTCTATGATGGCTGTATTTTTATTGTGTATGTTTTGGTTTTCCCCCTTCCTGGTGCTGGGTTTAGTGCTGCTGCTGCTTTAAATGTGTTTTATGTGACGGGTGCTTTTGTCGGCAAAAATTGTAATTCTTTTTTAAAGGAGGCTTTCTTTAACACCATCTTATAACATTATTTTAGCCTGAAAACTTTAAGCTGCTCAATATTCTTTACTTTTATACTCTTGCTTAGTTTTTTAAACCATGATTAAAAAATCATGATTAAACCATGATTAAAAAACTTTTCAACTTTTACTATTTTTTTTATTATTATTACATTTTTTCCCTGTAAGGTGTCATGGGCAGGTTACCTTTTTTCAATAAATAAACATTTTAAGTAACTAAAAAAAAAAGAAAAGAAAGAAACTCTGAGACTGTTTCCACACTGGGAACTTCACTACCCCAGATCCCATGCAGGACCACAAATTGGGGACGGATGAGATACAATGGGCCAAATGTTCCCCTGTGTGGGTGCAGGAAGAGGTGGGGCAACCTGCCATGACTAAAACTCCAGCCCAGCATGAATCCTCCAGTGTGTAAACCGTCAGAAACAGGGTTTTTCTGACTTTACACAACCTAAACAATTTTGAGATTGGCTGAAAATGGCAGTGAGAACAATTAATTATATACATTGTTACATTTTTTAAAAACCCATAAAGATGGGCTGTCTTAGGATAAAAGGCATGCTCCAGTAATATGCTACTACATATTTCCTCTGTCCTCCACCCCTCAACAACCTAACAAGCATAGCTAGAACCGTGCTAGTGCTATATCTAACACCTCTCTTAGAAATCTGGCATGGAAAAGAGAGAATGTTATATTTAGTATTCACATTGTGATATGTGCTCTGGCTGTTTACTGTGATCTCTTTTGTCACCTGTAATTTCATCAAGCAGCCCAACACAGGACTGCAACTCTCCCCCCCTCCCCTTCCCTCTAGTGCTGCCATTTATGTACTAGTTGGGAAATTGGGATTGGGATGTGACATATAGGTAAGCAGATAGGCATAGGAGAACCCATCAAAACTCACTGGGGAGATGAGATCCCAATTAGGCTTGTGCGATTCGGCCGCTTTGGCGGCCGTTCCCTCCGGGTGCAGCCAGTGCTGTGCCGCGGGGGGGGGGGCGGTGCCGGCAGTGGCGTGACAGCGGGCGCAACCACGCAGGTGCGGAATTCCGCGCCCGTGTGGTTGCACCCACTGTCACGCCGCTGCCAGCACGCCCTCCTCTGCGGCGCAGTGCTGGCTGCGCTTGAAGGGAATGGCCGCCGAAGCGGCCGAATCGCACAAGCCTAATCCCAATTTCCCTGCCATCCTGGGACTGCTGGCCCCTGATACCCCTGTATCCAGCATGCGCTAGGAACTGTGGAACTCTGTCAGCAAAAGCAATTCCACTTTGGTTTACCTCTTGCTAGCAACTTGTTCAGCTCAGGTGTTCTTCCTTTTGTACCTTTGCACTTACAATACAGTCATCTGTCCATTATATACCTTCTGTGTGGCCACTTCATTATGACACATGACAGAAGCAGGGCTCTTTCATTTTGGCAATAGTCACTGGTACTGACTGAGTACTAGCACCTTTTTCAGGATGCTCTCAGATCATGAAAGGGGGGATTGCAGGACATCAGTACAGTCTATTGTATGACTACTAGCACTTTTTAAGAAAAAAAATCTCTGGGCACTAGACATGTAAAAAGGTAAAAATAAAACAGTAAGGAGTAGGTGGGAGGAGAAAGGGGTGGGGCGAGTCTGTGATAAAAACTCAGAGGGGCCAATCGGGAGCCGCGAAGCGGCTGTCACTCCAGGGCCAAGCTCCCCATTGGCCACTTAGCCCATCCTGGACTGCCTGGTGAGTTGGCCAGGGGAAGATGCTTCGCTGCCGGGAAAGGAGCAGGGCTGCCACGTCAAAAACCTTGGGCAAGGAGGGGGTGGCAGGAAGGCTTCGATGCACCCTGAAGAGCAGGCCCACCGCATCAGAGACGCACCAGGCCTGCTCCTGTTGCCGTGCCCAAGCAGGCAGATGGGGGGGAGAGGGGCCGGCTGGCACACTTGTTAGTTGCTCCAGAAAGTTGAAGATGATGTCATCCGTTCAGTTGTGTCCGACCCTCGACGATTCTATAGGAAAGTTTCTGCCATGCATCTCTGTCAATGACCGCTTCTTTCAGTTGGTCCATGGTTATCCCTGTGTGTCCTTTGATCATGTTGAGCCAGCGGATCCTTTGGTGACCACGTTTCCTTTTGCTGCTGACCATGCCAAGCATTAATGATTTTTCTAACGAGTTTGATTGCATTATGTGTCCAAAGTAAGTGAGCTTTAGCCGTAATATCTTGCCTTCTAATGACATAGTTGGTTTGCTCCTCTCTAAAACTGTCTTGTTGGTAACTTTGCTGTCCATGGTATTTGCAGAATTTGTCTCCAGCACCATAATTAAAAAGCATCTATTTTCCTCCTGTCTTCGTTCTTCAGGGTCCAGCTTTTGCATCCATAGGTTGTTATGGGGAAGACAATGGCGTTGACTGACTGGCACTTTGTATTAAAGCTGATATCTTTTCTTTTCCATATTCAGTTCATGCTTAACATTGCATTCTGGCCCAGTGTTATTCGCTACATCCACCAATTTTGAGTGATCATAGAGCCAAGAAAGATGAAATCATCAATACATTCTATGTTCTCATTGTCAATCATGACTTTGGTGCTACTGCCAGGAGTTGTCATGATCTTGGTCTTTTTGATATTTAGGAATAGTCCCATCTTTTCACTTTCTTCTTTTAGTCTCTTAATCATGCTCTGATTCAGCAAGGAGTGTTGTATCATCTGCATAGCAGAGATTATTGATGTTATGACCTCCAATTCTGACTCCAATCGTAGATTCTTCGAGATGAAGCTTCCGCGTAATTACCTTTGCATACAGGTTAAAAAGAAAGGGTGATAAGATACACCCTTGTTTCACTCCTTGGCTAACCTTGAACCAATCAGTGTCTCCATATATTGTCCGTACTGTGGCCTCCTGGATGGTGTACAATGAACTGATGAGGTGGATTAAATGGGACGACACTCCCAATTCAGGTAAAGCATCCCATAGCTTCTTGTAATCAACACAGTCAAACGCTTTATAATCTGTAAGCCGCTCAGGGAGCGGTGTACATAACTGGTTAAGGGGGGCGGGCTGAGTCCGGAATATGGCCAAGGGACAATCAAAAGGCGCTTAACGCCTTCCAATTGGCTCCTCACCCGGACTGACAAGAATTCTGGCCAGTCGAGTGAGGGGCCAATTGGAAGGCACAAAGCACCTTCCGATTGGCCCATTACCCGACTGCCTGGAGTTTTCCACGGCCTGGGGACTCGGCAGGTAGGTGGCTGGCCGGGGGAGGCTTCCCTGTGGATGTCGGAGCAGGCCCGCCACGTCACCACTGCATTGGGCCTGCTCCAAAGCCTGCAGCGAAGTCACAGAGTTGGCAGGGAGGGGGGACGTCAGGGGAGGCTTCCCTGTGGGCCTCAGGCCAAGGCCTGCTGGGAAGCCGAGGAGTCAGCAGGGAGGGGGTGGGCGGGTCACCGTGCGGGGGGACTCGGGGGGTCCAGGGGTTGCCGCCATAGCCCCCCCTTTTGAAGCCTAGTAATCAATAAAGCATAGATAGATGGCCTTTTGATATTCATGTGTTTTTTCAAGAATCCAGCGCAAATTTGCAGTGTGGTCTCGGGTGCCATGACCATGTCGAAATCCAGCCTGGACATCTGGTAGCCTGGACATCAGGTTGATTTGAGGTGGTTCTGAATGATCTTCAATAAGATTTTACTTGATTTTTGTCAAACTTTATTGCACTAGGCCATAGGCCATCGCAAGATCATATAACAATAATATTGTTAAAAACAAACACAGAATAAAAAATTACACTTGACCCATACATTCTGTTCATTAGCCCTCGGTATTTGCCACATTGCCAGATTTAATCTTTCTTGCAGCCAGAGCAAAGGTTGCGACCCTTTGTGTTACAAATGGGTCCATATCAGCCAGCAAATCCCTTACTATATCATGAACTGAAGAGAATGCCCCAGGAATAATTTTATTTAGAAACTAGAAATTAAGCCCACTGTAGATAAAATACAGCGGGCACTAATGGATGGGGAGAAGAATTAAGGAAAGGAAGGTAGAAGAGGGAAGGAGGGATGGGGGGGGGAGAAAGGAGGGCAAGGGGTGGGTGAAAGAAGGATAGAAGGGAGAAAGGAAGGAAGGGAGAAAGGCAGAAAGGTAGAAAGACATGAAGTGCGTAAGAGAGCAATAGAGGAAGTCAGGAAATAGAGGAAATGGAGGAAGTTAGGAAGGAAGGAAGAAGGAAGGAAGGCAGGCAGGCAGGCAGGGAGGTAGGTGGAATGGGATGGGATGGGGGAAGGAGGGTGGTGCTTGAAGGGTCTGGGGGTGGTTGGGGGAGTCGTGAGGGGGGCCAGCTGGGAGGGGGGCTGGCGGGGGAAGATCGCGGGGTAGAGAGGGGTGGGTGTGTGGATGTTTGGGGTGGGGGAACCGGGCGCAGGTAGCGGGGGCGACTGGGGGGTCAGCAGAAGAATGCAGTGGGTGGGTGGCTGGGTGTGTATGGTGGGGGAATGTGTGATGGAGGGGGGTGGGAGCACAGGGGTGACTCGTGGGGGGTATGCTGCATAAACGTGCAGTGGGCGGGTGGCTGTGTGTGGGGGGGTGGGGGAATGTAGGGCGGAGCGGGGGAGAGCACAGGGGCGACTCATGAGGGGGTGGGTGTGTGGCTGGGTGGGTAGCTAGTGAGGGGACGGGGAAGCGGTGGTAGAGCGGCGGCGAATCACGGGGGTAGTTGGGGGGGACGCCAGCAGAAGAGCACGGTGTGTGGCCGTGTGTGTGTGCATGTGCGAGGCAGGGGGACAGGACCCCCCACAGTGGCCAATGGCTGTGTAGGCTGTACATCGGATTACCGGCTATGTATCGTGGTCACTGGGTGGGCATCCTTTGTGCTGTCATTGGCGCGGGCTCTGTGGGCAGCAAAGGGACAGGGCCGCCGCATCAGTGACGCGCTGGGGCTGTCCCTTTACCGGGGCTGAAGGCTCCTGGTCCCAGCCTGGCTCCAAGCAGATGTGGCGGCTCGGAAGGGGCATGAGTTCTCCCTCACAGCCGCCATCTTCTCCCCTTGCTGACTCTACCAGGCCGCCCATGATGGGCGGCCAGCTGTCGGAGCGGCGGCCAGCGTCAAAATGGCGGCATGGGCGTAAGGTGGCTCGGGAGGCGCTGCATGCCTCCCGAGTCATCAGCTCGATGGGAAGGGGTGGCTTTCGGCCACCCCTGGGCCAGATTCTGTCTTCGGCGGCAGGAAAGGAGCAGATCCTGCTCCTTTTCCAGCGTCGAAGCATCTTCTCCCAGCCCTTGCACCCTCCAGTCCATGGCGGGGCAGCCGCAAAATGGTGGCTGGCTGCCGAAGGCGGGCCAGGTTGGGGGGTGGGCGGGTCGGGAGGCAGGCTGACCAGCAGAGGGCACAATCACCTGGTGCTTTGCACCAGCCGATTGGGCTCTCTGCTGGTCAGTTCGGGGGAAAGGGCCCAAACGTTGCCCCCCCCCATCCCAGACTGAGCCCTCCCACACAAGCCTTAGCCTTTTATTTATACCGCTCCAATGGAGCGGTGTAAAGGTTTTCTCCCTGGGTCTGTGTAAAGTGGACATTCCAATAGATAGTGTGGCAGATCTTCAACTACTGGAAGTTCTTCAAACACAGAGACATTGTGAAAGAGGAATTTTAGCATATCTCCCAGTCAGAACAAAAGAAGGCATTGACTGAAATCTCAGCGCTGAAAACTCTACCCTTAGCTTACTCACATTTATATTACCCAGATACAGGGCTCTGCTGTGATCTTTTTTAAGGGTCTTAAACCACGGAGCCCACCTGGATTGCACAATTAAAGATCTGTCAATATTTGCATCCTGGAGGAAAACCCACTCTCTTAGGTCTTTATTATTTCCTAATTTTGCTAATAAATCATCTGGAACAGTGTAATGTGAAATAATACCATCTATGAAGGCAGAAAGTGACCCTTTAATTTCTATGGCAGAGTTAAAGCACTGATGGCTAAAAGAGTCTGTAGTAGACAATATATTCTTCTTCCAACATTTTAGCAGGGCTAGATAAGCGTGAGTTCTAAAAGAGGGAAGTCCAAGCTCTGCCCTCATCAAGGTGGCCCGGGACCCCTTTGGAAAGAGCTAAGACACATCTCAAGTAGGTGTTCTGAATGGATTGTAGATGACTGAGTGCTTGCTCCTTCCTGCCCCAAACATCAATGCCATACAGTAAGTTGGGGATGATTGTAGTTTTAAACAGTTTGATAGCTGGTTCTATGAGGTGTCCCCCCCTTTGTATGGTAAAATCTCATGATTGCCCCCAAGGTCTTCATTGCTGAGGCTTTTAAGGATCCTAAGTGGGCATTCTATGACAGGGTCTCTGAGAATGTCACACCTAAGTACTTAAATCATTTGCATTGCTCGATTTGGGTGCCCTGTATGCTCCATCTTTTTGGTTTTCTTTTAAAGACAATGACTTTTGTTTTTGATAGTTAATGGTTAGAGCTTCCTCCCTACAGTAATCACCAAATCTATCCAGCAGCCTACTTAGTCCAAATCTGGTCAGGGAGAAAAAGGCCATATCATCTGCATACAGCAAGACTGAGATTTTCTGATGGCCTATAGAGGGTGCCACAAATTGTGTGCTGGCTAGTCTCTGCATTATCTTTAACCGCTCCTGTGAAGTGGAATAAATAAAAGAGTAAGCCCTGGGGGGGCGGAGAAAGGGCGGGCTCTGTCCAGGATAAAAACTCGGAGGGCCCAATCAGGAGCCCTCCGAGTGTCACTCCAGGGCCAAGCGACCAATGGGAGCCGCGCAAAGCCCGCCTCCCCATTGGCTGCTTGGCCCAACCCGCCTTGCCCGGCCAGGGACTCACCACACACAAGGAGAAGCAGCCTTCCCCAACGGTTAGTACTCCCACTGGCTTCCCCTTGCCCAGACACACACACACACACACACACACACACAACCCCTCGGATGCACCCCCATCGCGCTGCCGCTGCTTCCCTGCACCCAGACACACACACACACTCACCAGCCAAAGCCCCCTGGCCGCCCCCCCTCCGCTTTCCCACCCCACGGAGACACACACACACACACACACACACAACCCCCCTGGCCACATACCCCATCATGCCACCGCCGCTTCCCCACCCCCACAGACATGCACACACACACACCAGCCGAACCCCCCTGGCTGCCCCCCCCACATGATCGCCCCACTGCTGCTTCCCTGCCCCCACAGAGAGACATACACACACAGAGAACCCCCCTGGTCGCACCCCCCATCGTGCCACCACTGCTTCCCCGCCCCCACAGACACACACACACACACACACCAGCCAAACCCCCCTGGCTGCCCCCCCACATGATCGCCCCACTGCTGCTTCCCTGCCCCCACAGAGAGACATACACACACAGAGAACCCCCCTGGCCGCACCCCCTATCGTGCCACCACTGCCTCCCCACCCCCACGGACACGCACACACACACAGCCACCAACCCACCCACCGTGGTCTCCCACCCCTTCCCCCACCTCACACATCCACGCACACACTTCTCTCTACCCCCTTTCCTCGTCACCTCCCCCTCCCAATTTGCCCCCCCTGTGATTCCCCCCCTTCACAAACCCCCCTGTCCCCTTCCCTTTCACCTACCTCTCTGCCTGCTTTCCTTTCTTCCTTCTTACTTCCTGACTTCCTCTATTTCTCCATCTCCTTCCTGCCTCTCTGTCTCTCCCTCTCACTTGCTTCCTGTCTTTCTCCTTTACTTCCTTTCTTTCTCCCTTCTACCCATCCCTTCAACCACCCCTTGCCCTTCTTTCTCCCTCCCACATCTCCTTTCCTCTTCTTCCTTCTTTGCCTATAGTCTGCCTCCCCATTCTCTAGCGCCCGCTGTCTTTCTTCTACAGCGGGCTTAATTTCTAGTATTGTTAATAAACAAATTAAAGAGCAAAGGGGCCAGGACACATCCTTGCTTGACTCCTTTTCTGATTGGAATATCCATTGTTAGAGATCCTGATGGTCCCACTTAAATTTTTGCTAATGTGTCAGTATGTAGTTGGCGCAAAAGGTACAAAAGATGCTTATCCAAATTTGTCCTCTCCCTATCAATTGAGTCAAAGGCTGCTGCTAAGTCAACAAAAGCCACATATAAAGCTTTGGTTGGACCATTCATTCCAGAAGCAGCCAGATGGTAAAGAATTTGGCAGTGATCTATTGAAGAATGTCCTTTTATGAACCCCCTTGGCATGGAAAGATTGCATTATTTTTATTGACCCAGTCTTCCAGTTTTTAAAGTAAAAATTGACCATAGATCTTAGAAGATATGTTTAATAAGCTAACTGGACGGTAATTGCGTAGGTCTGTTTTGTCCCCTTTTTATGTATTGGGACTGAATAAGAAAAAAATATAAGATTTTACTTGCATGGGAGATCAGAGCTATAGTTTTATAGTTCGGGCAGATGGAAGCATCACCTTTCTTTAGTAATGGGATAAAAACAGATCTTTTCCAGTCTATTGGCCATGTGCCAGTTTCCCAGACTTTTTGGCATAATGCTGTGATTGCTGCTGGTGGAACAGAGTAGTTCTACTGGAATGGCATCTATACCAGGAGCCTTATTATTTGGGAGCTGTTCCAGGGCTCAGATCACTTCTTCTTCCAGTATAGGCGGTTTCAATTCGTGTCGGGTGTTTTTGGCTGGTGACTGAGGCACCTTGGTGTTTGCATATAATTCTTCTGCATATTGTCGACATTGATCCTTAATGTTGGCTTGGTCAGACAAGTCTTTTCCATTCTTGTCTTTGATGGTCAATTTACGAGCAGTAAAAGTGCTCCAGACTTGTTTCACCTAAGCAAAGAGGCTTCTGGTGTGGCCTCTAGTACACTCCTCTTCCAGTTGCTTGCATCGTTGCTTTCAGTACATTTCCTTATCTTGTCTGGCAGCATGTTTAAAATCTGCATTTAGCCTTCTGAACTCATCTCTCTTGCCAACAGCTTTTGCTGCTCTTTGTTTTTCAGCAATTTTGATGGTGTCAGATGTTAACCGTTTAATTTTTTCTGGCATTGCCTGCACGCTTGTTCGTTGCTCCAGGAAGGTAGCCATTAAAAAAAATACATTCCCATCCCCGGGAATAAGGGAGAGGGAGGCAGGTGTGAGGATGGGATGAAGCAGGCACCTTTATCGTGTTCGAGTCGCCATACCTTCCCTCTGCTGATTGCTCTCCTGTAGCTTGCGCTAAATAGGTTGGAGAATTCACTTTATGCAATTCCCCAACTAGCGCTTTAAAATGGAGGATGTAGCCAGCTGGTTACAGCCCAGACGCTGGATGTTGATGATGTCATATGGAGGGGCTGGAATATAACAACTACTTAAGGTAAGCATTTAGCTATATTTAACGGGTGTGGAAATGCCCCTGGTCATGGAAACCGGGGGGGGGGGGCAATTTCTCCTAATTTCATGTGGAGCAGTTGTGGGGAATCTAACTCAGTTCTGCAGATTAGAGACTGCCACTCTTAACTACTACACCACGCTGAGTTTCATATGCACACATATGAAAACTTATACCTTGAATTAAACTCTATTGGTCTAAAAGATGCCACTGGATTTAAACTTTGTTCTGTTGCTTCAGACCAAGACGGATGCCCATATTGATGTATCACCAGTTTAATGATCACCCTACTCTCTAGCAAGGATGGGAAAACTGATCACGGAAGGGACTGCACTGATTTCGCAAAGCAGTACATAGAAGTGTTCCAGTAAACAAGTACAGCCCTTGTAAAACTGTATTAAGAGTTAGAGGTCAATGGCAGAAGCTGAATATAATTCTCTGTTTTAAATGCTGTTGAACCCAGAAAAATGCAGATTATGGCACAAGCCATATATAACATCAGCAGGGATTTTATTCCAACACTATGTATTTTATCAGGAGCCATCATTATATACCAACAAAAGCTATAGCAAGTACACGTAACTCGTGTCCATGAAAGAAGAGCTGTACTTGCTGGACTTCGGCACTGTCAAAATAATGTGCCCAGTTGTTTGCATTTCAAGCCAACATCAATATATTGTTATTTTTTAACCACTCTGAAGCTGCATTCATACCTTCTTAGATATTTCAGAATCATTGCATAATAGCAGTTATTTTCAACTGATCAATTGTCTTGTTTATGCAGGAGTATTTAGCTATGACTTGTTGCTATAACGCAATATCCAAGGTGATGTGGACACTACTTCCATTTCCCTTCCTTTACATAGGAAGTCGCTTGCTTGAGGCTCCAGAAATTGTGATCTGTCCCTCTTTTCAGCAAGAAATGTGACGATCACTGAAAGAAATCTGCCACTCTCCTAGAATGCCTGTTCACTGCCTTTCTCTGCTAGCAACAAGCAACCCCCTAAACAATTCTTTAGTATTGTCAACACTGGCTATAGCCCTCAGTTCCCTATGGCAATGTTGTTTAATCCAATCCAAACATTCAGAGATATTATAAACACGCTGCAGATTAAAAACTGCAGCATAAAAACTCAAATGCATACCAATGAACATAACTCAAGTGAGTACTCAAAGAAAATATACACAATAACACCAATGCACAATTTACGATTTTAACAAGGAAACAGTATTAAATCTTAACACTGAACAGAGTACTTTGGACAGTAGAACATGATCCTTCTCACTAAGCATGGCTTTGATGATTTGTAATTAATTCATTTGTAATTTGTAATTCAAAGAGCCTCTTGTGGCGCAGAGTGGTAAGGCAGCCGTCTGAAAGCTTTGCCCATGAGGCTGGGAGTTCGATCCCAGCAGCCGGCTCAAGGTTGACTCAGCCTTCCATCCTTCCGAGGTCGGTAAAATGAGTACCCAGCTTGCTTGCTGGGGGGTAAACGGAAGTGACTGGGGAAGGCACTGGCAAACCACCCCGTATTGAGTCTGCCATGAAAACGCTAGAGGGCGTCACCCCAGGGGTCAGACATGACTCGGTGCTTGCACAGGGGATACCTTTACCTTTAATTCATTCCTGCAGTTCAGACTTAACTATATAATCTTGAATTAAGCTACGATGACCAGAAAAGACAGGGCAGGCCAAAATAATATGAGGAAGGCTATCAGGAACATCATAAGCATGCAAGCAAAATCTCTCCGCTACTGGAATTTGACAAAAAGCCCCCAAGACTCATCTAAAGGGGCCCATTGCCGCTGTGCGGGAGGAACGCCGACAGGGACCTGGCTGGTGGGAGAGAACTCCCAGCACTGGCATTCTCTGGGCAGGGTGTGTGTTGGCATGGCAACAGTGGGCGTGGCTGAGCTAGGCGGCAGTTAAACGGATGGCCTCTTTTCCCCATCAGGGCGCCCAAAGACGCGTCGCTCGGTGGGAGGAGCCGTTTTTTCTGGCCCAACCGCCTCACGACGTCAGGGAAGCCCAACAATTTTATTTTATTTTACTTTTTGAGGGAAAAGAGATGCTAGACACGCTGCGAGGGCATTGTTTGTTTGTTTGTTTTTTTAAAACTAACAAACAACTAAGCCTCTCACAGGCCATTTTGGCAGGAGAGCGAGAGAGAGAGAGAGAGAGAGAGAAACAAGCGACCGTGGCGCCAAAAAGGATGCCAGTGGGGGAAAAGTGATGGGTCAGGGCAGGCTGTGGCAGTGAAGCCCCAACTGCCCATGAACTGTGCCGCGCTGGTAATGGCTGCTGGTTCCAGGGCTGCTGGTTGTTGTGGTACCAACAACCCACTCTGTAGCCAGGGGCCCATCAGGCTTTGTTTGCAGGGCCTGAGAGCCAATGTTTGGCTAACTATCAAGCTTAGGGTTATGCTGTGTGACTGCAGGCATGGATGTGAAGTGGGAATTCTGCTGCACTGCCGCAGGTATCACCCTGGTCATATGGCCAGGAGGTAATGCCCAGGCATAGCTGGCAGCAACCTGGCCATACGATGACTGGGTGGTACATAAGTTGTGGAAGCAGACGGTGTTGGCCATCTCCGCATCTAGGTATGCAGACTGTACATGTGGGCATCCCTCCTCTGGAAACTGCTATAACGGCACAACAGGGACAGGAAGGTGCAGGTGCAGTTAGTGCTCCTAGCTCCTCCAAGAATATTCATCAGGGAGGAATGGAGCAACAAAAGATGACTGGGCATAAGAGTAAAAGAAGCAAGGAGGAAAGTGCTTCAGGGCCCAGCAGGCTGCCAGTGACTTTGGATGAGTCATCCTCATCTGGGGTCAAAATCTCTGAAGGCCAATGGGATGGGACCTAGTGGCTTCAGGGTTCTTTGGTTCTAGCTATCCTGACCTGGAATATGAACTGGCGGGATTCTGCGGATCCTTATTATAAGAAAAGGTGGGGGCGGGTTAGTCCATGAAGCCCCCCCCCTCCTTTTGGGTTTATGTCGACATATTTAACATGGTGCGACCAAATGGAGATATCTCAAAACGGGGTCCAAAAGGGATTAAAAAAAAAAAAGGCTTTGCAGCAGCACAAAATGATCACTCCTTCACTAACTGGTTAAAGGGTTATGCAGTATTTCTACGCCTTGTTGCCGGTGCTTACCCAGAAAGGAGTTGAGAATCATTTGGTAATGTTTTGGAGGCCAAAGCACTTTTTGGGGATGCAGAGGCCATGGCACATGATAAGTAGGCTCACAAGTGGTCTTTAAACAACATCCAGGTGAGGTGGGACATAAAGGACCATGACACCTATAACATGAAAGCGGGGCCATATGTCAGGAGGACAGAACAAGACAGATGTAAGGACCTGTTGGGAATTCAATAGGGGCATGTGCCAATGCCACAGATGCCACTTTAAGCACTGCTGCGAGCCTTAAGGTAGAGCCCACTTGAAAGAACATGACAAGTTGGTGGGTGGACATATGCCCCTTTTACGGGGGCCAGCCCTCTTTCAAAAAAGGGGGGAGGATCCAAGAATGGAGCTACAAACAGCTATGGTTTGTTGAAAGAGCACATAGCTGGCAGGGACCTCCTTGGGTCATCTAGTCCAACCTCATGCTTCTGGCAGTGGTTGTGGTTTGAAGGAGTAAAGATTTGGCAGGGACCTCTCAAGGTCATCTAG
Source organism: Paroedura picta (assembly GCF_049243985.1). NCBI lineage: Eukaryota > Metazoa > Chordata > Lepidosauria > Squamata > Gekkonidae > Paroedura > Paroedura picta. Next base: position 81,344,207 of record NC_135371.1, read on the forward strand.
TTCAGGCCCCTGCTTCAGACAACGGCCTGTGTTTGCAGGAGCACATGATTTGCAGGGAATTTGGGGGTCATCCAGTCCAACCCCTTGCTTCACACTGAGGCAGGTGATTGTGCACCAGCTCAGAGGGTCTTCATGGAAAACTGAAGGGGTGGCCATTGGCTTGCAGGCATGGGGAGCAATGGCTTCTTTGGCAGCACATACTATGAGCACTCTCCACTGGCCTTGGCTGCTTGGTCCTGGTGCAGGTGGGTAGGCAGGCGCCAACCCCATGGACTGGGGATGGGGCACCCAGTGGCCCTCGGCTGGCCACCTATGGTTGGTGGCCACCGGCTAGGGTTACACCATTGTTTTGGCTGGACCACACATGCCCATCAGCAGCAATGACAGTGTGAGACAGGCAATGGGGGGGCAGCATCATGGGGTGGCATGTGCTATGACTCTTGGGACATTTTTAGATGCCACTGGTGGACATCAGCCAGGGGTATTGTGATACATAATGGACCCTGAAAGGACCAGTCAACAGGGGTCACCAACCAGAAGGCTTCCCCAGGAGGGATATCAATGCAAAAGGGGGTATCTTCCCGGTGGCCAGGTCAGCCTGCATCAGTGGCCAGGCATCACCTGATAGCTTTAGGGTGACCCACGCCTTTCGCAAATGGTGTCAGAGTCATCACCAGACTTGCTTGGCAGGGCAGCCAATTCCAGGTTAATGAGCCAGATTGGCTTGGAGAGGGGTGTCTCATTACAGGTCCAGTATGGAAGTGCTGTCGGTGTGGATTGGAGAACAATACCAAGAGAGTTCACAGGGCTTGATCCGGAACACGGTTGGCCCAGAAAGTGACTGCTTAGGACTGCTGCAAAAGGGATGCAAAGCACTGTATCCTAGAAGCCGGTGGAGATCTTTGGGCTGGGAAATGAAGTTAAGATGGCCACAAGGTAAGGTGCAGTACTTTAGGGGAGCATTCATCTGGTTATACAGTCTCAGTTATGACAGACTGCAGATGTGTCAACACCTGGTGGATAACTTCTGATGTGGGTACCTCTTTGTCCCATTCAGGAATTCCCTGGCTTCATATTTATGCCAGCACGATTTGGCTTCCCATCACCTGAAGCAAATGCTGTTTCCAGCTGGAGGGAGAAGGGACAGACTACATATTAAGTTCTGCAAATCAGTCCCTCATACCTCTTTATATCTAAGCACTTTGGTCATCTGGGCTTTGCGTTGCAGCCCAGGTCTGCAAATATATGAGATATCATCTGACCAGGCCAGCCTTGAGAGGAGGTGGCTGCAATCCTGTCACCTGTCCTCACCCCCTCCCCACACAGGATGGGGGCCTAGGGTTGCTTGGATTCCAGTTCTAGGAGTGATGAGGTCCCCTTTGACTAGAGAGTCCAGTTTCAGCTGGATGGCCTTTGGGGAGATCGCTTAAATTATATCTGGGGCCAGGACAGACAAGTGGTTTTGGGGGTACTGTAACATGGCCAGCATGAGTTCGGAGGCCATATTGGGACCAGCATGGCCACTGGCCTGGGACTGGAGACTAAGCATACTGCAGGTTCAGGTGGGTGTTTCATGGCTGGGTTACTAGGAGCTCCAGTCAGGTCTCAGTATGCTGGCACATTGGGTTACCCCAGTATAACAACCAGGAGTCAGAAGGTATATGCACATAAGTAGTGGTTCACAATGTCACCACGGACTGCAACCTGTAGGATTTAGGGTACCGGGGGGAGGGGGCTGGCCCTTGGTGCTCAAGGGGAACATGTCCAGGGCTTCAGCAGAGTATGCAGTAGATGCAGAGCAGGGCATCAGCTAAGGGCAGTCTGCCCAGGTCGAGTGGCACAGCACTCAGATGGCAGGTGGTAGGGTGCATTTAGCCACAATGGGACTGCCTATGGTTCTCTAACAATGTATCCTGGGGGCCCCAGGAGGGATGGGTAAGCACCAGTCGGCATGCGAGGGTGCCCATGTTACCATTTTCCAGTAACAAACGTTTGGTTTCCTTCAGGGCGGCAGTCAACGGGGATGCCTAATGCTGGTTACGGAGCGTGGTGCCACGTGGCAGACAGGATGACATGCTGTAACAGCGCAAAGTGGTCCATTTTGGGGCCCAGAGGCATCACGTGGCTTGGACAATGTGGTGGGAGGCAGCTGCTTTCCTGGATATTGTTGCAATGGTGGACTTCCTGTTCAAGCGTGCCAGCAGATGTCTGTATTTCCCGAAGCATTGGCTGACCATCAAGGGACACTGGCTTAGCGACAGTTGCAAATGTTGAGCTGAGCACCAGGCCACATTGTCACATTGGTTGACATATGGCACTTTGCCAGCTTTGGAAGGGGCATTGGTGTCGGGCCCCGGTAACTTCAAGGGTCAATTATCATCTGGGCTGAGTGGCTAGGAAGCCATGTTGCTAGAGGCTAAGTCTCACGAGAGGCCCCACTGGGCTGGCTGGACATTCACCAAAGAATGGTCCATGGTGGTGAGTGGCCCCTTCACCTGTCACCCAGAGTTCCATGATCTCAGGTGGAAGTAAAGCCTGAGTACAGAGCTGAGTTGGGATGTGTGTTACTGACTGGAACCCCCATGGTAGGGCATTTACAGTTCTGGGCCCTCTATAAGAGCGATGTGGTGCACTTGACAAATTAGGGTGGTGAGTGGCCCCTTCACCTGTCAGCCAGAGTTCCATGATCTCAGGTGGAGTTAAAGCCTGAGTATAGAGCTGAGCCGGGAATTGTGTTACTTATTGGAGCCCCCATAGCAGGGCATTTGCAGTTCTGGGTCCTCTTTAAGAGCAATGGGGTACACTTGTCGGACTGGGACATGTACGTATGGCTCCATGGGATCCAACATGCTATTTTGAATTGGCTGCAAAATGAGCGGTGGTGGGAGCCCGAAGAGGTATATCCCTATTCAGGCTCAGTGGCGGAAGTGTAGCATGGGAAGGATCAATTTTGGGGCAGCCAAGCTTGCGCGCTGGCCTCCCCTAGATTTGGGGGGCCCCTTAAGGGGCTGTGTGGATGCAGAGCCTGGTTGAAGGCTTGCATTTCCGGGAGGCAGGAGAACCCAACAGAGGCTGACGCCCAGAGGGGTCACTCCATGTTGCCTCCCCCCCTTTTTTCAGCCTGCCATTATGTCCAGGATTCTGGGCTGGATAGCCAGTGCAACCTGTTGAGGGGCAGGCTGTGATGGGCTGCCTTGTGGTCAGCGGACCACAAGAGGACAAATTTCTCTTCCCATGCTTGCCACGCTCAATGTTGAATAAAGGCTGTGGCCAAATATTTTATGCCAAATTATGGTTGCCAGTGTCCTCATTAGGCGGTCAATATCCCCCTGCAAGGCAAAACCTGCCACAAGTCATGCTTGAAGGAAAGACATTTAAGAGCATTTAAAGAAGGAGTGAAATATTTAAAAATAAAGCTAAAATATCTAAGTTTACCCTTACCAACTAAAGCAGTGGTCCGCAACCTTTTCCAGGCTGTGGACTGGCGGCGGCGGGGAGGGCAATGGCCTGGCCGCGGAGCCGCGCATGGCGCAAACACGCATGCGTGGCCCTGCTTCCCTCTCCCCCCCTCCCGCTTTTGCAGCCGATTTGCTTGCGGGCTGGGAAGTTTCTTACTGTGGGGGGGGGGCGGGGAGAGGGAGCCACGGCCCAGTGCCAGGGCCTTTGCGGCCCGGTGGTTGGGGACCACCGAACTAAAGGGTAAAACAAGAAGGTTTTGCAATCTTTCTAAGAGATAGTAGGCCTTTCTCTAGCGAAAGCCTTGTGAAAACAAAGCTTTGTCTGACACCTCGAAAAAAGGTACGCATAATAAAGCTCTAAGGAAAACACAACAAAAGTTGGGGCCTAAATTTTTAAAAAATGGCAGAAATATGATTTTCCAATGCTTATCAGCATTTCAGGCAGTGAATACTTCCACCAAACATGGCTGTGTCCTATTACTTATATATTTGGAAATTAATCTCTAGTTTTTCTTCTATTTAAGCAATATTGGATCTTTTCCTTTCTCACTTTTCCTTGGCAATGCTGAGTTGCCCTCTTAATGACATTCACCGGAGATGTAGGTAGTTAGTTCATTCAGCTGTAGGTAGGTAGTTCATGGGTCTGTTTGAATTACATGGTGCTGTTTTCTGCTGCCACCTGCAGGACATAAGGTTAATGAATAAGATAAAGTTAAAGGATTGATATATTTGTTAGTCTCTACAATGCCACAAAATCCCTGCTTTGTTATTTCTGCAATAGATGAACCTAGATACATCTCCCCGCTGGTACAAGTTATCATAAGATTTGCAAAAATTAATGACAGTCCTGTCAGCAGTTCACTAAAAGTCAAATCAGAAGAGAATTCTCTGGGCCATTTCGCACAGAGCTCAAAGTGGCTATTTGGTTGCTGTTTGTGAAATTGCTACTTTAACTAGCGAAATGTAACTAGCTGTGCCCGTAACGCACAGCTGCGGTTTTTGCGGAATTTGGCACTTTCACTTCTCGTCAGTTTCGTAACCCACAGGCTTCCGGTCTCCGTCTTATCGCTACAAAGGAGGTCCCTTTTTAGCGCTTCTGGCCTCCCATGGCCGTCAATCAAACTGCAGGGACACCTTTGACCTCCACCCAGAAGCCGAAATTGGTGGGGTTCCCCTTTTTTTAAAAAAAACCCCGAAAACCCCGTAGTAACGCATCATCGTTAAATCATTGGCGCCGTTGGAAAGGGTTTTCTATTGTTTTCTATGAACTAGAGTTTGATGCATTGATATGTTTGATTGGTTAATCCCCGCCCACAGTACACGCCCACAGATTACCTGTTTATATGCACCTAGGCAGACACGTGGTCGGCCTCACTCTTTTGTTTGCATAGCCTACTGGCCGCAGCACAGGTTAACGTTGCAATGGAGAGGATTATTTTTAAATTGTTGGCTCAGATGCTTGCGGTAGTCCAGCGTATCCATACCACCGTGTCGCATAGGAGGGCTGCTATCGAGGACTACCGACAACGTATGGCCAGAATGACGACCACCAGTAGAAGACGTTCTCTAAGGGCAACCATGGCGGCTAAGAAACGCTGGCAAGCTCTGGCAGAGGTCCGGTTCCCCAGACAGTTCTGGGTGGACGAAAGATCCTCTGACTGGTGGGAAAATTTTGTGTGGTCTCGCTGGGATGATGACCACTGGATTGCCAACTTCAGAATGTCGAGGGGAACATTTTTTGAACTCGTGGAGGCTCTCCGTGGCCGCATGGAAAGGCAAGTAACTGGCATGCGGCGCCCTGTTCCAGTGGAAAAAAGGGTGGCATCCGCCTTGTGGTACTTGGCCACCCCGCAGTACTTCCGGACAGTAGCCCAGCAATTCGGATTAGGAGTCACAACGGTTGGAGGGATCCTGCTGGAGTTCTGCCTCGCCATGGAGGCTGAATTGTACAGCAAAGTGGTGTGCCTCGGAGACCGGCTTGGAGCGGTGAGTGTCATTCTATCCCCTTTGCCCTTTAAATTTTTTTTCTTGTTTGACAGGTGAGCAACGAATACGCGATGCACCGCACGCTAACATGCCATGGTTCTTATTCTTTTATTTCCCTTATTCCAGAGTATGGACGGGTTTGCCAGGCTTGGATTCCCGCATTGTTTTGCAGCCGTCGATGGAAGCCACATCCCTATCCGTGCACCCGGGGGAAGCATAAAGGAGTACGGGAACAGGAAGGACTTTTGTTCTGTTCTCCTGCAAGGAACTGTGGACTTCTCCGGACGGTTTATAGATGCCGAGGTGGGGTGGAGTGGGAGGAGGCATGATGCCCTTGTTTTCAGGGAATCAAACCTCAGGAAAACCATGGACGAAGGGGTCTTTGTTCCAGGAAACCCCACCGCCACCATTGAGGGCGTGCGTGTACCGGCGTTGGTGCTCGGGGATGGAGCCTACCCATTACGCCGCTGGCTCATGACTCCCTATAAGCGGCCAAGGACAGACGTGCAGAGCTACTACAACCTCAGTCACTCCCGGGCAAGGAATGTCGTGGAGCGTGCCTTTGGACGTTTGAAGTCTCGGTTCCGTTGCTTGATGTCACGACTCCATGTGCATATAGACAATGTGACTCCGTTGGTCATCACATGTGTCATTTTGCACAACATCTGCGAGGACAAGGGACATAACATCCCCTTCCCTGTGGCTGAACCAGAACCTCTAGTCCTTGAGGATACACCAGACATCCCTGAAGCCAGGAAAAAAAGGATCTATGCGGAGGGGTGCAAGGTTCGGGACGCTATAGCCACTCACCTATACAGAAATAGGAGACATGTTTGATCGTGTTTTCTACTCTGGTGTTAAATAAAGTTTTATGTTCTTTGTTTAACCTTGTCTTGTGCGGTTTGTCTTTTTAGCCAGCAAAAAAACGGGGATTCTCTGGTACAAAAGCACTTTGACAGACCAAAATGCTAACTCCCCGCTGAAATTGACAAACACAATGCGGAAGCGCTGAACAGGGAAAGGTTGGGGAGGCGGGTAGCCAGGAAGTATTGGCGACCCCTGTCAAACTGGAGGATCAATCCACTTATGTTCCAAGGACTAATTTCATTGGTGCGCAGCTTACATTTAAAATTGGGGTGGCCGATCGGAGCAACGCAGATTCGTTGCCCAACCGTCATTCCAAAGATGCCGAAGCCACGGAAGGGCTCCTTCTGGCAGCGCGCCGAGGCTGAGGCACTTTTGGAGCTGGTTCTCCAGTCCAAAAGCGTTGGCCGCCTTATGGCCAGCACCCACTGCCACACCAAGGGTGCTTACCTGGTGTTGGCATCCAGGATGAAGGAGAGGGGCTACGTCCGGACCTGGGAGCAGGTCCGGACAAAATTCAAGCGGATAAAGCTCGACTTCCTGAACAGCATAGAGCAGTGGGGGGGGGGGGGTTCCGCAGCCCAGTGGAAGAACGGTATTCCACGATCTGATGGTCCAGATCTGGGAGAAGGCTGGGAAGCCACCGCTGGAGATGAGGCGACATATGGGTGAGTGCTGCCCTCGTTATGTTTTACCCTAAAGCATGCATTGAATGTCTAGATGCCTCTTTCCCCTACTGTTTCCGTTATATTGTAGAAAGCATTAAGATGCTGTCAACTCCTGCTGACATAGCCAGCCAGTACTGTCAAACCACTTTGGCAATGCACTTTGGCTCTGATTGTGGTGTGGCCATCAGCTGTGTATTATGTTTGGTTTGCGTGCTTTTACTTATGAATTCTCTTTGACTTTGCCCAGCCACACAATCTCAAACTCGCAGTGGCCAAAGCAGTTGAGCGTGAGGAAGAGGAGGAAGAGGGGCCTTCCACCTCAGCACAGGCTGCAGGTGAGAGTTATAATTCTTTAAGGGAGACCCATGTGTGTGTACCCCCATGAAGCCATAAGGGAGCCTGCTGTGATGCTTTTATTAGAAGTGTGATTGAATTCATTTTATTTGATTTCTATAGCAGAAACAATGGAGGCCAGGATGCGTAGCATGGAGGCCAGGCTGGCATCCTTGGAGGGGCTCGTAGAGCAACAGCGCAGGGACTGTGAGTACTGCACCTGTGCTTGGGTGTGGGTTGTGTCACTTTAGCCTATATATATGGCTTACCATTTGTTTTTAACACATTTGCAGGGCAGGCAGAAGTGGCTGACCTTAGAGGGGAGCTGGAGAGGCAGAGGCAGCAGAGGGAGGAGGAAGAACGTAGGTTATGTTCCCCACCGCCCAACTGTGGCTAAGGTCACTAAAAACTGTATTAAAAACTGTAAACTCCAGATTAAAAAATATCTGTGGCACTAATGTGTACCTGTTTTTCCTCCCCACACAGTGAAGAAGAAGGAGGAGGAAGACCTCTTCAAACGAAAAGTCAGGGGCACAGTGACCCGGTTGGGCAAAAGGCTGAGGGAGATGACAGAGGGCGGAGGGAAAGGTGCTGGTGAGGGGAGCAGTGGGACTTGAGTTTTGTTTTGTGTGTGTGTGGGGTGGGGTGGGGGGGGGTCTCCAAGTTACATTCCCAGCTGTTTTTCCCCTGTTAAATATATCTATTTTTAAAAACAAAATTGGATTTCTTGGGGTGGGGGGGTGGGGGTGGGGCTCCAAGTTACATTCCCTACTGTTTTTCCCCTGTTAAAAGTTTTTTGAAAATAAAATGTTATTACTACTTTTCTGAAAAAGACTCCAGTGTGACTCCTTACACTCGCACACCTTTCACCCCACACTCCAAAAACTCCTTGAACTGACACCCCTCCAACCTCCAACCCACACAACAGATCCAGAATAAACACAATCACTAGAGAGGCCGCTTTCGGCCTTCCTAATTCTACAGTAGGGTACATAGAGACAGAGTCAAAAATATAAACTTTATTTTTCAAACAACAACAAACACAGATAAAATTACGGAAAAAAACTGGCCCAAACTAGGAGGGGGAGAACTTGTCTGCTGGTTTTATTATTCTCTTGCCGAGAACAGTCCTCCTCCTTGTTTGTGTGGCGGCATTCTGAGACGGGGTTGGTGGGGTGGGTGCTGGAGGTGGTGGTGTTGGTGTGGGTGGGGGGGGGACGTTGACGGTTATTTGAGGCGGGTTGGCTGTCTCCATGACCACGACCGCCCTCTCCATCAGCCTCCTAATCTGTCAGACCTCCTCAACGCTTTCCCGTAGGGATTGATTGGAATCCCTGATGAGTGCCCTCAATTTTTCCCCCTCCTGGGCCTGGAGGGTCAGCATGGCTTGGTCGGCGGCTGCAGCACGCCGTGTCTCCTCCTGGCAGTGTTCCAGGAGGCTCTGTCCCACGTTCGTCAAGAGGGAGACGCGCCTCAGCCTGGCGCGTTCCCTCATGAGCCTCTCCTCTGCCGGGAGCGCACCTCTAGGTGGTGGGCTGGCAGGACCCGGGGGTGGTTCCTCATCATCCGAAAGAACCTCTGTTGGTAAAAATGAGAAACAGAACTGTTAGTACCATTGATACAACCAACACCGACCATGGTGCCCATGGTGGGCTTTTTTGTTTGCCTGTTTTCACAGCAAGACTCTGAACAATGGCTAGGGAGCACATGGTTAGTGTTTGTCAGCCCATGGTGGGCTTTTCTGTTTGCCTATTTTAACAGCAAGACTCACAACAATGCAAAGGGAGCACATGGTTAGTGGTTTGCTACATTGTCCTGCAGTTATGGCTCGAAATAAACAGTTCATGCACGCTCACCATCTTGGATCTGTAGCCGCCTGCGTTGGGCAGGAGGTCCAAGCACCCCACACTGTTCCTCCTCCTGCGTGCCGGGTATGAAATCTGCAAAAAAGAAAAAAAACAGATTTAGGACCGAATGGTGGCAAAGCAAGCTTCAAAACCTACACCAGCAACGTTGGGGGACTCTCTTCTTTCTCCAAGTAGGGCTGCTGCCCCCTGCACAAACAGAAAAGCACAAAGCAGTTCACACAGCACCCCCCCCCTCATTATTGTCACAAATACTTATCAAGGTTTGTAGATGCCCCCGAATCGCTATCCACATCCACTGCTGCTGGAGACTCGCGGGGCTCCGTCACTGGCATCTGTGTCTCTGTGGACAACAGCAGACAATAGTGAAAAAGGAGCAAGCATACAACCTGAACCACACAGCATGCTCCCAAACTAGTGACTAAAGTATTGCAGAAGGCCTATGGCTGAGGCATGCTGCAAAACTTTTGGGGTTGTTGGTTAAACATAACCGTTTCAAATAGCCACCATAGCAAGCAGTGTACAAACAGGCTAGCATATTATGCGTTGCAACGGATACACAGCAGACAATAGTGAAAAAGGAGCAAGCATACAACCTGAACCACACAGCATGCTCCCAAACTAGTGGCTAAAGTACTGCAGAAGGCCTATGGCTGAGGCATGCTGCAAAACTTTAGGGGTTGTTGGTTAAACATAACCGTTTCAAATAGCTACCATAGCAAGCAGTCTACAAACAGGCTAGCATATTATGCGTTGCAACGAATACACGAGAAAACGATTCCTAACCGTCAGAACACACATTTGTACAAAATTAAAAGTGCTTACCGGAGGCAAGGGGCGTCTGCGGCGACATGTCTTCTGGCTCCCCATGAGCGAGGGCAAGTAGGTCCAGCGTTACGAGGTCCGCACCGTGTTGCTGGACCTGGGGTGGAGGCCGGACGGTGGTCGAGGTGCCCTCTCCGGGATCCTCCACAGCGGGTGGTTCCTCCACTGGAGCAGCCGGCTTACAGACGACCTTCAGGCTCCTCCCCACGCGCTTTGGCCGGCCGTCTCCGTCCCCCTCGCCGTACAGTGCCCGCTGCTGCTTGAAATACGGGCAGGTTACTTTATCGTTGCCGGAACCCTTGTTGTGGTTCACGGCCCGCATGTATTCTGCCCGCATTGTTTTTGTTTTGGACCGGCATTCAAGGCCGGTCCTGTGGTGGCCCAGGGCACGCATCCTAATGGCCACCTGTTCGAACACCTCCCGGTTCCGATGTGAGGATCGGAAGGCGTCTTGTATTTTCTCCTCGGTGAAAATCGCCATCAGGTCCCGTGTCTCGGCGTCCTTCCACGTTGGTCCCCTGCCGGTTGCCTGGACGGACGATGACTGTGAACCGGATTCCATACTCCCTTCGCTAGTGGCTAAGCAAAATGGAGGTGCGAGGTGCAGGCTGCAACGGATCATATACCTTCCCGCACACAAAGACAAAAGGACTAGCCGGCTCCTGATTGGTGGTGGGCAGTCGGGGACACGTTCATTGGCCACACGAGGTCACATGTCACGTTCAAAACTTCTCGGGCGGGAACAGGATCTGCCCCGAATGGCCAGATTGGCGCTCTTATTGTTTGACTTCTCGCATGCGCTGATGAAATTACACACGAGAAGAGCAGTATGGACATGCAGCAGGAGCCATTTTACTGAAATGTCCGCCATTACACAAACGCATGCCGGTGTCCACCCAGAGCAAGTTCAACAGTACTCGACAGTTCCCCAATAATATTCGCCAGCCAAAGCTTAAATCAACCAAACATGACATTTGACTGGCGAATATTCGTTGGCACGCTCAGGGGAAAGTTTTTTAAAATGAACGTGGGACGGCGACTCCGCTAGCCGGCCGCCATTACACAAACGCATGCCGGTGTCCACCCAGAGCAAGTTCAACAGTACTCGACAGTTCCCCAATAATATTCGCCAGCCAAAGCTTAAATCAACCAAACATGACATTTGACTGGCGAATATTCGTTGGCACGCTCAGGGGAAAGTTTTTTAAAATGAACGTGGGACGGCGACTCCGCTAGCCGGCCGCCATTACACAAACGCATGCCGGTGTCCACCCAGAGCAAGTTCAACAGTACTCGACAGTTCCCCAATAATATTCGCCATCCAAAGCTTAAATCAACCAAACATGACATTTGACTGGCGAATATTCGTTGGCACGCTCAGGGGAAAGTTTTTTTAAAATGAACGTGGGACGGCGACTCCGCTAGCCGGAGGTCTAGCCGCCGATGGAAGGGGTTGTCCGCACCCCAGCACAACCACGCACCCGGAACCACACAAACACCCACTACACATAAACCGCCCCTCATGATATCACATCGCATCATATCTGTTGAACCCCTCAAAGCTGTACAGGAGACTGCGTTCGGCGAATGTTCGTTGCAACGCTCAGGGGAAAGTTTTTTAAAATGCTCCCTGTACGTTTACTCCGCTAGGTCTGGCCGATGGTAGACGGGGTTTTAAGCTTTGGGCATGTTTTGCGTGACGGTGTGTGCTACTGTGCTTTTGAAATACTATTGTGCTGTTCGGGGCACAATTTCCGAAAGTGATCGTGCTGGAAAGCCAGGCGATGTCTCGTTGCCTCGTTGATCTGTGCTCGGTCCGAGAAAAAAAAATGGCGAACAGTTCGCCGGAAGTTTGGAGGACAGGCTCAGGAGGAGGGACTTTGAAGAAACCGCAACAATGTTAACGCACAGGTCTTTATCGCTAGTGTTGCAGATTGTTTGCAAGCGTGTAGCGCTTTCCGGAGGGTGAATCCACTTTTTGGGATTCCCCTAAAAGCGCTACAACGAAGCGCTTTTTGCTGATCGGTTTCAGGAGTGTTGCAGATTGTCTACGACGTCGTGCGTTATGGCAAATCAATAGCGTTACCAATTGGCAACCATTGTGCGATTTTGAAGCCGTGCAAAAAGCCCCTCTGATTGGTGTTTTATAATTTTCACTCGCCAAGCATGTTGGCCCCTAATTCTGATTGGAACATTTAGATTTTTCCTTGCCACAATATCTGTGACTCGAAAGAGCACTGAGGAGTCACTATTTGCTTCACTGAGGTAACATGGGCATAGGTGTAGTAGGGAAAATATTGCAGGAGGAGGCTTAAATCCCCCTTAATCTTGCACCACAGTCCTAGTCATAATTGGAGCTCTGTGCCTCATTGTCTGTAAAATGCTGAGAGTTTCAGTTATCAAAGTATCCACATTGTGCGCTGAGGCTCTGCTTAAGCTATGACTCACTTGGTTTCTATGATGTTTGAAAAACTGTAGTTTATATATTGCAGAAAATTAGACATTACCCTTCTAGAGAATTTTTGAAAAGATAACTGAGACTGAGTAATCACTTCCTATTTCATTTGAGTTCAGTCTGCAAAGAGCTTTTAAATATTTGCAAAACTTATGTCAGTCTAAAAAGCCTCCAAATCCAAAATTAGTTGGGCAGAAATAATTTCAAAATACCTTATTTTTCAATCTTGGGTTCTGATGAACTCTCTGGGATTAAATATTCATCACTTACAAACAACATTCAAATTGGTCTCCGGTTGCAGTACAGTGGATTTCAACCAGAAAGATCTGGGGTCAAATCCCTACTTAGACGTGAAATTCAATGGGTGGATAAGGGTAAATCACTCACTCTCAGCCTAACCCATCTTGCAAAGTAACTGTGAGGGTAAAATGGGAAAACTATTATACTTTGAATCACAGAATCATTGAGTTGGAAAGGTCCTAGGTCATCTTGTCCAACCCCCTGCACTATGCAGGACACTCACATCCCTATCATCCACTCTAACCTGCCACCCCCTTGAACCTTCACACCACCTCCTGAGGAAGCCTGTTCCACTGAGAAACCTCTCAAACTGTTAGGAACTTCTTCTGGATGTTTAGACCAATGCGTGGTCTACTAAAACTCCTAGATCCTTTTTGCACATACTACTGCCAAGACATGTCTCCCCCATCCTATCTGGTGTATATGGTTTTTCCAAACTAAACGCAGAACTTTATATTTGTCTCTATTAAGATTATCCTGTATTCTGATTCTGTCTTCTGTTGTGTTTGCTACCCTTCTCAGTTTAGTATCATCTGCAAATTTCATTTATTAATATGTTGAACAACACAGGCCCCAGGACAGATACCTGGGGAACTTCACTTGTCACTCTTCTCCAAGAGGATGCTGAACCACTTACAAGCAGCCTTTGGGTATGATCTGTTAACCAGTTACCAATCCACCTGATAGAATTAGGATCCATACTGCATTTTACCAGCTTGTGAACAAGAATATCATGTGGAACCTTATCAAAAGCTTTACTGAAATCCAGATAAACTATATCCACAGCATTCTCCTGATCCAGCAAGGTACTTACTTTCTTGAAAAAAGAGATAAGGTTGGTCTGACATGACTTGTTCTTGCGAAACCCTGTGCTGAGTCTTAGAAATCAAGTTCTCAGTTCCAGCTGCTCTTACTTGTGGGGGCCTGTGACTTGTTTCCTGGTCTTCTTTGAGGCTTGTTCTTTGTGAGGAATTGTTCATGCTCCTGTATTCCTGAATCAACATCTTCTGGTAGGCCCTTAAAACGATTGCTGAGCATCAATGGGGCAGAGCTTCTCCTTATTCTTCTACTCCTATGTGTAACAGCCTTCCGTTTATTACCCTCTTGTGTTCAGTGCTCCAGTGTTTGTTTTGATATTTTTCTCTCCTCCTGCACTTGCTCTCTCAAGAGTGCTTTGAGTTCTGTCCACAAACTCTTCACCCTTTATATATTGCAATGTGTTCAAGTGTTTCTCTAATCCCCATACTTTCTCCTCCAGTAGAGCCACTAATTTACATTTGCTGCATGTGTAAAAGCAGCCCCCCCCCCCCGAGGTAGGAAGACAAACATGTCACTACCTCAGCTACTTCAGTCATCGTGTCACTGTGATCCATTGAAAACTTCTTAAACAGTCCTGTACTTCACTGAATCCTTTGGCTTGAACTGCCCGGGAAGAGCCAACAGCCAAGAGTCCTTTAGGTCTTGCCGTTTGACTCCTTACATAATCTTCTTGCTTGATCCAGAACCCAAGAGCCTTTGGTTTTTGTAGTATTGCCCTCTGGCAAGCAGAAGCCTTTTATAGCACAAAGGCCCTCTCAGCAGATGGTGGAGATAGCAGTCAGCTAATGAGATCCACTTCCTCCTGCTCCCAGCTCCAAGTGTAGGACCTTATACCTGATGGGATCTCAAAATGGCTTACAGTCACCTTCCCTTCTTCTAACAACAGATACCCTTATGAGGTAGGTGGGACTGAGAGTGGTCTCAGAACTGTGACTGGCCCAAGCTCACCCATGTGGAGAAGTGGGGGATCAAACCTGGTACTCCAGATTAGAGGCTGCTGTTCTTAACTACTATACCACGTTAGCCCTCTATATCTTCACCAAGCAGGTAAAGATTTAAACTTTTTGAAGGGGGAGAAGTCTTGTTATCTAATTCCTATTAAGCCCTTGTGCACGTATATGAAATGCATTTTTCTAATTGATGTTGACACAGTCATCCTACTTTGAGGCAACAGCAGATTGTAAATTAGTTCCTAGGCCTATTTCAATTGGACAAGCTTGTCTAATTATCTAACAGAATCTTGAACTTTGAGAATCAGTACTTAGTCTAAGAAAAGAAATGTAACATTTTTCATTAACGGAACAACCTGTACAATCGCCTTTGCATATTTTGCAATACATTTAATTTCACCTCTGATCTTCTGTTCTAGTTCCATAATTAGAGTCACAAGAGTAATAGCTATGGCAGCCTAAGGATCACCACCTTCTTCTCCTGCCTTACGTCTGATGATGGTAAATACAATCCATTATTTATGCAGACAATTTGTTCCTTAATGGCTTTGCTCTCATTCTGTTGAAACTGGAGAAGCAGATCCGGGACTGTTCAGTTCAGGCTTTGTAAATACTATTTGCAGATATTCTCTATTAGATCCCTGGGTATGCCACAATTTTAGTGAGAGGACAGAAAACTATTTATTGTACTTATAGTCTGCCTTTCTCACTGAGACTCAAGATGGATTACACAGTATTAGTCTAATACAGCCAACAGGACGGGACATTCAATAAGCAAAATAAGGTAGTTTGAATATTAAAAATCTCAAACAAGCTGAAGTCTGAAAATGGAGCTGGGCAGTGGCTGCCAGGCCACCCAAGCCCTGCATAGCCCAAGGAGGCACCTAGAGGAGTGACCAGCCTGCCCAAGCACTACCCAGCCTGGAGGATGGCCAGGAGCCAAGCCCTGCAAGGCCTGGGGAAAGTGGAGCCTGGCTGGCCTGAGCCCTGCAGGGAAGCAGCAGTGGTACCTTGCCTTCCTCAGGCCCTCGTAGGTGTGTGGAAAGAAGTTCCCAGCCATCTGGGCAGGTAGGGTGCCTCTTCTTTCTTTCTTTCTTTCTTTCTTTCTTTCTTTCTTTCTTTCTTTCTTTCTTTCTTTCTTTCTTTCTTTCTTTCTTTCTTTCTTTCTTTCTTTCTTTCTTTCTCTCTCTCCTTCTCTCTCTCTCTCTCTCTCTCTCTCTCTCTCTTTCTTTCTCTCTCCCTCCCTCCCTCCCTCATTTAGGGGGGGCATAGTCAGGTGGGCCACAGGGAGGGATTTCTCCAGAGCTGTCCCCCACCCTCAAGGCTACCCCTGCTTTTGGTGCTTCACCATTAGAAAAAATAGGTGTTTGTAATAATGGTCCCCTGGAGAGCAAGGTGTTTCAAAATAACAAATCAACGAATCAACCATTCTTCAGACAAATTGAGCCAAAAGTTAAAATCAAATTATATCTAGAAATCATCCTGAACTGTTGCATGAATGGGTAAAAATACCTACTTCAACCCTCTGGTGGACACTTTGGATAAAGCGCGGCCGTGACTTACCGCGGCCGCCATTAATGAAGCGGCAGGGGATGGCGCGCCTCTGTTCGCGCTCCGGCTGAGGCCGGGCATGCGCGGCACGGACGTGCCGCGTCGGAGGAAGGGAGGCGGGGGGAGGAGCGAGGCGGGGCGCTCTTAGAGCGCCACGTGCTTGCCAACGGCCTCTTTCCTCTCCGGCTGGCCAGCGAGCAGCACGCAGCTGCTTGGCTCCGCTGGGAACTGAGGCGCAGCAGGAAAGAGAGCGGGCCTTTTTGCCTTTACCTTTCTCTCCCCCCCCTTCGAGAGGAGGCTTGTTGGTGCGATGGCACCGAAGCGAAAAAGGCCGGCCCCGGCAGAGACGCGGGGAATGGCGCGAGGTGGGACCCAGGCGGCTACGGCGGGGTCCGAGGAAGAGACTTCCAGCCTGGAGGAGGACCCGGTGGTCCACGCCCCGGCTCCAGACAGGCTTGGAAAATGCCGCAGCGGGGCTGCTAGGAAGCGCCATTGCAGAGGGAGGTGCACTCACTCGTCTGGTGAGTCCACTTCGGCAAGTGAGAGTGATGAAGCTCACAGGGAGGGCAGTTATTGGCTGGAGGGTACATTTACTCCAGGCCTGCCACCTTGGCTGCACAGCCGCAGGACTGAGGCAAAAAGACTGATAGAGAGCGGGCAGGTGGTTGGCGGGATGCGAGGGCCCCCGATAGGGTACTTGGATTCTGATGCCCCACCTGGGATCCACCTACCACGGAAACTGAGGGAAAGGGCCCTGGAGGGATATTTTGTGGACCTTTTTTCTTTTGTTCGAACAGGAAAAGGGGGGGATACTGGAAAGAAAAAGGATAAAAAGAAGAGGGAGGGCCAGCAGTGTGAACACAATTTTACAAACTGGCTTCGTGGTTTCACGGAGTACATGGCACTGATTCTTGCTGCCTATCCCGAGAGAGGATGGCACTTGGCCCGCTTCCTCTCCCATGTGCTTGAGGCCCGGGAGTGCGGGGGGGAGGACGCTGCTCTGGATTATGAGCGGGAATTTAGGGAGATGGCATCCCACAACCCAAAGGCACGCTGGGACCTAAAGCACCAAGGGTCATGGCTGGTTAAGGTGGGGCCTCACATACGGTCCCAGAAGGACAGGGAGAAGAGGCCTATGCCAATTAGGAGGGTCTCAGGTTTACCCTGCTGGGACTTTAATCGTAAAGTTTGCAAGCGCCTGCAATGCAGGTATACTCACGTTTGTGAGGTCTGTGGAGGTGGGCATGCGGGCCAGTCATGCCACAGGTTGGGGGGTTCGCAGCAGCCCTTTCGAGGGACCCGAGCTACCAGCAGGAAGGATGGAGGTTCGGGTAGTGGAGCTCCTTCCGCCAACGCAAAGTCAGACTGAGGCCACCCCCGTAGAGCTGCTTAGCATCGCCCCAACCCCAGTACGGGTAAGTGTTTTGGGAGGTATGCTGATGAACTACCCGGATAGGGCGGCAGCGGCATACTTGCTGCAGGGCTTTCAAGAAGGTTTTCGCATTCCATACACAGGTGACAGGGTGGCGACTGATTGCAAGAACTTGAAGTCAGCCATCGCGAGGCCAGATGTACTCCGTGAGAAGTTGGAGAAGGAGTGCAAGGCCGGTCGCATAGCAGGCCCCTTTCAGACCCCTCCCATACCCAATCTGCGGGTATCTCCATTGGGGGTTGTGCCAAAGAAGGCGCAGGGGCAATTTCGGCTCATTCACCACCTGTCCTATCCTGCGGGCACCTCAGTGAATGATTTTATCGCACCAGAACTGTGCTCAGTAAAGTACACCTCATTCGATCAGGCAATAGCCATGGTCCGGGAGTGTGGCCCAGGGGCCCTAATGGCGAAATGCGATGTACAATCCGCATTTCGTCTGTTACCTGTATGCCCTGCTGATTTTTGCCTTCTGGGCATGAAATGGCAGGGCATGTGGTATGTGGACAAGGCCATGCCAATGGGCTGTTCGGTGGCGTGCTCAGCCTTTGAGTCCTTCAGCACGTTTTTGGAGTGGGCCATCAGGGAGCGCCTTGGGTTTACCGCTGCGACCCATTACTTGGATGATTTTCTTTTTGCAGGTCCAGGGGGCACCTCAGATTGCAAGGAACGGCTGGAGGCATTCCAGGCCATGGCGGTTGAGCTGGGAGTCCCGCTGGCTGCAGAAAAGACAGAGGGGCCCGCCACCAGACTTACGTACTTGGGCATACAAATAGACACCGAGCGTGGATTGTCCAGCCTGCCAGCAGATAAGCTGGACAATCTGAGGGGGCAGTTGCAGGGGCTCTTGGACAAAAAGAAATGCACATTAAGGGAGTTGCAATCCGTGCTAGGCCTTTTGAATTTTGCCTGTAAGGTGGTGGCGCCAGGCAGGGCGTTCTGCGCCAGGACGGGCAGAGCCACAGCGGGCGCATGGGCCGCAGGCCACCACATCAGGCTGTCCAGGGCCGTAAAAGAGGACCTGAAGGTTTGGTTAGGTTTTTTGCAACAGCACAACGGGGTCACCATCTGGCAGACCCCTTTACAGCAGAGGGAGGCGCTGCAGGTACATTCAGATGCAGCTGGCAGCGCGGGGTTTGGGGTGTTTTTCAACAACCAGTGGTGTGCAGGCAAGTGGCCGGAGCGATGGTAGGACCGGGTCCGCAGGGACCTCACCTTTTTGGAATTTTTCCCAATATTGGTGGCTGTAAAGATATGGCGGGAGGTTTTCCGGGACCACATTGTCCAGTTCTGGTGCGATAACCAAGCGGTGGTTCAGGTGGTGAACCGGCAGACTTCCAAGTCAGAGCGGGTCATGAAGCTGGTCAGGCAATTCGTCCTGACCTGCCTCACAGCCAACGTCTCCTTTCGGGCGCGGCACGTGCCAGGTGTGGACAATGGGATAGCGGATGCTCTATCTCGTTCCCAGACCGAAAGATTTTGGCAGTTGGTCCCCGGGGCGAACAAGGAGCCGGAAGAGTTTCCAGTCGAGCTGTGGTCCCTTGGGGACGAATAATCCTCCAGGGAGTGCTGGGATCGCTGGCCGCATCCACTCGCCGGGCTTACGAAGGAGCGGCACGGGGCTTCACGGCTTTTGCGAAACGAGCGGGGCACCGTTCCACATGGCCAATGTCGGAATCCCTAGTGCTTCAATACTTGGTGCATTTGCGGGAGCGGGGCATCACGCCAGGGACCATGAGAGTCCACTTGGCAGGGCTGTCATTCGTCAGTAAAGTGTTGGGGTCCTGGGACCCGGCTGGGTCATTTTTGGCAAAGAGTGCTATAGAGGGCTGGAGGAGGGCCGACCCTGGGAGGGGGGACACGCGACGGCCCATCTCCTGACCCCTACTAAAAAAAATGTTGGGGCAGTTACGGGGGGTATGCCACGATAGGTATGAGGCAGGGTTGGCGGCCGCAGCCTTCACATTGGCATTTTACGGGGCCTTTAGGGGAGCTGCTAGCCCCGTCCAGGGCAACGGGCACGGGCTTTCCTCTAGACAGGGGTGATGTAGACTTACAGGGTGACCGGTTACGCATTTGGGTGCGCCGGTCTAAGACCGACCAGAGGGGCAAGGGGACGGCCGTATGGCTGCGTAGAGAGGCACCGGGATGCCCTTGCCCCGTCAGAAGCATGCGAGCCTTCTTGGCTAGACGCCCTAGGATACCAGGGGTGCTGTTTGTTCACAAGGATGGGACGTGTTTATCACGCTTCCAATTTGTGGCCATAATGAGGGCTTGCCTACGGAGGTTGGGTATCGAGGCTTCCAGCTACGGGGCGCACTCATTTCGAATCGGGGCGGCCACCCAGGCCTTTAAGGAGGGAGCACCGGCGCAGAGCATAATGGCCTTGGGGAGGTGGCGATCTGGGGTCTTTCGGACTTATGTCCATCCCGAATTGGACACTAATTGTTGACTTGTTTTAGGAGCAGGTTCGGACAAGCTCCACGTTCGGGTGTTTGGACACAGTTACGTGTATTGGGCGGGAATCCACGCCAGCAGCTCCAGTTGGGGGCCCGATCTGGGCTTGGGAGATCACGTCACCGTCTCCTGGATCGGGCAGAGAGGAATGCAGTGGCCAGCATTGTTGGCGGCGGTTTCGGAGGATGTGCGGAGCAACGGTAGCCCTGATGTGATTGTGGTGCATTTGGGGGGCAATGACTTGCCACAGACAAAACGGGTGATGCTGAAGTCGTCTATCCTCGAAGATCTGAGAACATTGTGGTTGCGGCTTCCACAGACTCGAATTATTTGGTCTGACATCGTGGAACGAAGGTTTTGGCGCAGGGCCGTTGAGCTACGCAGCGTGAACAGATCAGTGCGAAAAATCAATGCTGCCGCTGGCTCTTTGACTCTCCAGATGGGGGGTCTAGTAGTTCGTCACGGAAACATAAAACCCCAGGTCGAGGCATTGTACAGGGGGGACGGGGTACACTTGTCTAAAGCGGGGTTGGACTTGTGGCTCCTGAATGTTAAGTTTGCGTTAACAGAATGGTTGCAGGGGTGTGTGTTGGCGGGAACAGGGCCGGATGGCCCTGTTCAGGTGGCGGGGGACAAGGGAAAGGAGCCTAAACAGGAGGAAAGAAGGAAGAGTGATGGTACTCCCTAGAGGGGGAGCCTCAGGAAGAGGCATCAGCATTGAGGGCGGCCAACCCGGATGGGTAGGTCCGAAGCCCTCAAGCTCAGGTAGACTGGAATGGGCCAAGGGAGGTCTACGCCTCCTGAGGCATTCCACCTACCTTAGGATAGGTAAACTCTATGGCAAGGGATTCTGGGGCCCAGCGCGGGGCTGGGACAGGATGCCCAGGGCGCCATTAGAGTGGTTTAAGGGTCGGATGACCCCTGGGAAGTTTAGGCTCCTGCCCCTTGTAGCCAACACATTGTTTATTGTTAACTAATAAAGCTGTGGCCTTTTTTCCAAATAAGTACTGTGTAAGCGTCATCACTAGCCCAACTGCCCGCCTGCAAGTTAAAGCGCGGCCGTTACTTACCGCGGCCGCCATTAATGAAGCGGCAGGGCGGGGCGGAAGGGGATGGCGCGCCTCTGTTCGCGCTCCGGCTGAGGCCGGGCATGCGCGGCACGGACGTGCCGCGTCGGAGGAAGGGAGGCGGGGGGAGGAGCGAGGTGGGGCGCTCTTAGAGCGCCACGTGCTCGCCAACGGCCTCTTTCCTCTCCGGCTGGCCAGCGAGCAGCATCCCACCCTCCCTCCCTAAGTTAAGGTGTTTGAGTTTGTCCTGTTTGTTTGAGAACAAAAATGTTAATCAAGAGTTTAGCTTGGTGTTGAATCTTTTTTGCAATATCTTCAAACTGTCACAGCTGGGCGGGGGACAAGGGAAAGGAGCCTAAACAGGAGGAAAGAAGGGAGAGTGATGGTACTCCCTAGAGGGGGAGCCTCAGGAAGAGGCATCAGCATTGAGGGCGGCCAACCCGGATGGGTAGGTCCGAAGCCCTCAAGCTCAGGTAGACTGGAATGGGCCAAGGGAGGTCTACGCCTCCTGAGGCATTCCAGCTACCTTAGGATAGGTAAACTCTATGGCAAGGGATTCTGGGGCCCAGCGCGGGGCTGGGACAGGATGCCCAGGGCGCCATTAGAGTGGTTTAAGGGTCGGATGACCCCTGGGAAGTTTAGGCTCCTGCCCCTTGTAGCCAACACATTGTTTATTGTTAACTAATAAAGCTGTGGCCTTTTTTCCAAATAAGTACTGTGTAAGCGTCATCACTAGCCCAACTGCCCGCCTGCAAGTTAACTAAAGCAATACTTGGCTGAAAAAGGGAGCTTTCCAGGCAGCATGTTCTGAACCCACTCTACTCTTTTGCATGGAGACTGCAAGCCACACTCTATTATCATTAAGGTGTGTTATCTCATTCCTCTCATAATAAATATTAATTTATAGCAATGTAACAATACCTCCGCCATTTAAGGATTCCCCAGCACATGGGATGAAAGTGCATATCCTCTAGGTTTCCAGGTTGAATATATCTTTTCAGTGCTATAAAAATATGGTTTGGACCAGCACACTCAAAGGACCAGCTATTCCCTGATGAACCTACCACTGTGGTTATCTTCAGAGGCCCTGCTTTGGGTACCCCCACATTCTGAGATTAGGTGGGTGCAATCCTTTTTGGTTGTGGGACCACAACTCTGGAATTCTTTCCCCAGGGAGACTTACCTGCCTCTTTCTGTTACCATTGTTCACCAGCAGATGAATGAAAAGAACCAGAAGCTGCACCAAGGCAACACAAAGAGAAAGAAGCACATGGTGCAGAAATATCTTTAATAACCGAATAGGCCCTATACAGTTCACATCCAGCTTCATCAGGGGGAATGTACTTTTAAATTCCTTTTTGATTCTTATTCTTCAAGCTCTTTGGGAGTCATATGAGGGGAGGCAGTCCCATAGGTATGATGGCCCCAGATCAATTAGGACTTTAATTAGGGCTCTGTGCTCCAGGATCTGGCATTTGCCCAGGTCTGGAACCATTTGATGATCTACCCCTTGCTTTCCATCTCCAGTCTTTTGTACACCATGCCAATAACAATGGCTTTGGTGTTGGGGGAGATTTTTTTTTATTGATACCGTTATTTTAAGTCTATGTTTTAGGGGGTGTTATTTTTATGATATTATGATGTTTTTAGCTTGTTGACTGAATATTTTAATATCATGTCAATACTGTGAACTGTCATGAGCTGGCAGTACTGGGTGTGCCAGTATAAAAGTAGTAGTAGTAGTAGTCGTCGTCGTAATGGTAGCTGCAAGTTTGAATATGATATCTCCATTGGGCCCCAGTAAGGATCTGTGTAGGTGCATTCTGGGTTAGTTGAGCTCTCTAGAGCAGTTTCAAGGGTATTCCTACATAGAGCAAGTTGCAGTGGTCCAATTTGAGGGTGACCATTGCATGGATTACAGTGGCTAAGTTGGGTGTTGACAGATAGGGTGCTAGTTGTTATACCTGGCAAAGGTGGAAAAAAGCCTGGTGTGCAACATTTGTGATCTGGACCTCCATAGACAAGGAAGAGTCTAGAATGATACCCAGACCCTTAACAGTTGACCCTTAACAGCTGACGATGTTGTTCATTGTTGGGAGTTGGGAGTTGGGAGTTATAGCAACCCATATGGAACATGCTGGCCAGCGCGAGAGGCCCCCCATCTTGGCTGAATTTAATTTCATTAGACTTCACTTAAGACAGTTAGTCACAGAGCCGTTCCGCATTCGTCCAAAATAGCACAATGGTTACTAATTGAAATCGCTACAGTTTTGCCGTTATGCACAACGTCGTTAACAATCTGCAACAGTCCTGAAATCGATCCACAAAAAGCGCTTCATTGTAGCGCTTTCAGGGAAATCCCAAAAAGTGGATTCACCCTCCGGAAAGCGCAATACTCCTGCAACCAATCTGCAACTCTAGCGGGAAAGTTCTGTGCGTTACCATTGTTGCGGTTTCTGCAAAGTCCCTCCCCCTGGCTCTTTCCTCTGATCTTCCGGCGAAGTGATCGCCATTTTCTTTTCTCCGAGCGAGCGGAGATCAACGCACTGGCAAGCCTTCATTTACCCAGTGAGGCTTCCTCGGCTGCAGTCCCTCTGTTTAAAGTCACCAAGCACAAGCAACACAGAGGCCCGTTTGCTGGTTTATTTTCCCTTTATTTTTCACACTGTTTTCGGCCGAAAATCGCGCCCGTGAGGGGGGGGGATTTTTTTTTCACTCGGGGGGAGCGTGGCAGCTCAAACACCACCTGCTAGCTGGATGGGTCTCTCCGTTGCAATGAATCAACGCATATTCGTTGCAATGGGTGTGTGTGTTTTTTTTTAAACCTTCCTTAAAGGGAAAGGGGCTGTTTGGGAGCATGATAACGGACGCCCATTGGCTGCTTGATGGCCAGGGGCGGGACACAGCTCAGCAATAGTGCTTCCTGGCTAGCGATTTTTGCCGAGACCGGAACCCTGTGGGAAATGATAGAAACGCAACTGGATTCCACTACAAAGGCAGGTATGCATAACGACGAATTCCACTATTTAAAATGGCAATTTTTCGTTCCGCAAACAATTTGCAACATGGATCCTGGTGCGGAATGGCTCACAGCCTCCAACCATCTGGCTGGAGAGTCTGGGAGTGTTGATGGATGGCTGTCCTTCAACAGATACAGTTGGGTATCATTAGCATATTGATGACACCTTAAGACAAAAGTCCAGATCAGTGCGCAAGGAGATGAATACAGATATTAAATAACATTGGGGAGATAATAGCTTGGAGGTTCTCTTCCTTGTCATCACCCTCTGTCCTCAGTCTTGGAGGAAAGATTTCAGCCATTTAAGGGTGGCTCTTTGAACCCCCTCATTGGCTAGATGATGAGGTTGACTGTGTCAAACACTGCTGTAAGGTCTAATAATAACAGCAGCAATCACCTACCTAGATCAGCTTTTTCTGGAGATATATGTGAGCTTGGAAGCCAAATGACATGTGTCAAGTGTCCATGTTTCCTCCAGAAAACTCTGCAGGTATTCTGAGACCACACACTCTGCTACTTTTCACAGAAATGCCATTTCTGTCTTTTGATGGATATAATTGAGTCGTGTTTCCCCTTCACATTAGAGTGACCTTTGTTTTTTTTCCTTTCATGCACTTTTGGGTGGCTTCTTTTTAGTCATAATACAATAACCCTTACCATTTCCTGTTGCTCAAAAAAATTGCCTAGTAATTGCTACAAAATGATAAGGTGTTTTGAAACTTGGAGTATTTCATCTGAAGCCCCCCATGTTCTTGGAAAGTTAAGCCTACTCCTTTCTAGATACTATTTTCTCTTTTCTGGGCAGGAAATAGTTTATTTATAAAACAGTGCTTGTTGCATACGGAGAATTGCTTTCAGACAGTCTTATTTCTGTGCCTTTTACTCATAAAACACTAAAATCCAACCACAAGGAATGTTCCTGGAAAGCAGCCCTGTGGCCCTTTGACAGTTCACTAGTGGGTGCAATTCAGTCAGCTTGAGGGAAGCCAAAAGCTTGCTCATTGCTCTGTAGAATGTTTTTACTAGGACCAGCTAAAGAATCATGTTTGACCGATGACTGTTTGGCTTGTTGCTACATTCCTCAGGACTTGCAGTTCTGAGTCAGGAGCATATGTATACAACTTGAGGAGCTGGTTAGGGACATGTCCAATATTTCCAAGAAGAAAAAAGGAATTCTTGTGAATAACTTAAAACCCATATTCTTCTCTCACTAAGAAGAATGATTTCCTCAGCCCAGTTCCACAGGCTTTTCTCTGCTTACTCCAGGGTTGCTAATGCTAGATTCGAAAATTTCTGGAAATCTGGGGGGAGTAGAACAAGAGAGTGTGGAATTTAGGAAAGGGAGGATTATCAACAGTGTATAATGACACCCTCCAAAGCAGCCATTTTCTCCAGGGGATCTTATCTCTTTCAGCTGGAAATCAGTTGTGATCCCGGATTACCAGACCCCACCTGGAGGTTGGCAACCCTAGCCTATTCTAAGCCTGACCTGTATTCATTTACAATGCAATAGTGTTATTTTTAAGCAAGCTATGTAAAAATATAAACCCTTCCTCTATATATAGATAGAGAGAGAAATATAATCACTTTCTCTATTCTAGATAACAGTTTTACAGGTTACCTTCCCAGGATAGCTGATTGTGCTGTAGCTGTTCTGTAACTGTATAAGTCAAATATTTACTATCTGCTGGAAAGTGGCGGAATAGCCAGAAAAGCAATGTTTTGTGTCCATGTGTGTGCATTTATGTAAAAACTGTAGCAAGATACATCCTCCTGCAACACATACACTTCCACTCAGAGGTTCAACTTCTAGAGCAGTGGTCCCCAACCTGCGGGCCGCGGCCCGGTGCCGGGCCGCAAAGGCCATGGCACCGGGCCGCGGCTCCCTCTCCCCGCCCCGCCCCCGCAGTAAAAAACTTCCCAGGCCGCAAGCTTGCGGCCCGGGAAGCTTCTTACTGCGGGAGGCGGGGAGAGGGAATCAGGGCCGGGCCGCGCCTGTGCGGGCCATGCCCGCTCGGCCCGATCCGCCCGTGGGCGCGGCCCGATCCGTGGGCGCGGCCTGGGCGCGGCTCGCGGGCGCGGCTCGCAGGCGCGGCTCGGGTGCGGCCCGATCCGCGGGCGCGGCCCGATCCGCGGGCGCGGCGTGGGCGCGGCCCGCGGGCGCGGCCCGATCCGCGGGCGTGGCCCGCACGGGCGCGGTCCGCGGGGGCGCGGCCCGATGCCCTGCCGGTCCCCAGCCTCGGAAAGGTTGGGGACCACTGTTCTAGAGAACCAGAAGAACAGCTATCTTTACAAAGCAGGCTTTGGAAAGAATGCCAAAAAGCTCAAGAAAGCCCCCAAAGGTGTATGAGTGCCACCATGCTAGAGGGGTCAGAATGTGGACAACAGACCCACCTCACAGCAGCCTCCAAGTAAGGGCAAACAATCCATTTGCAAGACCTCAATGGCTTATCAGGAACATGGACCATAAAGATGAGATTGTCCCTAGTAAATTGGATCAGAATTGGTTATCTTTCTTGCTATCTTTATGTTGATATTTATTTGCATTACTTTTCCATTCCCTCTCCAGTATATTATCAACTTGTCCCTGACATCAGCGACATTCCCAGAGAGACTGAAAGAGGTGGTAGTGAGGCCTTTAATGAAAAAAAAGTTGGATCCCACTGACCTGGGCAGAGTCTGCACTTAGTTTGTTTATTCCATTGTCAATCCTGTTGAATTCAGATCGCTTTGAACTCGGGTCTTCCTCTCCCCCTCCCCTCCCCATTGAAACAGGAAAGTGTTCTGCACAGGGTTAGGGTAGTTCAGAAGGGGGGAGGGGGAGCCAAGCCTCTTTCTTTCTTTTCTTGAAGGGGGGGGAAGAGAAGCCAAGCAGGGAGCCTCTTTCTTTTCTTGGAGGGGGGGCAGGGGAGGGAAGAAAAATCCAGGACCGACAGAAGTTGAGAGAAATTAGGGGCTTCTCCTTTAAGGCAAGCTTGTCACATGACCAGGTGTGGCCTATCAGAGGTTCTCTACCACGGAGCTTGGTTTCCCAATCCAGATTTGAAAAATATCACCCCAAATCCAAACGGAAATCGCATTCTGTGTAGAGGGCAGGGACTGAATCAACCTGGGATTGGAATAAAAGCTCCATGCAGTTTACACCCTGGCTAGCTACTGCCCAGTCTTGCATTTAGTGTTTCTGGGCTAGGTAACTGAGTGAGCATTGGCAGGACAACTACATGGGTTCTTGGATGAAACTTCAGCACTTGATCTTTTACAGTCCAGTTTCCAACATGGCCATGTGGTGGAGACAGCTCTGGTTGCCCTGACAGATAAAGTCCGGAGTGCTGCTGCTGCTGCTATTATTATTATTATTATTATTATTATTATTATTATTATTATTATTATTATTTAGATCTGACAGAGTTGTTCAAAACAGTCAGTCACAAACTTTTGACCCACCACCTAGCTGACAGTGGGATAAGAGACAGCATTGAAATGGCTGGAGTCCATTTGCCAGTCAGGAACAAAGGGAGGTAGTAGGGGGGAGTATGCTCCCACATATGGCCCTCAATTGTGGGGTCCCACAGGGAGCTATACTTTCCCTGATGCCATTTAATATCTATATGTGCCCTCTTGCCCAGCTGATCTGGAGCTTTAGGCTGAGCTGCCATCAATATGCTGATGATATCCAGCTATTTCTATGAGTGGATGACCATCTGTTGACCCTCACAAGACAAGTTGGCCAGCTGTCTGGAGGCTGTGGTGGATTGGCTCAGGAGGAATGGGTTGAAGTAGAATTCAGCCAAGATGGAGGTCCTCTGGCTAGGCTGGCAGGTGGAGACACAGGTGATAAAGCTCCTGATGCTTGATGTAGTGCAATTAACACTAATGTCATCTGTCAGGAGTTTGGTTGTGATTTTGGATCCCTCCTTATTGATGGAGGCTGAAATTATGAAGACAGTCCATCTGGCATTCTTCCATCTGTGACAGGTGAGGCAGCTTGCACATTATCTTTCAGAGCTAGACCTGGCCTGAGTGATCCAGCTGGACCTGGCCAGAGTGAGTTCTTGATTAGACTTCTGCAACTCATTCTACACAGGGCTGCCCTTGAGACTGCTCTGGAAACTCCAACTGGTCCAAAATACAGCAGCTGAAGCCCTCAAAGGGACTCCATGGAGGGCACATATAACACCAGTGCTCACCCAGCTGCATTGGCTTCAGATTGGAGACCGAATCAGGTTCAACGTTTTGGTGTTAACCTTTAAAGCCCTAAATGGTTTGAGAATGGTGCATTTATGGGCCAATCTTTCCCCTTATATTTCCCCAAGATCTTTAAGATCTGTGGAACATCTGGTCAAGATCTCTGGCCCAAAAGAGGTGAGATTGGCCTTGACCAAGGTCAGGGCATTTTCAGCCCTGGCCCCAGCCTGGTAAAATGTGTCTCCTGAAGAAGATCAGGGCCCTGCAGGATCTTAACCAGTTCTGAAGGGCTCGCAAGAGAGAGCTATTCCACCAGGCTTACAGTTGGGGCCTATAACAACAACTACCAATCAAAGCTGATCTCACCGCTGGGAGATGCTAAACCCCCTGTCTGGGAAATTAGTTGAGGGCACTTATTTATGTAATGTTTTAGATGAACTGCTGTTTTAATTCATTGTATAAAGTTTTATGCATATTGTTACCCACACTGAGCAACACCGGGCAGCCTAAAAATAAATAATAATAATTGTTATTGTTATTATTTCTGGATGCTGTTCTGCATATAAAATAAAAACTATTGGGAAAACAATAGTTTTATCCCACCCATTTGACTGCTGCACATTTTATGCTTGCAGAAAGTTTTCAGGTACATGAGTATTTAAAGAAGGATCATCCCACAATCTACAGCATGGAGTAATCTCCATTAAACTCCTCAGTATATATTACCAGCTCATTTGGCCACATGTATCAACTTGGAAGAAATCTCCCTAAAAAGTCTACTATTTCCCACATGAATTACTGGAGGACAGGATTACCATACAACTGGTGTTGGAGCAAAAAATAAATGCATAGAGATTTTATCATGTGGAAAGCCCTGAGCAGATATTTACCACAAAATGTCATGAGAGGAGGAAAAGAAACTAATTTGAGACTCTTAAAAAAATGCCTTGAATTCACTAGAATCAAGGCTTCGACTTGACTAATTTTGGCAGCACTATTTCCCTAATTCATAACATGTGTGACAACCAGCCACAAACAGCAGAAACGGACTGTAAACAAATAAGGCTAAGCTGTCCTTCTGTTAAATCATGGACAAAATGGAAATAGCAGTACATACATACATACACACACACACACACACACACATATATACACATACATACATACACATACATACATACTGGTAGATCAATCCTTTATTGGGTTAATGGACTAGGAGGGTAATTTGAGATGGTCTCCTGATAAACTGACATCTGTAAATAAAGCAAATGCCATAAATCTCCAGGGTTCTACTGTCTACATTCCATCCAAAGAGCTAGCTGTGTTAGTCCAGCTGCATGAAAAACAAGCAGGAGTCTTATGTTAGAGGAACAGTAACAAATGTTATTTTGCTGTATGCTGTTGTGGATTAAATAAATCATGGTCCTTAGGCTAACATTTGTATGACAAAAATGTCCTGATTGTTTTGTTTCCTCTTTCACCCAAGGAAAACCAAACCTAGTAGTGCTGTTCCTGGAATGGCTTACCTCCTGAGAAACAGGAAGCATATAACTAATATAAAAACAGCATATCCCTTAAACAACAAGGGTACTCTGTGTTCTTGATGGCATAGTAGAATCTTTGTTCTAGGCCACTTGCCTTCTGATGTCCTGATTGAAATTTATACAAACACACACACCAGGGACAAAAATTCTTTTGAAAACCTGTACGAAAGACTTCGATAAGGGAGTTTCATAGATTATGGGATACAAAGTTCACATGGAATACAAGGAAGGCTGAAACAAAAATCTTGCCAAGAGTAAAATAAATTGCACAACGTTTTACTCTATAAAACAGGCCTCCAAGAGTGTATACCAGACAGTGGAAAATCACAATTTCATTTGCAATGCAATCCTAAGTACCAGTTTCTTCCATTTTTTTTCCTAAGATGGATCTGAGTATTCTTTGTGAAAAGAAAGAAACAGAGCGGCTGTATTAAAGATGATGAAAAGAGCAGCAGCTAGGATTACTGATTCCAGATGGGGCTTGAGTTCTCCTGGAATTACAGCAGGTCTCCAGAACACAGAGCATCTCAGGAGGTCAGACTCTATGGCATCATATACAAGCTGCACTGACTCTATCCTCCCCAGTCACCACACCCAAATATTCAGGAGTTTCCCAAACCAGAATTGGCAGCTTATTTATCTATCTACAATCTTTAACCACTCCTGCGGTTAAATAAAGCCCTAAGGGCTATTGGGAAGGAGTTAGGGCGGGCTCTGTTCGTGATAAAAACTCGGAGGGGCGAATCAAGAACCGCAAAGCAGCTCCTGGTTCGCCCCTCCAAGTGCCACTCAAGGGCCAAGCAGCCAATGGGAAGGCGCACAAAGCGCCTTCCCACTGGCCCCTCACCAGGACAGACCAAAATTCCATTCACCCAGCCCAGTCTGGCTGTCAGTCTGCTCCTGACCACCGCAGGGAGAGGAGGTCAGCAGGGCTGCCAAGGGGAATGAGAACAGGGGCTGCGCCAGCCCTTTTCACCCCAAGGCTGTCCTAACTGTCAAGTCCAACTGTAAATTGACTCAGAACCCTGACAGAGCTGGCAAGAGGTCCCCCCCCCCCTTCAGGCCTGCTGGGAAGGAGCCTCTGACAGGCCCTGACTGAGGGGAGGGAGGCAATTTCTTTCAGAAAGCAACGCAGGGGAGCCTGAGGGCATTCCTTTTGAGGGGAGGAACTTTCCCCTTCTGCCAAACAGTTGGCTGACAGGGAGGCCACAGAAAAGCCCCTTTTCACTTAAAATACTGCTCTGGCTGGGGGTTAGACACAGCCAAGCCATGTGTCTTTCTTTTTTGCAACTCTCTGCAGATTTGAGGTCACTGCACAGCATTATTCTACAGAAGTAACTGGCTCTTTTGTCTCCTGTTTCATCTGCACAACAACCCTGTGCAGTAGGCCTCAAGTCTTTCAATTCAACAACAACCTGTGTGGGAGGCCTTAAATGTTTCTTCTCTACCACAACCCTGTCCAAAGTAGCCCTTTCTGACTGGGGAGCTGATCTTTATACTCTGCAGGTGAGCTGTAATTCCAGGAGCTCTCCAGGCCTCGCCTGGAGGTTGGCTACCCCTGGGATAGAAATATTCCTGGAGGTTTGGAGGTGGGACTTCAAAATCGTACAATGCCTCAGAGTCCAGCCTTCAAAAGAGCCATTTTTGCCTGTAGCTGGGAGGGAGTGGTGCAGGTCTGTCCCTCCTGGCCTATGGATTATGGCCAGCCCTTACCAGCAACTGTTTGTATTCTGGGGCGCAGACAGGCAGACCAACATCAGTCCTGTGAGTCTGGAAAGTGCAGGAAGATCTAAATAAATATTTACAGCCTGAAACTGTAAATAGAGAACAAGTAAATGTCTGGAGACACAACTTAAATGACTTATTGGCCTGGCAAATAACCTTGGCCTTGCAAATAAAAAAACAGTATAAAAAACCTTACTAAGGTCAAGACTGCTGTGCACAGAGAGTCTTCCTCTTAGGGTTGCCAGCTTCCCTGTGAGGCTCGCTACCCCACCTCCCTCATGGGGAGTCTGCTATGGGGAGAGAAAGGGAAGACGATTGGAAAATGCTTTGAGACACCAGAGGCCTGCTGGGTCACTGCGGCCCATTCCCAGTTCTCTCAGATCACTCACAACCCCACATACCTCACAGGTTGACTATTGTGGAGAGAAGAATGGAAAAGGTGTTTGTAAACCGCTTTGAGACTCCTTTGGCTAGTAAGCAATAGGGTACAGAAATCCGTTCTTCTAAGGAGCAACCATGAAAGAAGCATGTGGACACATAACATTTTATCAACAGTGAAAAAATGGAAAAGAAGGAACAGGGTGGACACCTGTGTACCTGTGTACTGTGACTACCCCATGTGTATTAGGGCATTTCGGTGAATGTGGCCTAATTCACACAAGAAGGGAAATGACGCAGAACTGGGGGGAATTGGTTGCCATGTAATCTGCCCCTAAGAAGAATCTCCAGTCTGATTTTCCCTTCACATATCTGAGGACATGGCTCTGGAAAGCTCATCTGTAACCACTATGCCAAAATTCCCAAAGGTCAGTCCTCTCCCACACTCAACGAACATTTCACACCACAGGTTCTTGACACCCATATCTCCACACCCATGGCCTCATTTGCTACCATGCCACCACAACCTCCCACACAACACGCACATTCAACCGCATGCCCTTACAGACTGGACAACTCCTCCCCTTCCTCTTCCCACTGCCAAACTCTAGCACCTGTTGTATTCTTGGATACAACAGGCTTTGCCCCTAGTACAATAATAACTTTCTAAACACGAAACCCTTAGGGAGGACTGTTGGGTTCAGGATGTGGAAGGGATGACAGGGGGGGCAGCAGATGCATGTGTTCCATAGCATGCCAGTATTATTACCATAAGAAACTGTTGAATATTAATCTATATCGGGAAGTAGAAATCTATAGGAACTTCATGAAAGTTGGTTACTTGTCTGTCAGAATGGGCCTGCTCTGGCCTGCCTACTCCAAGGTGTTCCTCTCTGTCTCTCTGTCTCTCTCTCTCTGGTGTTGCCCACTGAGAGGATCAGGATTCCCAGCTTCCCTTCGAAGTTCTGAGACCTTGCCTCTGTGTCTCCCACTGCCCAGTGCCAGGCCACTACAGAGACAGTTATCTGTCTTGTGTGCCTCCGGAGGAATAGCCACTTACCAACTGATTGCCTTTCTCCTGGCACTCCTTTTAAAATAGGATGTGATACAGAGAACCACTAAGAACACCCAAAGTTATTTATTAAAAAGAAAATATTCACAAGCATACTTTTAACACAGCACCAGACTGAGCAAGAGATCCAAAAGAGAAGGGTAAAACAATTCCACTGTCCATCTCTCTCTACATGCTCTATCAGATGTTAAAAAATAGGCCAGGCTCCTTTAGCTTAGGAAGTTACAGATCTCTACAGAATTTCCAATACCTTGAAGTTTTCTCCAGCTCTTCAAGTGAGAACATAGTCAATAGTTTCCTCCCCCAGTTAAGAGTTTTGTTTGCTCTGATGAACTCAGCACCCAAAAACTCCTGACAGTACAGAGGACGGATCTTAGTATATCTATTTCTCTGTCCACTGATCTGGTCAATCCAGTCAGAGAAGCTTTTTCTTAAGATTCTAGAAATTTCCTTCATATCTCTATTCCTTGCTTGGAAGGGTGGAGGCTGGACCCTCCTTTTCTTTCTCTCTAGCTAGACCAATTAGCATTTCTCAAGAGGTAGCCTAGAAAGCCATTGACTGACTTCCTCCTCCCTGCTTGTTCTCTGCCCAGAGACAGAGAAAAGACAACTCAGAAAACACAACTTTCACCTCCAAAGAGAAAACATGTGTTTCTTTACAATTTAACAAAGAGATTATCAGTGCCCCATCCAAACAGTTTTAAACAACAAGTTAAAAGATGTATTCAAATATCATCTTAGTGAGAATTCAAAGATGAGTCATATATGATCCGCATTATCCCTTTGGGAGGAATCAAGCATGACTCCTTCAAATCAATTTAAAACTTGATGTCTAATCTGAGATTTATTAAGGAAGCAGAGAGAGAAAATTAAATGTAAGTAAAGGAAATGAGCTTTCTGAATGACAGAAACCATGGAGAGCTTGCAGCAGGTCACTAATTCAAGAATTATGAAGTATTAAATGAGGTGAACAAACTGAATATCTAAACCAATCACAGGTGGAACTGTATGCTATGTTTAGTTCTGTGATCAAATTTAGATTTTTTCCCCTTTTCCAAATGCAGCCATCAGGGCTATTATGTCAAAGAACAGAGAATGTTTAACTTCCCTGTAAAGGTAAAGGTAAAGGTATCCCCTGTGCAAGCACCGAGTCATGTCTGACCCTTGGGGTGACGCCCTCTAGCGTTTTCATGGCAGACTCAATACGGGGTGGTTTGCCAGTGCCTTCCCCAGTCATTACCGTTTACCCCCCAGCAAGCTGGGTACTCATTTTACCGACCTCGGAAGGATGGAAGGCTGAGTCAACCTTGAGCCGGCTGCTGGGATTGAACTCCCAGCCTCATGGGCAAAGCTTTCAGACGGCTGCCTTACCACTCTGCGCCACAAGAGGCTCAACTTCCCTGTATCTTCCTATAAATTAAATGGCCAATCCACCCATATACAGAAGGAAAGGCTGCCTCTCTCTATTTCTTACTCTGAAAAAGCAGCCCAGATTGCGGGAGGGGGGGAGGCTGTCATCAGCAATAAAGAATTATTTTGCCATAGATACTTAATGGAGCATGAGAGATGCAACATGCCAGTACTGAAGTACTGAAAGGGTTGGACAAGAGTTAGACTAGCAGGAAAAAGAAGTCCAAAAGAATTAAAGGCATCATTTAAAAACAGAAGTACACCCCAACACAAAACTCTTATGGGTCCTCACCTGACAAAGGTAACCTTGTTTATTAGACTGACTTGGTCATCCTCAGACCTGGGCTAGTTCTGCACTTACTTTTTTTCTCCTATTGTCGATCTTGCTGAATTCAGATTGATTTGAACCTGGGTATTCCTCCTTCCTTTTCCCTGAATTGAAACAGACTGCATTCCACACTGATGTGGCTGCTCTCTACTTCCTGTATGTTTGGGGAAGCTCAGGGGGGGGGGAGCAGTGGTTACGAAGCTCCAGCTGGTACTGAAGGAGCATAAGGCTGGATAAAGGTTTAATTCCTGCTGTTCTACAGCCAAAGCAAGCCAGGAGAGGGAGGAGAATAGAGCACAAGGCTGCCTGTTCATTTTTCTTTTCCTGAGCAAGTGGGGGGATAAGTCTTGCAAGGGAATGGCAACTGGGAACCAGGAAGTCTTTGAACTGATGCCCTGACCAATCAGTGACAGACTGCTTCACTACATCAATGTTGAAGGTACGGGACAGGAAGTTAATCCAGCAAAACACAGAGATCTACACTTAATACTGGGGCTCTCAGAGTAGTTTCCTGAAATGTAGCAAGTTATATCTGCTCCTGAATATTGTGGAGGAAAGGCAGTGTCATCGCAGATCAATCATAGACGTTGCAGAGGGAAAATTTAAAGCACTAAATATCAAAATGGAAATTGAATAACATGTAGATGACTTTTTAAAATTAGGGGTCACCGGGGATAAAAAGCCCAGTGAAGATTGAGCCCTGGATTAGATGTACTTGTTGGCTCGATGGGTTGAAAACATTCTGAATCAATGATCTCAAAGAATACCTGGCAAAGGGAGAGCACTAGTAACATAAATACATTCACAGAGATGTTAATGAAATGAATTAGCTGTCAGGCAGTCATAAAGCGTTTTCTCTTGTGTAAATATAGCATTATACAAAAGACATGGTTCACTGCTGGGCAGCCAGTGCAATCCTAGACAGATTTATACTTTTCTAAAGAGGATGTAACTATTTTAGATTATGCTCTTCACCTTCTTCTCTATGGTTTGTGTTTTCATAATACATTTATAGGTCTGGAGTGTCAGGCACCTGATCAAGGCTGCTGAATGAGGAATTCCTGCATGGTAAGGACAGCTGAAAAACTTGGGCAAAAAAAGTATTGCACCTGGACAAACACAATTCAAACTTAGCCTTATTAATTTGACAGATATGCCAGTATATGCGCTATTGACAAAGTCAATAATGAGGCTGAGAAAATAATGAGAAAACCACAGGAGATCTTGTTTTATATTGTTGGCACCAGAACAAGAAGTATTTGGTAATGGCATCCTATCAAATAAGGGTTCAGTTTCTGCTGGAACTCCCAATTGTGTTAAGGGCAAAGTTCATTCCCTTGCTATACTTTTCAATTAGAGTTGAAACGGGGACTGTACTCACTTGTCTCAACAAGTCTGGACTTCCCTCCAGTGCCAGCCCACTGATAAAACCATTTCAGAAGTGAAGGATGCTCTGTTGTCTGTTCTAAGAGCAAGAGGCCAGTGAGCAGTGACTCACCCTGCCAAATATTCTGTTAGTCTTTAAGGTGCTTCTGGAATCTTACTCTTTTCTACTGTTCTATAGACTGTTATGGAACTATGGTTTTCTCAAACTGAACTATTTCATGATTGTGAAATAAGAGGTTCTCCAGAGTCCCAATGCTCTGAAATAATGCTATGCTTCTCTACACATTTACTTGGAGGAGGGTTCTACTGAAATAATCACAACTTCCTTCCATTTACTAAGTTCAGGGATGAAGGGTACTCCTAAGTAAATGGACAGTATACATGACATCTAGCAAGCCTATTCTACTTAGAGAGAGCTCCTTAGATTTCAAAGGGCAAGTATCCGGGTAAAGTAGTCAAGATTGCTGTGGGGCAACTAAATGTGATCTGGAACTTGAGAGGCATCACCTGATTTGTTGTTTTGTTTTGTCAAATTCATTTAAATCAGGAAGAAGGAGTTAAATCTACTCTTCATACCCTGACATTTTCCTGATCCGAATGAGCAGATGAGCATTCTCCCAGATGAGCATTTTCCCTATGCTGAATACAGCAGCCCCAGAGAGGTCAGTGAAACTGGGAAACTGGCTGCCTTTTGCCTTTTAAAAATCCTGGATGAGATCCAGTGACAGATCTCGTAGGCCACATTTAGTTTGAACCTAAGAAACCACTAGTCAATACTTAGGAATTAGTTTTACTTCTATTCTCTTCCTTTCATGCTTCAGTGCAGATGCCATACTGATGTCAAACAAGAAGCCCTTGAAGCAGACTCATGTCAGAACTCGGTCACTGAGAAGTCCCTGTACAACAAAGGAGAAGAATAAACCTTCAGCCAGCCCAAATTTCATACACACTTCCTTCCTTGTTCGAAAGTGCACTATACCTCTTGCTGGGAGGAAAACAGCAGGATATCAGCCACAAGGCTTCACTAGGGGTGAATCTGCACTTGGCTGTTTATCCCTGGAGACCCTGAATTAAAGAAAGTTATCTACCCATTACTTGATTTTCATTTTGCTATTTAATGCTTTAACCTTTCCCTCTGCGACATCTGATTAATCTGCGGTGACACTACCTTTCCCCGTGATATCCAGGAGCAGATATAACTTACTACATTTGAGGAAGCCGATCCAAGAGCCCCAGTATTAAATGTAGATGCCCTGCATTTTGCCGGATTAACTAACTGCTCCATGCCTCCAACGCTGATGTAGTGAAGAAGTCTGTTTCTGATTGGTCAGGGCATCTGTTCAAAGACTGCCTGGTTCCCAGTTCCATTCCCTCACAAGACTTATTTTTGCCCTCATTTGGGG
Source organism: Paroedura picta (assembly GCF_049243985.1). Taxonomy (NCBI): domain Eukaryota; kingdom Metazoa; phylum Chordata; class Lepidosauria; order Squamata; family Gekkonidae; genus Paroedura; species Paroedura picta. The sequence continues at coordinate 81,381,684 of NC_135371.1, forward strand.
ATCAGTTTTAAAGTGACTCCACTTCAAAATCCCACACTTCTGAGCAGAGATTTGCCTCTTGGATTTACTTTCCCCTCCTTGTTCTCTGTGAGGCTCCTGCCTCCTCTCCCCCCAGCCTATTTGTGCAGGAAAAGAAAGATAAACAAGCAACCTCACTCCACTTGCTACTGCCCTGGCTTGCTCTGGCTATATCATCAGGAAATAAAGCACTCTCCAGCCTTGTGCTCCTTTAATTCTGGCTGGAGCTTCATCTGACACCCCCCCCCCCCAATCAAGTGGGAAGGAGACCGTGGGGAAAAATATGAGTGCAGATTCTACCCAGCTCTTTACCACTCCCCCAGCCCTACTACAGCCATCCACTTATTTATAGGTGACCAGGCCTAGTTCCAGCTTTTGGGGTGGCCTCAACAGAGAGTGCTCAGGGAGGCCTCTGCTCACAACTGCCTTCATTCTAGGTTCTCCAACTTCCAGGTGGGGCTTGGAAATCTCCAGACTACAGAGATCTGTTCCCCTGGAAGAAATGGCACCTTAAGATGGTAAAGTCGTGGTAGGGTTGCCAAACTCCAGATGGGTAGGGGGGGGTGGAGATCTGCCAGAATTACAGCTGATTTCCAAGCCTTGGAGGCTGAACTATTTTTCATTATACCCCACTGAGGCCGACCCCTCCCCAAGCAGCTGCATCCCCAGGCTCCCCATTTTAGAAATTAGAACCCCATTTTAAAATTGTCTAATTATGTTAGTATCTGTATACCACTCTGCAGTATAAATAAAAGAGTAAAGCTAAAGGGGGTGGGCTCAGTCCAGGTTAGGAAACAGGGGCCTTCCCATTGGCCCCTTTGCCATTCACCGCAGTCAGGAGCCGCGCAGCGCTTCCTGAGCTGTCCACACACCCTGAGACACGCCAGGTAGGCAGCCGGCCGGGGGAGACTTCTGTGCGGCCCTCAGAGCTCTGAGGCCCGCACAGAAGCTGGGGGATCGCAGCAGAGAAGCTTCCGTGCAAACCTACAAGGTCCCCGGCGTCCCTTATGCGGCAGCCTTGCTCCAAGGCCCACATGGATGCCAGGAAATCTTCAGGGGGCGGCCGGGCGGCCGGGTGGCTGGGCGGGGAAGCCTTCTGTGCGTCCCTCAGAGCTCCGAGGCCTGCATGGAAGCCAGGGGAATGCCGGGGATGGGGGCAGCTGGGGAAGGCTTCCTGCGGCCCTCAGAGCAGGCTCAGAGGCCCGCGGTGAGGCAGGAGAGTCTACAGGGAGGAGGCGGGTGGGGGTGCCCTGGCCCCTTCAAAGTACATCCTTATGGACGGGCTTTGAAGCCTAATTATAAATAAGCCCTGTCACTAACAAATTTTAAAAGCTAGCTCTAGATTTCTAAAGAAAAATATGAAGGGAAATGGTGGTTCTATGAATGGTGGTTCAGCAAAAGTTATGGGAGCAGCTGCTTTAGCACAAGAATAATTGCCTCCAGATGTGTGTCAAGACAGCTGCATTTGCTCAGTGGGGCCCAAAGGGATGGCAATGACATAAAGGAAAGTTGAAAGTATTTTCCCATTGTTCCATGAAGCAAGAGGAGCCTGCAATGTGTTGTTTACATGAGACAGACATGCTAGCCTCTTCTCTAATGCTCTTTTGTAGACACAGTCCCTTTTTTACTCAATGGCACAGAGCCTCAGCCCCACAGTCACTTGATATCTGACAAACAGGGAATAAATGGGAGAGCTACAGAAAGAACACCTTGCGGGTTCCTTTTCAAATTGCCACCGTAGGCATTTCACCTTGCACAGTATAATGCAGTCTGCATCTCAGATTATGCAGATCAGTTTATGGAATACTTATCCACACCGCACAGAAAACTGTTCCCTAGCTGTAGAAAGCTAGTATGTCACAGAGACAGGTCCGGTTTTCTCCCTGTCAGATTAACTTTCTGTGTACAGAGAGATTTAAAACAACATGGAACAACATGCAATAATTCTCTGTCACTATTATAAACTGAACCAGTCCCAGAAGTATTGTACCACCTGCTTTTCTGCAAATGCTCATGTCACAGACTACAAATGAGGGGGAGATACATACTCATGAACCAGAAATATGAGGAACTAAAGATACTGTTGTGTTTGCCTAGGCAAAGGGACAAACCAAATATAAAGTTTCCTGCTAAAATTAATAGTTTCAAGCATCACTCCCCTAAAGTTGATTTATCCATATTTTGGCATTTCACTTCCTACTAAGAAAAGATGTAAATATACTTTCACACATGCAAACAACACAGTCTCTGGAACAGTCTTCCTGGACTTGGACACAATCTTCGCAAACAGAATGTGTGCTTTCAAGGGAGATATGCATTTGCTTCCTTAATGGTATGTTAAAAATAGACAAATGTTTCCTGGGCCTTGAGGCCCTCTGGGTACAAAATCCGGTTGGAACAGAGTCACATTTCCTAAACCTCTCATTTTGTCTACTGTCATCTGCCTCCTTGCCCCCAGAATGGGACCTGGATTCCCTACCCTCCAAGACACCACTGTTTCCTATGCATCAGCCGTTATCCAAATAACTCCTCTTAAGGCTTCCTCCAAGCAAAGTGTTAAGAGTTAGCATTCATGTTCCCAAGTGTATCACTTAAATCTAAATAATTAATTTTTAATTGTGAATTGAGAGCATCCCGATTATACCACCTTCATTTATGTGGCTAAATGGTACCTCTAGAATTCCTTGCTAGGCTCAGAAGTGAGGAGAAACTTACCAATAAAAAACTCCTTTAACAAGTTACTGTACCTCACCTTTCTGATTGGCAACATGGGTATAATACTGAACTACTGACTATCACTCTTGTAACAGAGATCAAATGATGTAAATATAATGATCCAGCTTGGTGTAGTGGTTAAGAGCGGCAGCCTCTGATCTGGAGAACCAACTTTGATTCCCCCCACTCCTCCACATGCAGCCAGTTGGGTGACCTTGATCCAGTCACAGTACTCTCTGAATTCTTTCAGACCCACCTACCACACAGGGTGTCTGTTGTGGGGAGAGGAAGGGAAGGTTTGTAAGCTGCTTGAGACTCCTTTGGTAGTGAAAAGCAGGGTATAAAAAACAACTCTTCTTCTAGATGATATGCACACCTTAATACTAATAATCAAAACTAAACTAGAGTTGGGTTGCAGCCTAAGTAAAAGAACTCAGGAGCTGTTCACGTATGCCCATGTATTTTGCTGGGATCATTTGAGCATCCATGTTGTCATGCCTGAAGCACGAGTCTTGTAAGGAAGAAAGGGTTTGTCTTAACAAATACCAAGTCCACTCCCTCCCATAGATTCAAACTTTTACACATGTACAAAGACAAAGAATGGGTAAAATCAACACACTTGTGTGTGGGCAACATTTTTAACTGAAAAGGAGCCACCATCTGCAGTTATAATAAGGTAATTGTTCTCTTGATGTGCTGCCATCTCCTCCATCTCACTGCTGCTACCATAAATTTCAAGTAATGCACTCATCACAAGCCTAACAAAATAGGCACTTTCTTGGAAGCATGGCTGTACATGTACTGGAAACAGCCTCAGTGTCATGCTCAGTATGCCACTTGTACCATCCTTATTATTCTGTTCTCACCGAGCTATTTTTTTTTGTTCTAGTTCCACTTTAATGTTAAGCAATTCTAAACCTGCATACAGTTAAATGAGTTAGCATATGAAAATGAATGACACCAATTTTGCCCTGTGGAACAGGCCAAGCATATTGATTTGTTTGTTTGCATGCTGCTGCTCTTGGTGCAACCAGCTCTTGGCAGCTCACAACGTAACTTGATTACATAATTTGAGATCTATAACATAAAACAGTAATCCCCCACACCCACCCACTCTGCTAAAAAAAACAAAAAAACCTACTGGCAAATCAGAATGACACGGCGACTTCACTGGAGAGTAACATAGGAGGGACCCTTGATCTTCCTTAATCATTGAGGAGTCCCAATCAAAAGCTTGGTGGAAGAACTTCATCTTATGGGCCCTGAAACAGCATTAGATTCGGCAGGGCCCACAGCTCTTCCGGGAGCTCATTCCACCAGATGGGGGCCAAAGTAAAAAAGGCCCTGGCTGAGGTGGATTTCACATGGGTTGGAGATCACCAACCTATTAGTACTTGAAGGCCCTGCTTGGGGCATAGGGAGTTAAGTGGTCCCCAAGATATACTGAGCCAAGACTGCAAATAACCTTAAAGGTCAGTACCAAAATCTTGAACTTAATCCAGAATTCAACCAGCAACCAATGCAGCTGTCTCAATAGAGGCTGGATATGGGCTTTCCATGGTGTTCTAGTGAGAACCCTGGCAGCTGCTTTTACACCTGCTGCAATTTCTGGGTCAAGGACAAGGGAAGGCCCATGTAGAGCAAGTTACAGAAATCTAGTCCAGAGATGACCGCTACATGGATCACTGTGGCCAGGGGTTCCGGGGCCAGGAAGAGCACTAGCAGCTGTGCTTGGCATAGATAGTAGAATGCCAGCAGGGCTACCTTTGTGACCTGTGCCTCCATTGATAACGAGGCATAAATGATCACACCCAAATTCCTGGCTGAGTGTTAAGGGTGGCCGTTTACAAGGCTGGATCAAAGGCAAGTCTCAGCTGCACAATAAACTTGGTTTCGCTCCTGAGTGCTCTAGCAAGACTGGCCAGCAATGAACAGACCTTGCAAGTAACAAGGTTGGACTAAGAAAGTGCAAGAGTGCAAGGAGGCAGAAACTGGCACATTCAAGGCTGATGTGCACAAAGTTATAACAATGTCAATTTTATTCCATAGGTTTGAACAGTATCACAGCTTAACATTTGGGGCTTTCTTCTGATACATTCACTTCCTTTTCATGTACACTATTCCCCCTAATTTTTCCATAAATATATTTTTGTGGAAATAAAGATCCTAGCCTGGAAAAGGAGAATAATATAAGCAAAGCTGCTCCTAAAATAAGAACAGACACCTTTGTGTGTCCAGGCACCAACACCTGGCTTTTTGTAGTTTGTGTAGATAAATGGCAGAACTTTGGCACATATAAAGCCACCATCAGTGTAACACATGGCCAGAATGCCTGCTGAACTCTTCCTGCCATGCATCCACTAAAGCCATACAAGACAAACTCTATAATGAGATGACTGCTTCAGCTGCAGATTGGGGGGTATACTTTCAGCCCACCCACTGGAAGCTGCCTACTTGCTGTCTGCCAGCTGCCAGAGAGGAAGGGCATTTCTGCACATCGCTAAAAATAGCATTACGCCTGCTGAGTGACGTAGTGCTAAAGATTATCCCACCTCCAGCCATTCCTCACCTTTTTGCTGTCTCGCTGCAGTCTGCCGCCTTTTCACGCTTCTTACATTCTGAATGCCTGCTTGAAATGGCCGAAGAGAGCAACGCACTTTACAAGCAGGTGTCTTCTGCCTGTCAATCAAGCCAGGCAGCCAATCCACTTCCTCTATTGATTAAAATGGGAATTTTTGGCTGCGTGTGTGTGCAGACTGGCGTGTCAATGCCTGTGCCTGCCGTGGCGCTGGCTGCTTCGGGCATGAGCAGACACTTTGGATGCCTGAAGTGCCCAGCACTATTTTGGGGGGGGGGGACTTTAGAGAGGTATGCTTTGTGTTTAAACTGTGGGAAAATGGTTTGTTGTTTGTGTTGTTGTTTTTTACTTTGCTTGCATGATTGATTGCCAGTTTGTTGTCCTAGGCAGTTTGCTTTTTTTTTTTTAAAGCCCCATCCCTGGGAGAAGGGAGAGGGAGGCGGGTGTGAGGGTGATAACTGGAGGCAGAGATAAGTAAGCATTTCATTTCACTATATTTATGGTGTGCAGAATGCTTTCTAGAGTAGATAAACCTTCGCGGTCCTCTCTTTAAAAGCTATGCAGCAATCTAGATGTATCAGCTCTTGAACACTTGGGAGATATCTTCTTTTGCTGGGCCACCATTTTTGGTTGCTTGTTGACAGAAAGGAGTAATCTTCTGAGAGTTCAGAACATCCCATAGAGCATTTACACCTCACAGTGCTATTTTCAAAGAGAGCAAAGGTAGTAAAGAGATAAAGAATGTTATCTCCTCTTCTTTCTGGGTGGAGCAGTAGTAAGGTGGTTGCAAAACACCTTCAGCTGCCAACTAAAGGCCTGAGAATTCTCTCAATGGCAGGAGTAGCAACTTTACTGTGTGCAGGGAAAAAGAGTAACAAGATTGTGGTGAAATCCATGAGTAACCATAAGAGAGAAGGAATTGTGCAAGATAATATTCACTGATACAGAGATTTATCATTTCTGCCAGAGAACATGAAACAACTAATAGTTACAGTAATTACAAATTACAATTGCTAGAAAGAGAACACATAGGGAACAAATTACTAACAGCATTATCTGTGTCTCCCCTCAGAGATCTCAAGGCTTTAAGAATCCATTTACCATATCACTTTATCTTGACAATTACAGCATGTAGCATTGACACAGCCAGGTTCTCTCATCTGCCCTAGATGCACACAATTTCACAAAACCTACTGTAAAGCAGAACCTCTTCTACTTTCATTGTTCTCATGACCACATTCTAAACTACACCTCTGGCAGCAAATTGCTTTAATCAAACCTGATTTCTCCTTAGTGTTACCAGGTTCTCCCTGGCCACCATGGGGGTGGGGGTGGGGAGTAAGGTTGTCAGATGCAGGTTGGAAAACTCCTGGTGATTTGGGGGAAGAACCTAGGGAAAGACAGGGACCTTGGTGGGGTACAGTACCATAAAGCCCACCCTTCAAAGTATTTATTTTCCACAGGGGAACTGATCTCTGTAGGCTGAAGATAAGTTGCAATTCTGGGTGATCCCCAGGTCCCACCTGGAGGCTGGCATCCCTATTTCCCCTCCTGATTCCTTGGCAGCTGCTGTAATATACTGAGAGAATCTGCAGGGAAGAAACAGAATGGTCATCTCTGAATAAATAGCCATTTGAAGCAGGTTGTTCTTATAATGCAGTTGCATCTGGAAACCATCTGAAGGTCTTTATTATTAGATATTTTGCATTTCCTTTCCAGCATCTGATTCAACCATCTTCTTGTCTTTTCAGATTAGTTTGCTCAGTTTTAAAAAAATATGCACACACAAATGTTTTGTTTTAAGTAGAGAGCAAGAAACCAAAGTGGAAAATTTGGGATTCTGAGACATCTGAGCATTCCACAGTTGGTGCTAAAGTCTTGGATTTAAAACTTAAGAGATACATCTGGAATGGATAAATGGACTTTGACAATGATTCCCGTTACTTCAGTCCAGATGTTGCTGCCATGCCCTGGCTTGTTGTGTCTTCTGCACTCTGCTTAATATCAGAGATAGCTTGATAATTCAACTATTGCCCTTTAGCTCCGCATTCCTCACAAGAAGTCACACAGTGACAGCAAAGGAAGTCTTACACAACTCTGTTATGTATAGGGTGTGTCCGTACTCTGTAAAGAATCACAACTGTTGCTGGGCACAGTACTAAGGATGTCATGACGACAATGGTGACCAGGATGATCAGGACAATAACCCATAAATCCAATATGTGTTTTGGAAGAACTTGTGTGGATATTATGTCACCCACAGCATCCATCCTGCCTCTTCTCTTCCTCTCTGTGGGAAAGAAGAAAAATGTATGAATGAAAGAGGGAAACCATATTCTTCTACAGTATACAATCAATTTCCCCAAAAATAGCTGAGATGTGAAGTGTTCCTTTAAGCATTGTAAGACAATTTTGTTTGTTCTTCCTTATTAATACTAATATTCCTACAATTCAGACCTAAGGGGCTAAGTCTTAAAGATACAATTGATGGTTGCACTACATCAAAATGGGCACATTTTCTTGGAAAGGATAAGCAGAGATCCAGAGTAAGCCTAGCTGTGTGATAAGATCTGGAGTCACCTCTATAATAAACATCCATTCATGCACTTAATGGAAATTTATTTATTCTGGGACCCACGTATCTTAGAGACTGTCTGTTGCCCTATGTCCCCTGCAGAGCCTTGTGCTCTGTGGGTACCAACTTATTGGTCATTCCAAGCCCTAGGGAAGTTTGCTTGGCCTCAACCAGGGCCAGGGCCAGGGCCTTTTTGGTCCTGGCTCCTACCTGGTGGAATGAGCTCCCAGGAGAGCTATTGGCCCTGCGGGAGCTGTCGATTTCCTGCAGGGCCTGCAAGATGGAGCTCTTCTGCCAGTTCTATGGGTGAGGCCAGTCTAGGAAGATCTGGTGCCCCCCCCCTTAACAAGTATGCCACCCTTTGACCACCTGGGTGTGTCTTGCTGACATAGCCCTCTGCTGCCTGATGGCACATGTCCCATTCTGGGGAAGGACTATTTTTCGACATGTTGGGGTTTTGAACTATTTTATTTTGTTTTAATTGGGTTTTATTGTTGTGGAAATTTTATGTTGTAACCCATCACGAGCCAGCATGCCGAGAGTAGCAGGTAAGAAATACACATATAATAATAATAAAATTTATTTCACAAAATTTATATCCTACCTTTCTGCCCTTGCAAGGACCAAATTGGTGTTCTTCCTTCATTTTGTACAGTGACTTTGAGCAAGTATGGCATAATGGCTAAAGCAGGATGCTTGGACATAGGAAATAACTCTAACCCTGTTTAGTGAAACAGGGTCCTTTTGTGCATGCTGTTACTTTAGCCTAATCTACCTTGCAGGACTTCAGTGCAGGAAAAACTTCACTTGGAACTCCTTATATGTCATATTCAAATATACTAAACAAATAATGCAGCTACATTATAGAATATAATAATGAATGGTCCTTATTTTTTTTAAATATTCTCTAAAACAGTGGTCCCCAACCTTTTTATCACCAGGGACCACTCAACGCCGGGGACCACTCACCGGGGACCACTCAACACCTTTTACTGAGGCCCGTGGGGGGGGGGTAGTTTACTCCTGTACTCTCAACCATTGCTCTAACGCTCTCTGATCGCTATGGTAATGTTTAAACATCCCTTCAGAATAAGATACAGACACGCCACAACAATGAAGTGTGTTGTAAAGGGCTGGGGGGGATGAAGTAAAGGGCCGGGGGGGGGGAGAAGGCATCCTTCGGGGCCCACCTCCAATTAGTCGAAGGTCTGCGGCCCACAGGTTGGGGATCACTACTCTAAAACATTTCACAAATATATCCCTATTTTTCATCAAGCTGACAACCCTCAAAGGTTAGAGGATAATTTAAAAACAGAAAAAGAATTAAGGAAATCAGATAGGTAAAACAATTGTGTCCTAATGGGTGATTTGAACTACCCACACATTGATTGAGTCAATATGTGTCCAAAGTCAAGAGAAAGAGATTGGGTTTCCAGAAGAAGGAGGAGGAGAAGGAGGAGGAGAACAATTCTTAATGTGCCACTTTTTCTCTACCAAAGGAGTCTCAAAATAGCTTACAATCACCTTCCCCTTCCTCTCCCCACAACAGGCATTTTGTGAGGTAGGTGAGGCTGAGAGAGCCCTGATATTACTGCTCAGTCGGAACAGCTTTATCAGTACTGTGGTGAGCCCAAGGTCACCCAGCTGGCTGCATGTGGAGGAGTGGGGAATCAAACCTGGCTCGCCAGATTAGACGTTGGTGCTCCTAACCACAACACCAAGCTGGCTCTCTAGATACTCTCTATGCCATGGATCAGATGGTCACAGAACCTGCCAGAGAGGAGGCAATTCTGGACTTGGCCCTAAGTAATGCTCATGATCTGGTGAAAGATGTAAATGTGATAGCATCAATTGGAAACGGTGATCATAATTTTATTAAGTTTAGAATTTATGTAAATAGGGAGTTGCCCAGAAAGACCCACATAACCACATTTAACTTTAGAAAGGGTAATTTATGTCAAATTAAGGAAAGGTAAGGAGGTTCAAACCCTTCAGAAAGTTTGGAGACTGTTTAAACTACAATACTGACTCTCTAGCAGGAATCCTATAAAGGCACATTATGAATAAGAGCTGTTGAGGAAGAATAAGCATGGATTCTGGAGGGGAAGATCTTGGGCATTTCTTCACAGCAGAAAAAATAGTGTTACGCCAGCTGAATGGCATAGTGCTAAATTTTATCACACCTCCAAACCCCTCCTCATCTTTTTGCTGTGTTGCTTTCATCTGCTGCCTTTTCACGCTTCTCACCCTCCACAAGTGCTGCTGGAAATAACGGAAGAGAGCAACATGCTTTACATGCAATGCGCTTCCGCCTGTCAATCAATCCAGGTAGCCAATCCCTTTCTCCTTGTTTTAAAGGTCCTGTGATGCCTGCTAGTTTTTTTAATTCATAGCGTCCATTTAAACGCCTATGCATATAACTTTTAAAAATTAATCTCATTCCTGATTGGGGGGGGGGACTTTAGAGAGCCATGCTTTGTGTTACAACTTTGGTGAAAAATTATTTCTGGCATCACCTGCATGCTTGTCCGCCTATTCGTTATTCCAGGATGTTAGACCTTTTAAAAAAGAAATTCTTGTCCCCGGGAGCAAGGGAGAGAGGGGTGGGTGTGAGGGTGGGACAAGGCAGGCACCTTTAGTGTGTTTGAGCCTCCATAACTTCCCTCTGCTCAATGCTCTCCTGTAGCTCCCACTAAATAGCCTGGGGAATCCACTTTATGTGATTCCCCAACTTGCCCCAACTTGCTCGGTGACTAAAAAAGCAAATAGGATTTTGGGCTGTATCAAACGGAGTATTGTGTCCAGATCACAGGAGGTGATGGTACTGCTTTACTCTGCTCTGGTTCGGCCTCACTTGGAGTACTGTGCTCAGTTTTGGGCACCACTGTTGTAGAGGGATGTAGACAAACTGGAGCATGTCCAAAGGAAGGCAACAAAGCTGGTGAGGGGTTTGGAGAACAAGATGTATGAGGAAAGGTCGGGGGAGCTTGGTCTGTTTAGTCTGGAGAGAAGATGACTGAGAGGGGAACTGATAGCCATTTTCAAGTATTTAAAAGGGTGTCATAGAGAAGATGGAGCAGAGCTGTTCTCTCTTGCCCCGGAGGGATGGACCAGAAGCAATGGGATGAAATTAATTCAAAAGAAATTCCATCTCAACATCTGGAAGAAGTTCCTGACAGTTAGAGCAGTTCCTCAGTGGAGGTGGTGGGTTTTCCATCTTTGGAAATTTTTAAATAGAGGCTGGATAGCCATCTGGTGGAAAGGCTGATTCTGTGAAGGTTCAAGGGGGTGGCAGATTACAGTGGATGAGCTACAGGGTTGTGAGTGTCCTGCATAGTGCAGGGGGTTGGACTAGATGACCCAGGAGGCTCCTTCCAACTCTATGATTCTATGATCTGGACAAGGTTATCCCTGGAACATTTATGTGGACTTCCAGAAAACTGTGAAGTGCTCCAGAGGGATCTGTTGAGGCTGTTAGTGAATATTAATGTTCGAAATAAGGCAAGGGGAAGTACAAAGTAATGCCCATTGGAGCCAAAAATCATATTTATAAATATACATTGATTGGCTGTGAACTGGGAGGAACTGACCAGAGTCATGGTAGATAATTCACTGAAGATGTCAACTCAGTATGTGACAAATGCTATGTTGGAGATTATAAGGAAGGGGACTGAAGATAAATCAGCCGGTATAATAATACCCCCATAAAAAACTACGGTGCCACCTCATTTGGAATACTGTGTACTGGTCAAGCAGAAAAACAAGTATTTTTCTCCCCTTCTCACAATATAAGAACTACTCAATTTAAGAAATGAGCAGTATGCTTAGAACAGATAAAATAAAGTACTTCTTCACTCAAAGATTAATTAACAAACTACCTCCACAAACAGAAGCCAAAAACAAGCAAGAACAACAAAAAGACAAAAAAGACAGACACGGTAAGGAATTCAACTAGAAATTAACCAGAACAAAAATGGAGTGAGGCGACAGCGGCTTTTGAGCTCGGCCGGGGGAGCGTGGAGCTCACGGAGGCGACTGGAAGGAGCTGACCATCTAGGGCAGCCTGTCAACATCAAAGAAAGGGAAGCTGCCTGCTGCAAGAGACTCTCCGCGGTCCCCTAGACAAAGCCGGACCGCAGCCGTCACTGCCAGGGCCTGCGATCACCACCCGAGCTAACCAGTGCTGCGGGATCACCGTCGAGCAGAGCCGGACCCGCGACAATGTGCCCACGGCGGCTGAGCCACACCGGCCACCTGGCCGCTGCCCGAGCAAAGCCAGACCCACCGCGCCAGGCTGGTCGGCTGCTGCACTCGCAGAGCCGACCCCTGCTGAGGCCACTCCACCACCCCTGCGCCGAGCCCACCACCCACGCTCTCGACCGCTCCACCATCGCCGCGCTGAGCCCGCCGCCCACGATCCCGACCGCCATCCATCAGCACTCCCAGCCGCCGCTGAGTAAAACCGGCCCTCGGTTACGGCCTGCCCACCATCTCAGAACCCTACTGCGGCTTGCCAAGATCACAATGCCGTGGGGGCCCCGCTACAGCCGGTCGGTGTATGAAGAAAGGAGAGGGGAAAAAGAAAAGAAGAAAAGGAACATTCGCATAGCCAAGACAAGGAAGGAAAGAGAAGTGCCAAACCTTGGGGGGGGGGGGGGGGCGTAAAGTGGAAGGAGGAAGACACAAACAGATATTAATTTAATTGATTTAATTGATTTATTCCAAGAAGGGGGAGATTGCCTATGGGCGATTAGGGATTCTAAACGGGAAGAATGTCCCTATTACGTGGGGGAGGGCAAAGGACACAAACGGACACTGCTTGCACCAGAAGGGGGAAGGGATACCAAACAAACGACTAGAAATTGAGCAGGAATAATTGAGCGGGAAGAAAATTAAGTGGGGAGGGAGAGGATCTCAAATGGAGAGAACCCCACCCCAAGAAGGGGGAAGGGACATCAAACCAACTGTCAGAAATTGAGCGGGAACAAATAGGGCGGGAAGATAATCAAGCGGGGAAAAACTCTGTAAACAGAAAACAGAGGGGGGAAGGGAGGGGAGAGGAGAGAGAGAGTGAAAAAAAGACACCAGCCAAACTACCAACAACTGCGAAAAGAATCAGGCGGGAACATTGTGATGTCCACAGAAAAGAGGGGAGGGGGGAAAGAAGGAAAAAAAGGGGGGGAGGAGAGGGGAAAGAAGGGGAAAAGGAGGGAAGAGGGGAAAGAAGGGAAAAAAGGGGGGAGGGGAGGGGAAAGAAGGAGAAAACAGGGGGAGGGGGGAAAGAAGGGAAAAAAAGAGGGAAGAGAGAGACAGGAGAGAAATTAAAGAAGAGGGAGAGCGAAGGAATAACATTCCAAAAAGAAAAGAAAAGGAGGGAATCAAAAAGGGAGACAAAGATAGCCCAATTCTTTCACCAACTACCAACCCACACCTAATTGACTCCAAATTAAATTAACATCTCCACCCATCTCCACCCATCTACCCAACCAAACCAAACTAAATCAACATCCCTACCCAACCACTCAGTCAAAACAATAAATTGCCACCAATGGATCTACCCCAAACCAATACAATTAATTAATCCTGATTGATTTCATACTAAATTAACACCTTGCCCATCCATCCACCATATACAATTAACTACCATAAATTAATCTATACCAACCCAACACAATTAAATACCATCAACTGACCTATCGAAACCCACCCAAAACAATTAATTCTACCCAATAAAAAAAACCTAACCTCCACCCCAAACAATCTAAAATCTACCCCAACCCGCCCAAAACAATTAACCCTACCAACTAAACAATTAAATTCCAAAAATCAAGTTACTCGAACCCAGCCTGAAGTTATTAATCCAACCAACCTAACAACTTACCCTCCACTTACCAAACAACCCTAACTGCCAACTGATCACCACCCAATTCATAACCTCCAGTCACAACCCAACATGAACTAACGCACAGGCCACTCATACACCACACACCCCTGGACTGGGCAACCCTGAGGTGCCACAACAGGTGAACGGGACTACCCCTCCAGACACCCACAACGATACACACCCTACACCCAACACATAACTACACACAAGTGGAACTGGGAAGCCCTGAGAGGCTGTAAACGTGATCAGGGCCAACCTCCCACAGATACACAAACTCAAACACACAAGGACAGAACCGGGGTTCTACAACAACCCTAGCTAAACCATAGAACTAAGAATTCAACCAACAGTGTCCATAGAGCTCATAATGCCCAAAAAGACTGAGGAAGAAGAAAAAGCAGGGGCCTTGATAGGGTTAGGGATCCCAATACTAAGGGGCAAAGGCAGGGGCAGCGGATGGCGGAGATACATCAAACCAAGGGGGCTGAAAACCAACCATACTCGGGCCCCCTCCAGACTCCACCCCATCCCTAGCAACACTAAGGTGGAGGCAAAGGTAAACAACCCGCCTCTGACACTGGTGCCGTGCAACGCCAGGTCAATAAACAACGAAACCTCTACACTGCAAAACTACTTTGCAGAACAAAGAGCGGACCTGGCATGTGTGACAGAAACCTAGACCAGGGAGGGCGAAACAGTTGCCCTCAAAGACCTAGCCCCTGCTGGGTTCTCTGTCCTCCACCAGTCCCGGACAGCGGGGCGGGGAGGAGGGGTGGCAATCCTAACCTGAGAGGCTTTCTCCTTCAGGGCCCTTCCTGCGCCGTCAATACCAGGCATTGAATGTGTTGGCCTCGGATGGGGATCAACCGAGAGCGTGGCCATCTGGTTAGTGTACCACACGCCCAATGCACCGCCAGATGCCCTGCCTGCCCTGCTAGAGGCAGTGGCAGCCTGGACGCTACAGTTCAACAGTCTACTAGTCCTGGGGGACTTTAATGTCCATGCTGAGCTACTGTCCACTAGAATTGGACAGGACCTAGTGTCAACCATGACAACATTTGTTGTTGACCACACCCATCAAGCAGGTCACACCCTGGATCTTATTTTTGGCATAGGTCTGGATGTGGATCTGGTCACAACAACAGCCGTGCCATGGTCAGACCACTATGCTCTAAAGGCTCGGCAAGGCTCCCACCACCTCCTCAGTTGGGCGCCGAGCAAATTTCAGCTCACCCGCGGAGACTTATGGATCCAATTAGATTCCTGAATGCTCTGCGGGAACCAATGCCTCCTGGCACTTCTCTCAATGGCCTGGTCAGTGACTGGCATAATAGACTGCTGACTGCCATTGATGAGATAGCTCCCCGACGCTTTCTCCGGCCCCGTCTCAAGTGGGCCCCCTGGTACACCGAGGAGCTTCACGACAAGAAACGGGAACTGAGATGGCTAGAGCAAGTTTGGAGGAAAACTCGTGATGAAGGCTCGAGAACATCTTATAGAATGCAGATGAAAGCCTATGAGATGGCGGTGAAGTCAGTAAAACACAATTTTACTCGGCTACCATCGCATCTGCAGACTCACGCCCAGCTCAATTGTTTAAGGTAGTTCGATCCCTCACTGCCCTGATTGAAGGGCAACAAAACAGTAGCCAATTGGACATCAGCTGCGAGGCATTTGCAAGTCATTTTGCAGACAAAATCTCGACACTCCGCCACGACCTCCCTCCAACCTTAGATACAAAAAGTGAACTAGAGGCCCCTTAGCCCTCTTTGGAGAAAACTATGAGTAACTTCAGATGACTCACGCTGACCGAAGTGGACAGGATACTAGCAGCAACAAGGCCAACCACATGCCCACTAGACCCTTGCCCATCCTGGCTCTTAAAAAAAGCTGGCATAAGGATAAAGGGCCCCCTCCGGGAGATAATCAACCTATCTCTCACAACAGGAGAATTCCCGGAGGGTTTGAAAGAGGCTGTGGTACGTCCACTGTTGAAAAAAACATCTCTAAATCCACAAGAGCCTAACAACTACAGGCCTGTCTCGCACTTAGCGTTTCTGGGCAAGATGATAGAAAGGGCAGTTGCAAACCAACTGACGGAATACCTGGAAGAAGCTTCAGTCCTAGTCCCATCCCAGTCAGGTTTCTGGCCTGGCCATGGGGTAGAGACAGCGCTAGTCGCCCTGACGGATGACCTCCGTCGCCAGTTGGACCGAGGCTGGTCGGCACTGCTGATATTATTAGACCTCTCAGCTGCGTTCGACACAGTCGATCACGAGCTTCTAGCTCGCCGCCTCATCGATGCTGGAATACAAGGGACAGCCCTTCAATGGCTGATCTCCTTCCTCCAGGATCGTGGACAGAGGGTTGCAATAGGAGAGAAAACATCAGACCACCGGCAACTTACTTGTGGAGTCCCACAAGGAGCGGTCCTCTCTCCTATCCTAGTCAACATATTCATGCGCCCTCTCGCACAACTGGTACAGAAGTTTGGGCTGGGTTGCCATCAATATGCAGATGACACCCAGCTCTTCCTCCTGATGGATGGCCGCCCTGACTCTCCCCTAGAAGCATTAGCCAGCTGCCTGGAAGCAGTGACGAGATGGCTCAAGCAGAGTCGTCTGAAGCTCAATCCTTCAAAGACGGAGGTTCTGTGGCTGGATAGGAAGGGCCCATGCGAAGAAGCGTGTCTGCCTACCCTGGATGGCATGCAGCTCTTTACGGCTCACTCCGCCAGGAACCTAGGCGTGATTCTGGATGCTTCCCTCACAATGGAAGCCCAGATCACAAAGGTAGTGCAGCTGGCATTCTACCATCTCCGCAAAGCCAAACTACTAGCGCCCTACCTGGCCCCGGAACACCAAGCCACAGTGATCCATGCGACGGTCACCTCTAGACTGGACTTTTGTAACTCGCTCTACGCAGGCCTGCCCTTAGCCCTGACCCGGAAACTACAGCTGGTTCAAAATGCAGCAGCCAGGATCCTCACAGCAACACCGTGGAGGTCTCATATCCGGCCTATTCTCCACCAGCTGCAATGGTTACCAGTTTAATTCCAGATCAGACTAAAGGTTCTGGTAATTACCTTCAAGGCCATACGCGGTTAGGGCCCAGTGTACCTGAGGGATCGCCTCCCCGCCTATGCCCCAAAAGAGCTCTGCGCTCCACCGCCACCAACTAGCTAAGGATCCCTGGCCCTAAAGAAGTCCGTCTGGTCTCGACCAGGGCCAGAGCATTCTCTGGAATGAGCTCCCAGAGGAGATCAGGGCCCTGATGGAGCTTAAACAGTTCCGCAGGGCCTGCAAAAAGGCATTTTGCTGAGATCAGACATAATCAACAGCGACCAAAGGGCCCCTGCTCCACCCCCGTCCCCCCTCAGAATTCCATCAATAAGCCCTGGACCTGTTTGTACTGCTATATTGTTAGACGGTTATATTGTGCTGTTGTACTGTTATCTGATTACAATTATTAGTTATTAGTATAAGGTTATTACATGTTTTTATAGACTGTTTTATGTATTGTTCCTTGTTATGATGTAAACTGCCTGAGCCTCCGGGGAGGGCGGTATATAAGTATGATAGATAAAAAAAATAAAAAAATTCACTGCCACAATAAGTGTTGGTGGCTATCAATATAGACAGATTCAAGAAGGAATTGGATAAAAATATGGGACAGAAGTCCATGAATGACTATTAGCCACAAGGTATAGATAGAACACCATGTCTGGGGAAGTGATGCTTTGTATTCTTGGTGCTTGGGGGACAACAGTGGGAAGACTTCAGGCCCCACTGGTGGACCTCCTGATGGCACTATGTGGCATAAAGTGTCACATGTTGCACAATGTGATTTCTACCCCTAGGCCTTTCTTCTTCTCATCTGGGGAGCAACACAGGAGGGCAACCCAACCAGCGGGAACCCTCCCACCATAAGTGGACAATCAGAAAGTCTAGGGCAGAGTCTGCACTTACTTTCTTTATTCCATTGTCAATCCTGTTGAATTCAGATCGCTTTGAACTCTGGTCTTCTTCCCCCCCCCTATTGAAACAGGAAAGTCTTCTGCACATGGTTAGGGTAGTTCAGAAGGGGGGGGGGAGGGAGGCAAGCCTCTTTCTTTCTTTTCTTGAAGGGTGGGGGGAGAGGAGCCAGGCAGGGAGCCTCTTTCTTTTCTTGGAGGGGTGGGAGAGAGGATCCAAAAAGGCAGAGGAGGGAGGAAAAATCCAGGACCGACAGAAGTTGAGAGAAATTAAGGGCTTCTCCTTTAAGGCAAGTGTGTCACATGACTAGGTGTAGCCTATCAGAGGTTCTCTACCACGGAGCTTTCTTTCCCAAATGGATATTGAGGATTAAAAGCACTCTGAGATATTGCACAATAAAGGTAGGGTCACTCCGGATCAATCCTTCTTGCTGCAGAAGGAAAATTTAAATCGCCCAAAATCCAAACGGATATCGCATTCTGTGTAGAGGGCAGGGACTGAATCGATCTGGGGTTGGAATAAAAGCTCCATGCAGTTTACACCTAGGTGAACGTGAACATACTGCTCCTGAAAACACATTAGTATTGCTACAAAATCACACAAGACATCTTGTCCTGACACCCTTCAATAAAAGTGTTGTAAAATGCTGGTTAATCATTAGTATTTATTACATGCCATTATTATTTTATTTTTAGCATTAGTGTAGAGTCTGATAGAAAACTTACCAACCCTGCTATTCTAACCTTCAATTACATAACAATATTGTGTTTTAATAGAACAAACCTCCTAGAGTCACAGTTCAACAGCTTGTACCAAAGTCTAGTAGACAGATGGCCCTTATATGAAAGTCAAAGGCCATACGTCATAGAATACTATGTACAGGCTTTAGTTTAGAGCACTGCACCTCCATAGAACCTCATAAAAAAGAGTGCATGAGGGAATAGAAAAGGGCAGAAACAACTGTGTCGACCATCATTTGGGGGCAGGCTTTGAATGCTTTGCTTCCCTTCACAGACCCCAGCATCATGCAAATTCAAAAGCACTGTCAGATCTTCTAGGACAATGGTCCGCAACCTTTGTCAGGCTGCGGCCCGCTGCGCTGGGGTGCGAGGAGAGGACGACCTAGGGCCCCACGCATGCACGGCAGCCCCGGCACAAACACGCATGTGCGGACTTGCCGTGCGTGGGTGTTTGCGCCCCTGCCGGACGCAAACGCGCACGCGCAGCAAGTCTGCACATTTGCGCCGCTGGCATGCCGGCAGCCGTGGCTCCCTCTCCCCGCCCCTCCAGGCCGCAAGGAAATCGGCCGCCGAAGCGGCCGATTAGCTTGCGGCCCGGCAAGCTTCTCTTCCCGCCCCCTCCCAAAGCAAGAAGCTTGTCGGGCTGCAAGCTGATCGGCCGCTTTGGCGGCTGATTTGCTTGCAGCCCGGCGAGCTTCTCGCTTCTCGCTGTGGGGGGGGAGAGGGAGCCGCGGCCCAACGCCGAGGCCTTCGCGGCCCGGCACCGGGCTGCGGCCTGGGAGTTGCGGACCACTGTTCTATGATACTTATGTTTGTGCAAGGAACCATGTTGTTAAGGATGCCAGTTTCCAGGTAGGACCTGGAGTTTCCCTGAAATCTCAGGTTAACTCCAGACTACTGAAAGCAGTTCCCCTGGAGAAAATGGATACTTTGGAGGGTGGACTCTTTGGCATTGTTCCTCACTGGAATCCCTGTCCTTTCTAGGTTTCAGCCCCAAATCTCCGGAGTTTCCCAATCTGGATCTGGCAACCATACCCACCCCATATCTACTGGTGGCCAAAGGGCTTTGGCAGCAGCTCCCGATTGACCCCTTGGCCCAGGCCTGACAGCCAAGCCACCAGTCGGAAGGCAGCGGCTGTGGGGGGGACCTTTGACGCGACCCAAGGAGCAGGCCCACCGCGTCAGAGACATGGGCCGTACCAACACCGGGGATTCGGGGGGGGGGGGAAGCTTCAGAGCAGCCCAAGGAGCAGGCCTGCCATATCTCTGACGTGGCGGGCCTGCTCCTTGGGCCACGCCAAGGCCGGGGACTCGGGGGGAGGGGGAGGGGGAGCTTCAGAGTGGCCCAAGGAGCAGGCCCACTGCGTCAGAAATGCAGTGGCTCTGCTCCATGGCCCGCACCAAGGCCGGGGACTCAGGGAAGGAGGGGGTGGGGGGAACTTTGGAGCAGCCCAAGGAGCAGGCCTGCTCCTTGGGCCACGCCAAGGCTGTAGAATCAGAGGTTGAGGGGGCTGGGGGGGGGAAGCCTGGCCCGGCTATGTCACGTCCACAAGGGCCCTGCCTGGGGGGGGGGGAGCAGCGCCCTGAGCCTGGACGACAACTGGCAAACTGGCAACTCACAAGGTTAGTGCATGCTCGGGCCGGGGAAGCCATCCGTGTTCCCTCCCCCACCCCCCCTCTGAGCCATTCCCGGAGTGTGTCTTGATGCTTTGCCGAGAGAGACCAGAGATAAATAGTAGGAGAAACAGTGAGAGAGAAAGGAGATAAACGGATGGATAGGTGAGTGGGTGGCACGATAGAAGGAAGGAAGAAAGAAGGAAAGAGAGATGGAGAGACAGAGGCAGAGAGACCGAGAAAGAGACAGAAAGGACACAGAGAGAAAGGAACGCAGGAAGGAAAGAAGGGAGGAAGGCAGGAAGAAGGGGAGATAAAGGGATGGAAGACAGAAAGAGACAGTACGAAAGTTAGAGGACAAAGGGATGGATGGGAGGGAGAGAGAAATAGAGAGGAGCTACATGGATGGATGGATGGATGGATGGATGGATGGATGGATGGATGGATGGATGGATGGATGGATGGATGGATGGAAGGAAGGACGGACATAGGCAAGAAAGACAGAGAGACAGAAAGAGAGATGGAGAGATAGTGGCACAGACAGAGACAAAGAGACAGAAAGGAGAGAGAGAAAAAACAGAGAAAAGGAAGGAAGGAAGGAAGGAAGGAAGGAAGGAAGGAAGGAAGGAAGGAAGGAAGGAAGGAAGGAAGGAAGGAAGGAAGGAAGGAAGGAAGGAAGGGAGAGGAATGGATGGGAGAGACAGGAGATAAAGGCATGGATGGATGGGTGGGTAGAAGGACAGAAGGAAGGAAGAAAGACCAAGTGAGAGGAAGAGAGATAGAGAGAGGCAGAGACAGTGAGAAGGAGACACAAAGGAGAGAGAGGAAGAAAGGAAGGGAGACACATTACAAGCCACGACACTCTCTATTCCACCCTTTCTAGCGCCCATTGTATTTACACATACAACGGGCTCTAAATAAATAAATTGTCTAATCAGTGCAGGGTTCGATTCATACACACTCGAAACATAACTGCCACTCGTGGAAGGGGCTGGGTAGTCTCTGTGTTAAGCCATTTAGTGCTTTCATTGATCAGTGACTCAGTTTTATAGACGTCCTAGTTATAACTGCTTACAGCCATAAGAGCCTATTGGTTCTTTCAACAATGAATTTTACCAGAGCCAGTCACATATGTAATAGAAAATGTTAACAAGAAATTATGGTACTTTTGGGAAGATGACTGATTACTCTATTGGAAACATTTCATAATCAAAACTCAGGAAAGTTTGCTGGAATGAATCATGTTTTACATTTGGGATTATGATTTTACCACAAATACAATTTTGTGGGTTTCTATGTCAGAGTCTGACGTAGGAACAGGCTTTCCTATTTCTCTGGAAGCTCCAGGCATGTTTTTCTGGCAAACAAGTTCATGCTGATATTGAATGCTGATCTTGGGAAAGGGAGTCTACCCATAGTACAAAAAATGTATTTTGTAACTAGATCACAGAGAAATGCAATAGCAGTGCTACTGATTCAAAGAAACAACCTTCTTGGAAACTTTGTTTTTAAAAAACAATCTTATTTGCCCAGACTGAAATGTTGTTAGCTTTTATTAGTGTCTCATAGTTCCAGGCCCTGACTCATGAATACATCCTCATCTCATGAGCAAGTTCATTAAACTAACTAGCTTTCTTCTTAACAAAATTAGAACCCAATAACAGCTTTAAGACCAACAAAGATTTATTCAAGGCATGAGCTTTCAAATGCATGCACTCTTCCTCAGTCTAAATAGAACAGGATAAGAGTACAGATATAAGGCAGAAGTAAATTAGTGGCAAATTAGTAAACTGTGTCATAATATCCAAATTATGCAGTACTAGAAAATAAGCCCGCTGTAGTGCGAAATACAGCGGGCGCTAGGGAAGCTGGGCCGTTGGTGGCGTTGGTTCTGTGGGCTCAGCGGGCGGACCCAACGAGTGGAGGAGCGTGCTGGCCGGTGGCCATCCTACCTGGAGTCTGGTGCAGGCGGCGTCGATGGCAGGAGCTGCAAGGGTGGCTGGCGAGGTTGTTGCTCCGGGCGAGCAGGGTGGGTGGTGGTGGTCGGCTGGCGCAGGGCTGTGGCCGCGAGGTGCCATGTTTTTAAGCGGGGCTGTTGGCGGCGGCAGGAAGGTGTTGCAGCGGTGGGTGGCTGCGTAGGTGGCTGCCAGGCGCACAGTGGGGCTGGGAGGCGCCATGTTTGTACCCGCGGCTGCTGGCGGCGGGACGGCGACGGGCACGTCCGTTGGGCCCTCCTGGGCGTCGGGGCGGGCGTGGAGAGGTGTGAGCGAGAGGGCCGGAGGTAATGTCGGCGGCGGCTCGCAGGATGCGGGTGAAGTGGCGGCGGTAGAAGGCGGCCGGTGACGTCGTTCCCACGGCAATGCCCATGGTCCCCGAGGGTGGGAAAGGAGTGGGAAAGGGTGCTCCTTTCCGAAGATGGAGGAGTGGCGGGGCCGGAGGACTTGCAGAGTCCCCGGCTGGCCAGGCAAGGCCGGGCCAAGCTGCCAATGGGGAGCCGCGCTTTGCACAGCTCCCCATTAGCGGCTTGGCCCTGGATGGACACTCAGAGGGCCCAATCAAGAGCCGCTTCGTGGCTCCTGATTGGGCCTTCTGAGTTTTTATCTCGGACAGGGCCCGCCCTAACTCCTCCCCAACAGCCCTTACTCTTTTATTTAATCCGCTCCACAGGAGCGGATTAAAGACTAGGGACCAAGCCCGTTGTACTAGTAAATACAACGAGCGCTAGGTGTGCTTTTTGGGCCGGGGAGAAGGCTTCTCCCCCCCCCCTCCGGGCCCAGAAGCACACCTGCAGCCTCCTCGAAGGCTGGACTCTGAGGCATTGTATGATTTTGAAGTCTCACCTTCAAAACCCGAGGAATATTTCCAACCCATGGGTAGCCAACCTCCAGATGGGGCCTGGAGAGCTCCTGGAATTACAGCTCATCTTCAGAGTATAAACATCAGTCCCCCAGACAAAAAAGGCTACTTTGGACAGGGTTGTGACAGAGAAGAATAATTCAAGGCCTTCCATTTTTTAAGGAATTTTTAAAATTTAAGGCCTGTCGAATTGAAAGACTTGAGGCCTACTGCACAGGGTTGTTGTGCAAATGAAGCAGGAGACAAAAGAACTCCGCAGAATAACGCTGTGCAGTGGCCTCAAATCTGCAGAGAGTTGCAAAGAAGAAATACACATGGCTTGGCTCTGTCTAACCCCCGGCGAGAGCAGTATTTTAAGTGAGGGGCTTTTCTGTGGCCTCCCTGTCAGCCGTTTGGGAGAAGGAGAAATTCCTCCCCTCAAAAGGAATGCCCACCCCCATGCCCTGAGGCTCCCCTGCGTTGCTCTCGGAAACGCCACAGTCAGGGTCTGTCAGAGGCTCCTTCACAGCAGGCCTGAAGGGGGGGAGGGGGAGCACTCTGCAGCCTCCTGCCAGCTCTGTCAGGGTTCTGAGGCAATTTACAGTTGGACTTGACAGTTTGGGCAGCCTTGGGGCGAAAAGGGCTGGCGCAGCCTGTCCAACCCTCTGTTCTCATCCCCCTTGGCAGCCCTACTGACCTCCTCTCCCTGCGGTGGTCAGGGCAGACTGGCAGCGATTTTTCCAGATTGCCGCTGGCTGGGCAGGTCGGGAGGCATTTTGCGTCTCCCGACTCAATGGAAGCCTGGCTGTCCTGGTGAGGCACTTTGCGCCTTCCAATTGGTCCCTCACCCAACTGGCTGGAATTCTTTTCAGACTGGGGCCAACGGGCCAGTTGTTGGCCCCTGTTTCCTATCCTGGACTCAGCCCACCCCCCCGTAGCCTTACTGTTTTATTTTCACCGCTCCCCGAGCGGTTTACAGATGGCAATTCTTTGCTAAAACAACTAATCAGTCCTTTTGAGTTCAGTTGTAGTTCACAGAAAAACCATCAAGGTTTCTCGCCCCTTATATATTTATTATTGATTTATTAATTAAACATATACCACCGCTCCCAGCAGTCCATGGCAGTTTATAATAATAGATAAAACAACACAATCTCAATAATAAAATCCCCATACAATAAAACTACAATATTCAATAAATAATAAATCAAAATTGCATGGCAATAAAACAAGAATAAAGTCCTCCCCAAATACTGGGCCACTGTAGCCGATATGGGTATGATTATACAAATAAGGATGGGAAAAAGAAAAATGAGGGGAATAGATTGTCCAGCGACTCCCAGCTCAGTCTACCACCAAGCCCAGGAGCCAGAAAAGTTCACTCTGATACATAAGGGGCAAGAATCCTTGTCCCCTGGCCACTCGCCTGTCTCAGACACCCCCACAGACTCCCCCCCCCACTCCCTTTCCCGTCTTACCTTTGGGGCTCCTGGGCACCATGGCTGACCCAACCTCCTTGCAGCTGCTGCCTCCGCCTGTTTTCCGAGGCTGTTCCTGCTCTCCGGAGGGTGGGAGCAGCTTTGGAAGACTGGCAGCCATGGTGCCAGAGCAGCAAGCCCCAGCACTGAGGTGCACTTGTTGCTCTGGCACCGCAACTGATGCTGAGTGTTTTCCAAAATCGTTCCTACACTCTGGAGGGCAGGAACAGCCGTGGAAGACTGCTGCTGGCACCAGAACAATGAGTGGACCTCAGTGCTGGGCCTCACTGCTCTGGCGCTGGCGTCACCGCTGCATGCCATCTACTGGCGGGCTCCCTAAGGCGGGACAATGGATGTTACATCCATTATCATTTCCATTATAGCAGTGGTTCTCAACCTTCCCAATGCCATGATCCTTTAATACCACCTCATGCTGTGGTGATCCCCAGCCATAAAATTATTCAAGTGTTCTTTCACAGAAATTAAACCGAAACTGACCAATGGGGTGAAGATCCGTTGTTCATGATTGTATATAAATTGGTTTTTTCCCCAGGGTTTCTCAGTTCTGCCACCATGCTGATCTCACTCTTTTCTGCTGCTCCAGACAAACAGTCTATCTCTATCTACCCCACAAGGCTGTTGTGTGGACGGTGCCTGCCTGGCCAAACTGTTTGCCCTGCCAAGGCCCCAGTGAAAGGGTTGTTTGAAACCACTGCATTATAGGGACTGTGCCAGTACATATTCCACATCAAAAATATTGGAGAAATAAAAATGTCCACTTGAGTGAAGAAGGATAGGGCAAGCAACTAGTCTCTTTTCATTATTTCTTTTCATAACTGGAAAAGTATCTGCCATTAAATGCTAACCTTGACATTTTTATTTCTCCCATGTTTTTGTGAACTACAACTGAACTCAAAAGGACCAATCAGCTGTTTTAGCAAAGAATTACCATACTGCATAATTTGGATATTATGACACAGTTTACTAATTTGCCACTAATTTACTTTTGCCTTATATCTGTAGTCTTATGATCCTTGTTCCATTTTGTATGAGGAAGAGGGCTTGCACTCGAAAGCTCATGCCTTGAATAATTTTTTTGTTGTTCTTAAAGGTGCTACTGGACTCAATTTTTGTTTTGCTACTTCTGACCAACACAGCCTATCCTAGCACATAAGGCTCTTGTAACACAAAAGAGCAGTTCTGAATTCCTTGTTTAGTTGAGTATGTAGCAAATAAGCAGTTTACAGAACTCTGTCTTTCCTATAATGAGATGGCCATGGGACTATGAGAATGGCTACTGTACAAAAGGGCTCTGATTATTGTTGTTTCTTCGACTGACATTCTGGCTTGTTCCCTTGTTGCTTCTCTTCCCATTACTGCAACCATATGTGATGGGTCTGCTGATCTATGACTTGTCATTGCTTTAGGATGCTTAGGGCTGATCCTGCATAGAGCAGGGTGTTGGACTAGATGGCCTTTATGGCCCCTTTCAACTCTATGATTCTATGATTCTATGCAAAGTAGCCTGATGCTATCTTTGCTGTACCAATTTGCATTTTGTTAGTACTTATAGTTTGCTGAAGCATGTTGTCACCTTGACGTCAAGAAAACAGGTTGAGCTGGAAACATGGTTAATCTCTGAAACTCTCCTGATTAGATAGATAATAACATTGCATCAAACCTGACATCAAGAGTTGTATAGCTTCAAAGGCCTACATACACTCCTCAATGCCTTCAAGGGATAACATGTTAAAACACAAGCTTTTTGTAAGTAACAAATCTATCCTGTAATGTCATATAGTACACTGGGGATTTTATAGTAGTTTGTCTGCAGATGAAAAATTCACAAAACATTTGGGTTGAAATAATTATACTTAATGAAGGAAAGAAATTTGGCAGTTCTTCAGTAATTGGCAACAGTTGTATCCAAGCAAAATTTATTCAAATTTCAAAGAATTCATATCTGATAACATAGTAGCAATCCCACTGGGCTGTGATTTATAGAAATGACACAACTAATAGGGCTGGGAGAGAGAGACATTCCCATCCTAGCATTCAAAATGTACAATTACTGAGTGTCAAATCCTTATGCCAATGTTTTTTGCCATTTGTTCTTCTGCTGTTTCCTGTTCTGTGTACTTGATTGTGTTACTTGTCAATTTTAGCTGTGTTAAGGTAGTTAGCTAGCTCTGGAATTTCAGCCCTGGTGCTTTGATCCCTGGAAAGTGTCATCTACTTCTTTGGCCTGTGTCTTTCTGCCTGGACAGGAAAGAGTCATCTGGCATGTTTTTTGCCTGAATGGGCAAGTGGGGGCCAGAGGTTAAAACAGAATAATGAATTCTGGGAAGGCAGTTTTAACAAAGACCTTAGAGATGTTAGCATGACTGTATCTTCAATAAAGAGATTTTCTACAAAAAAGTCTGTATTCGGAGCAATCAGCTGAACTCTCACTCTGAGTACCAAAATGTTCATGAAAATGCTGGCATTCACTGCATGCAATTTTTCACATTTTTAATAATTGTGTTTTCTGAATTGTCCTAATTATGAATATGTAGCCATGACACAGAATAATGCCCTTATAAGGAAGGTAAAGCTCTCTTAACATTTACCTTTGGAGAAAATTTATTCGAACCTATTTTCCCTAAATCCTCAAGAATTGTCACCAATATTATCAGGTCAAAAGCATTATAGTTGTTCATCTATTCCAGAGGTCTGCAACCTTTTTGAGTCTGATGTCACCTTTTGAATTCTGATACATGGTGATGGGCAAAACCTCAATACAGGGACTATAGAACATGGAACCAACCACAAAATGGTGACTGGATGAGTTAGAGCCAATTATACAGAGCAAGCCCAAGTACAGTTTGTGCAGGAGGGGGGTCATCAAATTGTTGCCAATTTATAGCGACCCCATAGAATTTTCAAGGCAAGAGATTTTAGAAGTGGTTTGGAATTGCCTGCCTCTGTGTAATAGTCCTGGGACCCCTTGGCATTCCCGCATCCAAGGCCAGCCCTGCTTAACTTCCAAGATCTGGCTAGCCTGGATCATCCATGTCAGGACATGGTAAAAATACACTGGGAATGAGGCATGGGAGAGAATAAAACCATCAGGAAGTGTGCATGCACACAAAAGCTCATGCCTTGAATAAATCATTGTTGGTCTTAAAAGGTGCCATTGGGCTCAAATTTTGTTGTGCTATTTCAGACCAACATGGCTAGCCACTTGAATCTTCTTATATTCAGTTTCATTGATTTACTGCTACAAATGCACTAATGTTGCATAGAAAAGAAGACTTGCTGTAATTCCTTTTTTGTTGTTTCTTTGCAAGGTTTCTTACAAGTAAAAGATCAAAGGACCAAACAGCAGGCTATGTTCTTATATTATTATTGATAAAATTCCCAGTTCTCCATGGTAGTAACTGTGCAAAATAAGAAAGTCAAACATTCCCAGTTATTCAAAAAAGTTTGGAAGTCTCCAAAAATCAAAGGACCAAACAAGGCTATGTTCTTATAGTAAGTAACAATACTATTACTTCATGGTGTGCTATGTTTATCAACTGGGAAAACAGTTGTTGTTAGTTGCGAAGTCATGTCCGACCCATCACGACCCCATGGACAATGATCCTCCAGGCCTTCTACCATTCCCCGGAGTCCATCTAAGTTTGCACCAACTGCTTCAGGGACTCCATCCAGCCACCTCATTGTCGTCCCCTTCTTGTTTTGCCCTCGATCGCTCCCAGCATTAGGCTCTTTTCCAGGGAGTCCTTTCTTCTCATGAGGTGGCCAAAATATTTGAGTTTCATCTTCAGGATCTGGCCTTCTGAGGAGCAGTCTGGGCTGATCTCCTCTAGGACTGACCAGTTTGTTCGCCTTGCAGTCCAAAGGACTCACAAGAGTCTTCTCCAGCACCAGAATTCAAAAGCCTCAATTCTTTGACGCTCGGCCTTCCTTATGGTCCAACTTTCGCAGCCATACATTGCAACTGGGAAGACCATAGCCTTGACTAGATGCACTTTAGTTGGCAAGGTGATGTCTCTGCTTTTTAGGATGCTGTCTAGATTTGCCATAGCTTTCCTCCCCAGGAGCAAGAGTCTTTTAATTTCTTTGCTGCAGTCCCCATCTACAGTGATTTTGGAGCCCAGGAAAATAATATCTGTCACTACCTCCATTTCTTCCCCATCTATTTGCCAGGAATTGAGAGGGCCGGATGCCATGATCTTTGTTTTCTTGATGTTGAGTTTCAAGCCAACTTTTGCACTCTCCTCCTTCACCCGCATCAACAGGCTCTTTAGTTCCTCTTCGCTTTCTGCCATTAGAGTGGTATCATCTGCGTATCTGAGGTTGTTGATATTTCTCCCTGCAATATTGATCCCAATTTGTGACTCATCTAACCCCGCTTTTCTCATGATGTGTTCCGCATACAAGTTAAATAGGCAAGGCGACAGTATACAGCCTTCCCGAACTCCTTTCCCAGTCTTGAACCATTCAGTGATTCCATGTTCAGTTCTCACTGTTGCTTCTTGACCTACATATATGTTTCTCAAGAACACAGGACTCTGTAGAAATTAGGGGGAGGAAAGGATATAGTTGGAGTGTATACATGTGTGTGTTTAAGTGTAAAGAAATGCCACAATTAGAATGGGGGGAGTGCCGTTCCCCCCTAGCCTTGGAAGGTTATCTTGTTGCACTCAGTTACCACCTCTTTGTCTCTGTTAAAATTTAGCAAGGCCCATTGTTTGGGGAGGCAGATTTACTAACACATGATGCTCAGTTTTATCTCTAGTAGAGAAATTGAGGTTCTCATTTACTCCTTCTAAGAGTATTCTATTCCTTCATTAGCAAGAACTACATCGAGATGCTTTTGGGCAAAGAAAACTGGCCTGTTCTTAAACAGCGAGCCCTTAAGGCAATATTGGGAGTCCTATTCTTACTCTGTCAGGATCCTGGCAATTTCAAAATCCTTATTTAATCTCATATTGTTCCCATGACTGCTATGGGGAAACCAAGTCCATTGTTTGCCTTTCTGGCTATATGTTTGTCCTTTTTCTGTTATGACCATTGGTTGATGGAAAGGAAGTGAAGCTTGAAATGAGTCCTCTATTCGAGCCTTCTATTTGTTTTGTGATTTCACGCAGAAATTCCTCTCCTTCGCCTTCACAGAGTAGTTTCTCTTGGCCGGCCTCCCTCCTTGCCTTCGAGTTCAAGCCTCTGCTCTCCAGCCAAGGAGAGGAGAAGAGGCGTGGCAGGGCGGCTGGGCGACGGGGATGCCGGGGCGGCGTTGAGCACTGCCTTGCCCCAGCCTTCTGGTTGGACGCCCCGCCCCTTGCAGGCCCAGAGGCCGCCGGTTTCCCCGCTCGGGGCAGAGGCGGAGCTTGGCTACGTGGCTCGAGGCCCTTGCGGACCCTCCCCGGCTTTGCGCTGGTCCGAAGAGGACAGCCGCACTCACCCACCACCTCGCCCCGCCAGCCTATTTCAGTGGCAATCGTTTACACTAGCGCTAACATCCGCAGGAAAGAACTAAACTGCCTCGAGGAGGAAACAGGAGGGAATGTCCGGCAGACTTTTTCATTGCAGCAATGTGGATGGAGGTGCACTTTAAGGGTCGCTGCCATCCCCACAGAACCGTAAGGGCAGCAGCGCCTGGACTCTGAGGGGCTTTCCCAGCAGCACTATCTGCAGCCAGCATGTTCAGCTAGATTTGGGCTGAGGTTACAGGCTCCCTGGGCCACCCCAAATGCGACCTCTCCATTCCGTCACACAGCATGTGGCAAATGCTGCGAATATACATACACAACACGAGGAGGAAGCAATAGCTGCGCGGGTCCTCCTTCCCAAGGGGCAGTTGACAACCGCAGTGTTGTCTCCCTCAATGCTTCAAGAGGCACCAGCCTCTTCCTCAGACCTTGTTGTTGCTAGGTGCGAAGTCATGTCCGACCCATCGCGACCCCATGGACAAAGATCCTCCAGGCCTTCCTGTCCTTGCCTATGGAAAAAAGTCTTTACAGCATCGGACTGTCAGGTCCTCAGACCTAGCCCTTGGCAATAATGAGGGGTGAAGGCGAGGACAATGTCCCCCACCACCTGTCTTCACTGCTGCTGGCCAGGGGGGAGCCAAGCACCTGGTACTCTACCATCCTCCAAAGAAGCACACTGTGATGTTTCACTGTATGTTAAATATCCAATCCACCCTCAGCATAAAGGAGCTGCGCATAGGCCTATTATGCACGGCCGCTGAAACGGTGGCATGGAGAATGAGGAAGAGGAAGAAGCGAAGCAAACCGATTACTCACGGGACGGAACGCAACGGCAGCAAAACCCAGCTGCCCGCGGGATTCCTTCCTCTTACTTGATTATGCACGCGGATACTCCAGAGCTGTTTCTGGTTGTGCCCTGGTCCCGGGAAACTCCACTTTCTTCTGCATCTCGCTAACAAGGCTTTTTCGGCGGCATACGTTGACTCTGTGCATGATTGGTGATTTTAGCTGCCACCATTTGACCCCAAATGCTGACTTTCCACTCCGTGCATAATGGGCCATACACACACACACATCCTTAAGTGAAACCATTCATTTTTTGAAGGCGGATACAAAAAGCAATTCTTATCTTAACACTGATAACATCAGCAGCAAATTCATACTTATCTCTCCCTGCAGCTCCTTTAGTCAAGCACAGAATGTAGCAACATTTTTCTGAGAAAAGGAGAATGCTTCAAATAATTTCCAGTGCAAATTATACATTGTTTATATGCACAAACACTGACTTCTAACCATATATGTGTCTTTATCACACATGTTAACTTATATATGAAGTTCGCATGTTTTATTCCATAAAAAGTGACATTTATGTTATATATGATGATATGGTCCTGAGGAAAGATGTTAGTCCTGGGGCAATTACTGTTAGAAAAAGATGAGACATGCATGTTTCTTAACTGTTAAATATGGACCAAGGCAGAAATCAAGTGGTATTCTTGTATGTCAGTACAGACTAATGTCCATTAAAATATATTGTTAATCACAATTTTTCTTCTTTATGAAAAATCACGCTCCTTGCACATTTAAAAGGGTTTTTTTGAAAATTAAAGGAAACAATTAAGTTCTAATTATGAATTACGCATGGGGTTTACATTCATTACTTGAGCTTTTCAGAATTCATTTTTTGAAGGCGGATACAAAAAGCAATTCTTATCTTAACACTGATAACATCAGCAGCAAATTCATACTTATCTCTCCCTGCAGCTCCTTTAGTCAAGCACAGAATGTAGCAACATTTTTCTGAGAAAAGGAGAATGCTTCAAATAATTTCCAGTGCAAATTATACATTGTTTATATGCACAAACACTGACTTCTAACCATATATGTGTCTTTATCACACATGTTAACTTATATATGAAGTTCGCATGTTTTATTCCATAAAAAGTGACATTTATGTTATATATGATGATATGGTCCTGAGGAAAGATGTTAGTCCTGGGGCAATTACTGTTAGAAAAAGATGAGACATGCATGTTTCTTAACTGTTAAATATGGACCAAGGCAGAAATCAAGTGGTATTCTTGTATGTCAGTACAGACTAATGTCCATTAAAATATATTGTTAATCACAATTTTTCTTCTTTATGAAAAATCACGCTCCTTGCACATTTAAAAGGGTTTTTTTGAAAATTAAAGGAAACAATTAAGTTCTAATTATGAATTACGCATGGGGTTTACATTCATTACTTGAGCTTTTCAGAATTCCAAAACTGGAGTCCTTCTGACACCACATGTAAAACAGAGACCACAAAACAAAAATGTCCTAGATAAAGGAACACACAGGGGAGAACTTTAAAAGAAATAGAATAGCTGCCAAGAGAAGCTTCACTCACAGACATTCACATTGATACAAGCCATGTGTCGGTTAGCGAGAGATCAGGAAGTTAAAGTTAGACTTTCCCGAAAAGTATCCTTACTATAGAAAGGGGTTCCAAAAATACTTAAAATCTGCACTGTTTAACCCCCACAGAGCATAGTGTTCCAAAAACTACCTGTTAGATTTCTGTTTGCATTCCGAAGGAGCAGACCTTTTGATTCGCCGTCTAGGAAGAGGTTTTTCTTCCCCCTAGGAGTCTGGAAGACGAAACACCCACCTCGCCGACCAGCTTGCTAGATCCCTGCTGAAAAGGGAAACCTCCGTGTAGTGACAAGCGAAAGTCACACGCTGCCCGCGGGATTCCTTCCTCTTACTTGAGGAAGCATAATTGCTGTAGCAGCAGCCTTGGTTTTAAAAGCTTGTTGCTAAGGTTCCCTCCGCCCTCTGCAACATCAAAGGCAACAAAAATGCAATCCAAGGAATGAATGCAGTTGCCTCCCTCGTTTGCTGGCAAACCTTGTTATGCCCATCATAGGCTGAGCCACCTAGTGGTCATAGAAAAGCTAGAAGAATCCTTTACGAATTGTTGAACTGCGGTGTTAATGGTGAGAACACATTTTTTTATTATTAAAAAAGAAAAATCCAGAATTTGTACAATTAAAGTACAATTAAAAACCCATTAAAGGGACAACTGAAATAGTAGCTTCTTTTTCCTTTATTTCCTTTGGGATCATTTCCTTTTCTGTAACCATTTCCTACACACTTCCTTCCCTTGAAGTAAAACTTCCTTCCCTTGAAGGAAGTCTGAGGAAGAGTGCTTGCACTTGAAAGCTCATGCCTTGAATGAATCTTTGTTGGTCTTAAAGGTGCCACTGGACTCTGATTTTGTTTTGTTGTGCTGCTTCGGACCAAGACGGCTGCCCAGTTGAATCTTCCTTCCCTTGAGTTATTCCTGGATGTTACTTCTTAATTCCAGGCCTGGTGGAACACTCTGGCTAGTGAGATCAGAGCCCTGTGAGACCTCTGACCGTTCTGTGGGTCTTGTATGACAGAGCTGTTCCACCAGGCCTATGGTTGAAGCCTTGTGAACAACATCTATGTCCACTGGCCTCCCCACTTAAACCCTATTCAAACCCATCCAATTAAACTGTATCAGAAGACCATACTTCATCCCCCCATTCTTTTTTGTACAAGAGGCAGCTCAGGCAGTATTAGTATTCATACTAGTTTTAAAGTCAGATTTTAAATTATGATATTTAAATATTTAATTATATGTATGTATATTTATATTCTATTGTTTGTTCTTAAGATAATGTAATCCACCCTGGGCCCTCAGGGAAGGGCAGAATAAAAATGTGAGAATAACATAAATAAATCTATTAACTTGTAATGCTGATATGTCCTGACACTTTAAAGTAAAGAGTTTTTTGAAAGATCGAGTGCTCAATTTCTATGGCAACTCCCCTACAACTCAGATTTGTGCTGTGCTGTATTGTCCCTTGCTTGTACAATATATTTTATTCAAAAATTTAAACAGCCATATGAGAAAACATCATTGAACAACCAGCTTCTCTCAACAGTACCATCCTAAGAAACTCCTATGATTTGCTATGGCAAATCTAGACAACATCCTAAAAAGCAGAGACATCACCCTGCCAACAAAAGTGCGTTTAGTCAAGGCTATGGTATTCCCAGTTGCAATGTATGGCTGCGAAAGTTGGACCATAAGGAAGGCCGAGCGTCAAAGAATTGAGGCTTTTGAACTCTGGTGCTGGAGAAGACTCTTGCGAGTCCCTTGGACTGCAAGGCGAACAAACCGGTCAGTCCTAGAGGAGATCAGCCCTGACTGCTCTTTAGAAGGCCAGATCCTGAAGATAAAACTCAAATACTTTGGCCACCTCATGAGAAGGAAGGACACCCTGGAGAAGAGCCTAATGCTGGGAGCGATCGAGGGCAAAAGAAGAAGGGGACGACAGAGAATGAGGTGGCTGGATGGAGTCACTGAAGCAGTAGGTGAAAACTTAAATGGACTCCGGGGAATGGTAGAGGACAGGAAGGCCTGGAGGATCATTGTCCATGGGGTCGCGATGGGTCGGACACGACATCGCACATAACTACAACAACAAAGAAACTCCACTCATAATCTTACAATGAGGCTTACACCCAAGAAAGTGTTCTTAGGATTGCATTGTAAATATAACAAGTACAACCTCAGAAAGGAACAAAAATGGTTACAAAAAATGTTTCAGACTGCTTCCAGAAGGATGAACAGGTATCACATTAGTGTTGTATGAAAAGGTACTCTGAAGCTCCCGTGCTACTGTAGAAAAGGGCTTGTGGAAACCATCTTGGCCTTAACCCAAAGTGGAACTTTCTAGTGGGGATAAAATCTCATGAGAACTCATATGTGAGGATCATGTGCCATTAAAATGTTGTGAATGTGAGCTTGCTTGTATTGCAATTATTCAGCATTCAACTACTACCTCAGTGACTCTGGAAGCTATATTTTAGAGATCTATGCAGCTTATCCCTCAAAGAAATACACATAACTAAGGCATCATGCAGTACAGTCTGCCATCCCATGTTCTTCTATAACTGAAGCATATTTTGAATTGTGCTAGCATATTTTCAGACAATAATGTTTTTGATACACATCATAAGAAAACATATCATAAAAAATAACATCTTGAATTTTCAAAGTAATGTGATCTAGGCCGGTGGTCCCCAACCACCAGGCTGCGTCCTGGTGTTGGGCCACAAAGGCCCCGGCACCGGGCTGCGGCTCCCTCTCCCCCCCCCCCCCCGCAGTGAGAAACTTCTCAGACCGCAAGCTTGCGGCCCGAGAAGCTTCTTTTTGCGGGAGGGGGGGAGCGGAAAGCGTTTGCCCATGGGCTGTGTGGCAGCCGGATCGCCCTCCCCCCCACACCAGTCCACAGCCTAATAAAGGTTGCGGACCACTGATCTAGGCCATTGTTAAGTAAATAAATACAGCATACAACCAACAAAGTAGAAACTTGAGCACTGTACAATTGAGGGGGTATTCTTCCTTTGATGTGTAATATTCATATTATATAACACTAGAAATTAAGCCCGCTGTAGCGGGCGCTAGTGGCTTGGGAAGAATAAGGAAGGAAAGGACGGTAGAAGAGGGAAGGAGGGATGGGAGTAAGAAAGGAGGGCAAGGGGTGGGTGAACAGATGAATAGAAGGGAGACAGGAAGGAAGGCAGAAAGTCTGAAAGACAAGAAGGGGGAAAGAGAGCAAGTGAGAGGGAGAGGGAGAGAGGCAGGAATTAGATGGAGAAGTAGAGGAAGTCAGGAAGGAAAGAAGGAAGGAATGAAGGAAGAAGGAAGGCAAGCAGGCAGGCAGGGAGGTAGGTGGACTTGGAGGGGAGTGGGGGAAAAGGAGGGTTTTTTTAAGGGTCCTTGGGGGGATAGATGAGGGGGGAGCGATTAGGGGGGTGATTGGGGGTAGAGTGTGGGGTAGAGACGGGTGGGTGTGTGGTTGGGCAATTCGTGGGGGCGACTTTTTGGGGGGGCGGCGGCAGACGGCGACGTGTGGCTGGGTGGCTCGGGGGATCTGTGGCTCGGGGAACCTTGCTATCAAGGTTTCCTGGACTTACAGATCATCATCTAATTAACATCTTGCTTGCAGATAAAGATAATTCTGTTTCTTACATGGTGGCAAAGTTTTGCTATACTGCCAGCAGAGTGCGGAAATCTTTGGCTACTGTTGATGCTGAATGACCTGACTGTCAAAATGCTGTATTAATGTTTTGTGCCTTTGTTAACTCCCTGATGCCGAATGTCCTGTTAAAACGCTGTAATAATGTATGTGGTCTGTGATGCTGGTCAATGACCGTAATAAATAAAAATAAAATAAACAGCAGTATGTTGCGTGATTTAAATTTTCCATACTGTGGGCAAACCACACAGAGCACACTGCAATGATGTAATCCAATCTAGAATTCACAAAATGACAATAGCCAGGTCTGTATCTTTCACCAGTGGGTGTAGCTAACATATACACTCAAGCTGATAAAAGGCTCTCAGTGCCTCTACGTGGAACCTCAGCAACAATTTTGGGCTCCACAAGATATGAAGGAAATATGACCTTATCCTAGTACATCAGTTATTTCTCCAGCCAGGGACATCGATTTATTTTCACATGTGTAAACATAGTGAGAACCCATGGTTATTCACAGTGAAATGCCTTGTAGCAATTTAAACACTAATAGATGCTCTGTAATATAAACTTGCATATGGATGAACTTATTTTAGAAGAGGAAGATTTGGTTACATTCATCTTCCCTTTCTCTCCCCACAACAGGCATCCTGTGTGGTGGGTGAGGCTGAGAGAGCCCTGATATCACTGCTCGGTCAGAACAGCTTTATCAGTGCCATAGCGAGCCCAAGGCCACCCAGCTGGTTGCATGTGGGGGAGCGAGAAATCAAACCCGGATTGCCAGATTAGAAGTCTGCACTCCTAACCACTACACTAAGATGGCTCTCTCCAAACTGGCTCTCTTTATCAGATTTCTTTACCAGTGTATACCACCTATCACAATTTCCTGTTGCATAACACGTTACAATGTTCACACAGATTACACCTGGCTTTCCTACTGGAAACTATATTCATACAGGAAATTGCTTTGTGCAAAGAGGCCTTGGATTTGTGGGACTTGAGTCAATTTTCAGCCGCAGAGTCCATTTTCAAAGTCAGGACTTCATTTCACAAGTTGTGATAGAATTAGAGAATAACCCTTTGACCAAGGGATGCCATCTCAATGCCCTACCTTCATTAGGGAATTGCAGTATATAAATCTAATAAAGATAATAATAATTCATGAACAGCATTATTTATTATTTATCCTACACCATATATAGTCTAGCCAGGA
Source organism: Paroedura picta (assembly GCF_049243985.1). Classification (NCBI taxonomy): domain Eukaryota; kingdom Metazoa; phylum Chordata; class Lepidosauria; order Squamata; family Gekkonidae; genus Paroedura; species Paroedura picta. The sequence goes on from NC_135371.1 coordinate 81,418,841, forward strand.
GAGTCTAAGATTGTCTGGCAGCCTGGCAAGGGACATTCAAAGGTGCTTTGCCATTGCCGTCTCCATGTCATGAGCCCTACTGTTCCTTGGAGAAACTACATCCAAATCCTTGGAGGTCTCCCATCCAAATACTATCTGGGGTCGGCCCTGTTTAGTTTCCAAGATCTGATGTGATCAGGCTTGCCTGGGCTATCCAGGTCAGGGGGTCTCATGAGCAGATATCAAAATTCACATGTAAAAGAATGCAACAGGGAATGGAAGCTAGTATTTTCTCATGTGTTAACAACTGCAGAAACAGAATCATCACTATCACGAAATGTTATAAAGTTGAACTCACATGCAGCCCACTAGCTCCCTACCTGATTGGACCTTTCGAGAATGGGCCACCAATAGGGAGAGAGCAATCTGCCAATGAGGGCCAATCAGTTCAAACTGCACTCTGCCAATGAGGGCCAATTAGTTCAAACTGCACCCTGCCAATGAGGGCCAGTTAGTTCAAATTGCATTCAGATAACTCACTCCCTTCCTGATTGGATCTCCCTGGGGGTGCGTTGCCAATAGGGAAAGAGCACTCTTCCAAAGAGGCCAATTGTGAGCCTTATCTGTCCTCTTCTTCCTCTTCCTACTGCTTGCTGGCTCTACTGTGGGTAAGTTGCTCCATCCCCCGTCTCTTCTCTCTCTCCACCTCTCCCAAGCAAGGGTTGGAAGCCAGCTGCTTCTTTTGTCTCCTGTGCTGGTTTCAGCTCTCCGTGGGAAGAAAGCAAAGACGAGCTACCAGGGAGGCAGAGAGAATCAGTCTTTCAAAAACAGAATGCCAAGGGATGGACAAAATGCAATTAATGTCTTACCTCAGTTCAGTGAAACAAAGATTTCTTCAGGCAGTCTAAGGGCATCAGCAGAAGGAGCAGGTTACAGGTTGTGTCCACAACCCAGGCCTCCCAGCCGCAAGTTAATATAGGCTGTCAGCAGCATCTCAGTCCTCACTCTATGCTGACTCAGGGCTATTCCGCACTCGTCCAAAATAGCACAATGGTTACAAATTGAAATCGCTACAGTTTTGCCGTTATGCACAACGTTGTTGACAATCTGCAACACTCCTGAAACCGATCCGCAAAAAGCGCTCCATTGTAGCGCTTTCAGGGAAATCCCCAAAAGTGGATTCACCCTCCGGAAAGCGCTACACTCTTGCAACCAATCAGCAACACTAGCGGGAAAGTTCTGTGCGTTACCATTGTTGCGGTTTCTGCAAAGTCCCTCCCCCTAGCTCTCTCCTCTGATCTTCCGGCGATCGACATTTTTTTTTCTCCAAGCGAGCGGAGATCAACGCACCGGCGAGCCTTCGTTTACCCAGCGAGGCTTCCCTGGCTGCAGAGCTGTTTTAAGTCACCAAGCACGAAACAACACACAGCCCCGTTTGCTGGTTTATTTTCCCTTTATTTTTTACTGTATTTTTGGCCGAAAATCGCGCCCGTACCAGGAGGGGCGGTTATTTTTTTTTTCACTCGGGGGGAGCATGGCAACGATGAAACGGCAGCTCAAACACCACCTGCTACCTAGATGAGTCTCTCAGTTGCAACGAATCAGCGCAGATTAGTTGCAACGTGTGTGTGTGTTTTTTTTAACTTCCTTAAAGGGAAAGGGGCTTTTGGGGATCATGATAACGGCCGCCCATTGGCTGCTTGATGGCCAGGGGCGGGACGAGCTTGGCAATATCGCTTCCTGGCTAGCGATTTTTGCCGAGACCGGAACCCTGTGAGAAACGATAAAAACGCAACTGGATTCCACTACAAAGCCAGGTATGCATAACGACGAATTCCACTATTTAAAATGGCGTTTTTTCGTCCCGCAACCAATTTGCCACATAGATCTTGGTGCGGAATGGCCCTTAGTCTTCTGCATTCAGCAACTGTCTTACTAACATGATGTGGTGCCTTTTAGACTGGAGCTCTCTTCCAACACATAGCTGCTTAATTGGCTAAGGTGAGCCAGGTGGGCTGACAAGGCAGGGTGGTGCAGCTGGACACTTGGTAGAGGAATGAGGAGTTCCTGCAACAACTTTGGAATTTAAGCCCTGGTTTGTTTTTAGTTCCATTCTCTCCTGCTGGTCAGAGCTCTGCCTGTTGAACATCTAGCTAGGCTAAGCTCTCATCTGTCATGAACCCCTAGTTCCTGACTCTCAGCTTTCATCTTCTTTGAGGTTGTTTTGTTCCTTTATGCTCCCAGAACTCCTGCTGGGCTGTGGCACCTCCCTGGGTCCTCTCAACAGCGCCTCTCCCAAGACCAACAAGCATTTCTTGTTGGTCTTGTGTGTGTACTTATATCATCCAAACTTTTGAGGAAAAGAGAACTGTTTTGGATATACCAGCTGAACTCTTTTACACATGGCCTGAATGAGGAGATGGACTAGATGTCGTTATTTTAATATGTATCAATGAGGTATAATTATATTTTAGTTTGCAGCTGGTAGACTTGAGATGGTGTCTTCCCCCTCCTTCCCCCCCCTTCCCTCCCCTACACACAGACATTCTTTTGCTGGACTTCAAGGCCAGTCCACAGACACTTGCTGATGCAACAACAGCTGGATTACATCATCCTTACAGATGGACATAAATAGATTCCTCCCCAATTTCTGACGCACATGAGATACACTCTCAGCACAGAATTATATAATAGCGAAGGTATGTATGGGGATATCCTTTTGGTAATATGAGCAATTTCACTCTTTAATTTTTCAAAAGTAGTTCTTATTTTTATTATATTTGTACAGAGTGCTGATTCTAGGCTCGTATCATAGGAGGTGGTCTCCAAAAAGGATAAAATTTACATATATTGGTTGGAGCCATAATTCACAGTAAGTCACCACTTACGTTTGAATGATTTACATATTAGACTCTCCTTTTTAATCATGCTCATTCTGATATTTTTCAATATCTATTTATCTTCCAGGATCCCATTCAACCACTCAGCTACACTTTAGAAAGAGTTTAATATAGATATTTTATATAGAGTGTATTATCACAGTTCTGACCACTGAGGAAGACCCAGTAGGGTCAAAACACATTTGGTCTTATGTGCTGTTAGTTCTGTATAGTTTTATGAAGTTTTTATTCTGTTTTTAATTGTGCACATTATTTTATTGTACAGCTCAACTTTTGAGTTCCTACCTGTTCCTTGTCTGCAGGGAGCTACATCATTATCATTATCATTATCATTATCATTATCATTATCATTGATTTATTACCCGCCACTCTCGGCAAAACCAGCTTGTGGCGGGTTACAAAGTAAAACAATACAATCCCCTAAAAACCCTATAACCCCCTAAAACCAATAATTAAAATACAAACTACCAGAAAATGGCAAGAACCAACCCACCACCTGACCACACATCTGACCACACAGATGGCATGTGGTGGAATACTCCTCCTTTGTGGGGGCCATGCTGGTCACGTGCAGGTGAGCGGGCAGGCAGCCAGCCAGGCTACCGTGGCATCTCCTAAAATGCAGGCTGGGAATGGAAGGCTGTGGGGGGTCTGTCTCCTTCCCACTCCCTCCCCCATGGGCCTGGCTGGGTGGGGAAGGCTGCTGGATCCCCCCAGCACCTCTGATGAGAGGGAGAGTGAGGGAAAGCGAAGAGTGCTCCCATGGCCAGCTGCAAGGCCCTGGAGAGGTATTGGCAGCCCAAGTCCTGTTGGGGAGGACTCCTCAGATGAAAAACCTTGCCAGAAACTCCCAGCTTCACCTGAGTCTCAGCTGGATCCCTTCCTTACATTTCAAAGGCTTGTCCGTGGATACTTTCTTATCACCTCGCTGACCTTGCAGGCAATGCAGCCTAAACACCAGATGGCCGCCTGAGCGATTTTTTGCATCCTCTGAGATCAGAGAACACTATTGCTCTTTTCCTGTGTGAATCCAGGTTCCTGTCAAAAGCCAATTCCTTGCTCCTCTCCCCAGGCCCAGGTATATATTCTATTCAAACCCCCATCTTGGTGTCTCTGTCAAGATTCCTGTCTAAGAGCTTATGTGATGTGCTGTTCCCTATGCTTATTCTCTGAATAAAGTAGACTCTGGGGAGTGGTAGAATGAATTACAGAAGTCATTTCTGGAGGTGACCGTTGCATGGCTCACCATGGCCAAGTGTTCAGAGGACAGGTAGGGTGCTAGTAGCCATGCTTGGTGAAGTCATTAGCGTATTAATTGCAACCCAGGCCAAAATTATGTCTGAGTTGGGCCAGAGGGCACATAAAAATGTTGAACAATGTGGGCGAGAGAACTGTGTTCTGTGGGACCCCACAAAGGAGTCGGTAAGGGCGTCACAACTCATCCCCCACAGCCAAATCCTCTGGACCATATGAATTACATCCAAGGGTACTAAAAGAACTTGCACATGTAATTCTGAGCTCCTGTCAATTATTTTAGAGAATTCTTGGAGAAGTGCCAGAAGATTGGAGGCGGACAAATGTTGTCCCTATCTTCAAGAAGGAGAAAAAGGAGGATCCGGGTAACTACCAACCCGTCAGCTTGATATCTATAGCTGGTAAAATTTTAGAACAAATCATTGAGCAGTCTGTTCTTAAGCAGCTAGAACAGATGGCTGTAATTAATAAGAGTCAGCATGGCTTTCTCAAAAACAAGTCATGTCAGACTAACCTTATTTCTTTTTTTGAGAAAGTTACTACCTTGCTAGATGAGGGGAATGCTGTGGACATAGTTTACCTTGATTTCAGTAACACTTTTGATAAGGTTCTGCATGATATTCTTATTGACAAGTTGGTAAAATGTGGTATAGATCAAATTACAGATCATACCTAAAGAGTGCTTATGAATGGTTCATCATCTTCTTGGAGAAGAGTGACAAGTGGAGTACCACAGGGTTCTTTTCTGGGCCCTGTGTTGTTCAATATATTTATAAATGGGATTTTGGGCTGTGTTGAAAGAAGTATAGTGTCCAGAACATGTGAGGTAATGTTGCCACTTTACTCTGCTGTGGTAAGGCCTCATTTGGAGTACTGTGTTCAGTTTTGGGCAGCACAACTGAAGAAAGCTGTAGAGAAACTGGAGTGTGTCCAGAGGAGGATCTATGAAGATGGTGAGGGGGTTGGACCAAGTCTTGTTTATTTGTTTGTTTGTTTGTTTATATACCGCCCTCCCCGGGGGCTCAGGGCGGTTTACACGGAACATATGAACAGTATATAAAACAATCTATAACATATGAAAAACCATACAATAATATTAATAACTGGTAGTTGTAACAGTAAAACGGTGTAAACAGTACTACACTGCAACAGTGCAAACAGGTCCAGAGCACTCTGATGGAGTTCTGAGAGGGAGGGGAGCAGGGGCCCTTTATTCGCTGTTGGTTGTGCCTGGTCTCAACCAAATGCCTGGCGGAGGAGCTCCCTTTTGCAGACCCTGCAGAACTGTTTAAGCTCTGTCAGGGCCCTGATCTCCTCCGGGAATTCATTCCACCAGGTGGGGGGCAGAACAGAGAATGCTCTGGCCCTGGTCGTGGCCAGGCGGACTTCTTTAGGGCCAGGGACCATTAGCCGGTTGGTGGCGGAGAAGCGTAGGGCTCTTTTGGGGGCATAAGCAGAGAGGTGGTTCCTCAGGTACACTGGGCCATGACCGCCTATAGCCTTGAAGGTAATTACCAGAACCTTTAGTCTGATCCGGAATTCAACTGGCAACCACTGCAGTTGGTGGAGAATGGGCTGGATGTGGGACCTCCATAGTGTCGCTGTGAGGATCCTGGCTGCTGTGTTTTGGACCAGCTGTAGTTTCTGGGTCGAGGCTAATGGCAGGCCTGTGTAGAGTGAGTTACAGAAGTCCAGTCTAGTGGTGATCACTGTGGCTAGGTGTTCCGGGGCCAGGTAGGGCACTAGCAGCTTGGCTTGGCGGAGATGGTATAATGCCAGCCGCGCTACCTTTGTGATCTGGGCTTCCATTGTGAGGAAGTAACAACTCATCCCCCACAGCCAAATCCTCAGAACCACAGCCAAATCCTCTGGACCTCTGAACCACTCACTAGCGGAGTGAGCCATAGAGAGCTGCACACCATCCAGGGCAGGCAGACGTGCTTCCTCACATGGCCCCTTCTTACCCAACCACCGGGCCTCTGTCTTTGAAGGATTGAGCTTCAGATGATTTTGCGTGTGCCAACTCGTCACTGCTTCCAGGCATCTGGCTTATGCTTCTGGGGGAGAGTCAGGGCGGCCATCCATCAGAAGGAAGAGCTGGGTGTCATCTGCATATTGATGACAACACAGCCCAAACCTCCGTACCAGTTGTGCGAGAGGGCGCATGAACATGTTGAATAGGACAGGAGAGAGTACCGCTCCTTGAGGGACTCCGCAAGTAAGTTGTCGGCAGTCTGATATTCTCTCTCCTATTGCAATAAGAAGGAAGAGTTGGAACTTCTCATGCGGATGGAAAGGTATGATCTAGTGGGCATCACAGAAACTTGGTGGAATGATTCTCATGACTGGAATGTAATGGTGGATGGATATGAACTGTTCAGAAAAAACAGAATAGATCGAAGAGGTGGAGGAGCGGCACTGTATGTGAGGAAAGGGCTTACCTGTCAGGAAATTCTAGTGAAGGAGAGCATATCTACAGTGGAAAGCATCTGGGTGAAAATAAGCGAGGGGAAAACAAACAGTGTGGTGGTTGGTGTCTGCTACCGACCGCCTGACCAACGAGAGGATGTGTATGCTGCACTTTGTGAGCAGCTTGAGAAAATATCCAAGCGGCAGGACCTTGTCATCATGGGTGACTTCAATTTCCCAGATGTGTGCTGGGAAACAAACTCTGCAAAGCGTCCTCAGTCATGCAACTTTCTGACCTGCCTGGCTGACAATTTCATTTATCAAATGGTAGATGAACCCACAAGAGGGTCAGCCATACTGGACTTAATACTGACCAACAGGCAAAAGTTGGTGGATGAGGTGAAGGAGGTGGGGACCCTAGGGGGAAGTGACCATGTCCTCATACAATTCCTTTTGAGATGGGGAGCCAAGGAAGCTTGTAGCCAGACGCGGATGTTGGATTTTCGTTGGGCAAACTTTAATAAACTCAGAGACATGATGAGTGTCATACCATGGACGAGAATGCTGGAAGGGAAGGGAGCATGTGAAGGGTGGGCGCTACTCAAACAAGAGCTATTGCATGCTCAATCAATGACTATCCCAGAAAGAAGAAAACATTGCAGGAGCTCTAAGAAGCCTATTTGGATGAACAGAGAACTTCAAGAGGAACTAAGAAAGAAAAGGGAAATGTTCAGGAAATGGAGGGAAGGACAGAGCTCTAAAGAAGAGTACCTACAGGTTACTAGGCACTGTAGATCAATCATCAGAAAGGCCAAAGCTGAGTGAGCTAAGATTGGCCAGGGAAGCCCATTGTAACAAGAAAATATTTTTTAGTTATGTGAGGAGCAAACGTAAAGTAAAGGAGGCAATAGGCCCACTGTTGGATGAAAATGGAGAAACTCTAATGGAAGATGCAGAGAAAGCAGAAAAGCGCCTATTTTACATCTTTTTTTCCCCACAAGTCAAAGGGCTTATGCACATCTAGAGATAGCAGTAGCCAAAGGATAGTGTCTGGGTGGCAGGTTGACATGGATAGAGAGGTTGTTGAGAGGCATTTAGCTGCACTGGATGAGTTCAAATCCCCTGGTCCGGATGAAATGCACCCGAGAGTACTCAAAGAACTTTCCAGAGAACTTGCACAGCCCTTGTCCATCATCTTCAGAACCTCTTTAAGGACTGGAGATGTCCCGGAGGACTGGAAGAGAGCAAATGTTATTCTGATCTTCAAAAACGGGAGGAAGGAAGACCCAGGAAACTACAGACCAGTGAGTCTGACCTCTCTTGTGGGGAAGATAATGGAGCAGATATTAAAGGGAGCGATCTGCAAACATCTGGAGGACAATTTGGTGATCCAAGGAAGTCAGCATGGATTTGTCTACAACAGGTCCTGTCAGACCAACCTGGTTTCCTTTTTTGACCAAGTAACAGGTTTGCTGGATCGTGGACATTCGGTTGATGTCGTTTACTTGGATTTTAGTAAAGCTTATGATAAGGTTCCCCATGATGTTCTGATGGATAAATTGAAGGACTGCAATCTGGATTTTCAGATAGGTGGATAGGGAATTGGTTAGAGAACCGCACTCAAAGAGTAGTTGTCAATGGTGTTTCATCAGACTGGAGGAAGGTGAGTAGTGGGGTACCTCAGGGCTCGGTGCTCGGCCCGGTACTTTTTAACATATTTATTAATGATCTAGATGAGGGGGTGGAAGGACTACTCATCAGGTTTGCAGATGACACCAAATTGGGAGGACTGGCAAATACTTCGGAAGATAGAGGCAGAGTTCAACAAGATCTGAACACAATGGGAAAATGGGAAAATGAGAACAAGATGCAATTTAATAAAGATAAGTGTAAAGTTCTGCATCTGGGTCAGAAAAATGAAAAGCATGCCTACTGGATGGGGGATACACTTCTAGGTAACACTGTGTGTGAACGAGACCTTGGGGTACTTGTGGATTGTAAACTAAACATGAGCACGCAGTGTGATGCAGCGGTAAAAAAGGTGAATCCCATTTTGGGCTGTATCAACAGGGGCATCACTTCAAAATCACAAGATGTCATAGTCCCATTGTATACGGCACTGGTCAGACCACACCTGGAGTACTGTGTGCAGTTCTGGAGGCCTCACTTCAAGAAGGACGTCGATAAAATTGAAAGGGTACAGAGGAGAGCGACGAAGATGATCTGGGGCCAAGGGACCAAGCCCTATGAAGATAGGTTGAGGGACTTGGGAATGTTCAGCCTGGAGAAAAGGAGGTTGAGAGGGGACATGATAGCCCTCTTTAAGTATTTGAAGGGTTGTCACTTGGAGGAGGGCAGGATGCTGTTTCTGTTGGCTGCAGAGGAGAGGACACACAGTAATGGGTTTAAACTTCAAGTACAACGATATAGGCTAGATATCAGGAAAAAAATGTTCACAGTCAAAGTTGTTCAGCAATGGAATAGGCTGCCTAAGGAGGTAGTGAGCTCCCCCTCACTGGCAGTCTTCAAGAAAAGGTTGGATACACACTTTTCTTGGATGCTTTAGGACAGTGGTCCGCAAGCTTTCTCCCGCTGTGGACTGCTGTGGTGTAGTTGGGGGAGAGGGTGGCCCGGGGGCCCGAGCACGCGCGGCAGCCCCAGTGCAAATGTGCATGCGCGGACTGCCGCACATGCGCGTTTGCGCCCGGCAGCGGCGCATGCGCAGCAGTCCACGCATGCACGTTTGAGCCGCCGCCATGCCAGCGGCCGCGGCTCCCCCTCCCGGCCCCTCCGGGCCAGCAGCAAATCGGCCACTAAAGCGGCCGATTAGCTTGGGGCTCGGCAAGCTTCTCTTCCCTCCCCTCCTGAAATAAGAAGCTTGCCGGGCCGCGAGCTAATCGGCCGCTTTGGCGGCCGATTTGCTCGTGGCCTGGTGAGCTTCTTGCTTCGGGGGGGAGGGAAAAAGGAGTCGCGGCCTGGCGCCAAGGCCTTCACGGCCCGGCACCAGGCCGCGGCCCGCGGGTTGGGGACCACTGCTTTAGGATGCTTAGGGCTGATCCTGCGTATAGCAGAAGGTTGGACTAGATGGCCTGAATGACCCCTTCCAACTCTATGATTCTATGATTCTAACCCTCTGCCCACAATCCTGGAGGAAGGAGATCAGCCACTGAAGGGCTGTCCCTTGTATTCCGGCATTGATGAGGTGGCGAGCTTAGAAGCTCATGATCGACTGTGTCAAATGCTGCTGAGAGATCTAGTAATATCAGCAGTGCCGACCCGCCTCGGTCCAACTGGCGACGGAGGTCGTCCGTCAGGGCAACTAGCGCTGTCTGTACCCCATGGCCAGGCCGGAAACCTGACTGGGATGGGTCTGGGACTGAAGCTTCTTCCAGGTATTCCGTTAGTTAGTTTGCGACAGCCATTTCTATCATCTTTCCCAGAAACGCTATATACAAGATGGGTCGATAGTTATTAGGCTCTCATGGATCTAGAGATGTTTTTTTTAAAGAAGTGGGCGTACCACAGCCTCTTTCAAACCCTCCAGGAATTCTTCTGTTGTGAGAGATAGATTGATTATCTCCCAGAGGGGACCCTTATGTCAGCTGTTTAAGGTTGACGGAGCTTGGTCTGTTTAGCCTGGAGAGAAGAAGACTAAGAGGTGATTTGATAACCATCATCATATAGAAGATGAGTTGTTTTGCTGCTCCAGAGTGTTGTACCAGAACCAATGGGTTGAAATCAATTCAAAATAATTTTCGGAAGAAGTTCCTGAAGTTACAGTGGTTCCCCGGTGGAACAGGCTTCCCCAGGATGTGGTGGATTCTCCTTCTTTGGAAGTTTTTAAGCAGAGGCTAGATTAGTCACCTGACAAAAATGCTGATTTTATGAACTTAGGCATTGTGAATAGGTGAGCAGGAAGGGATGTGCCAGTGTTTGCCTCTCATGGCCCTTCCCTGCATGCTCACGGAATTGCTGATCATCACTGTGGGATTGTAGGTGAATATCCTCCAGGCTAGGCTGGATTCTGGAGATTTTTTTTCCCAGGGGGGAATCACTTGGGCTTGAAACTGGGGTCACTGTAAGTAGGCATTCCTATATTATGCAGGGGTTGGACTAGTTGACCCTGGAGATACCTTCCAACTCTATGATTCTATGATCTACCTATGACTGATCACCTATTTAAAGTATTGGGTTAAATATATAAAAAAAATTAATAGCCTTGTTAGTACAGAAACTCTCTGGACCCCCATGTTTCCCAGTTAAGAGCAAAATGCTGTTCAAATAAATTACAAAGATGATCCAATTACAATGGTAACAAGAGGAAGAGATTTTACTTACAAAAACAGAAACACATCTTACATGACATATTGGAGCAGAGAATTCTCTTCACTCTTTCCCTTCCAAATCCTTTTACATGAAGTTACAATGTACAACTTAAAGTTCTTTGGATTACTTTGTATTAGTATTCTCTCCATCTAGCTTCTCACAAGGATGTTGTGTGCACAAAGCATGGGGGGAGGAGCCGAGTACTGTGCCCTAAATTCCTTAGGAGGATGCTGAAACGTACAGATAGTTGAAAGTACTGTAGTGCTTTCTATTGATTTGGTTGTAAAGAGGTTACCTTTGGAGATATTTGAATGAAACGCACACTTGCCACACACTACCGATGAAAGAACAGTGGGAAATGTAAACCACGTCTCTAAAAGGATGGTGGAAAATGCCAATCACGTTCCGTCTGGGAGACAGGGGAGAGTTAAAATTCACTTGGGGCTTTCAGGTTGCAAGGTCAGGATTTTAAAAATCCAAATTAAAAAAACATCTGATTGGTTCGAGTTCTGCCTGCCAATCATGCTTACATTCCAGACACGGCCCCATTTTAAACTCCACCACTTCCGACCCTCTCCCACGGTGGGGGAGGGGGGGGGTCATCGCCAACCGGAAGCCACCGCATGGCCACGTGGGGCAGCTGGGAGGCCGGCGCTTCCTGGTCATGTGCCGGAAGTCAGCGCTGTGGGTGCGGCGAGTGACCGGAGAGCCTTGTTCTAAAATGGCTTCGCTGCTACAATCCGAGCGGGTCTCCTACTTAGTCCGCGGCGAGAAGGAAATTCGCGCGCCGCTCTCGCAACTCTACTTCTGCCGTTACTGCAGCGAGCTTCGCTCCCTCGAGTGCGTCTCTCATGAGGTGAGCGGGGAGGGGGAGACCAGACCAGACCACGCAGCCGGCGAGGCCACACGCCTTTCCCATCGTCACTTCTTTGCCCCTCCAGTTGGCTCTGCCCTCTGCTTGCCGGTGTGCTTCATAGCTTTGTCTGATTGGTCCCCAGAGGTGTAAAGAAAGAGGTTCTGGAGTCTGGGCTGTTGATTGCGGCATTTTCTTGTCTGTGAAGTGTGATTTCTCTTCTGATTGCCCCACACCCGAGAGGGCCGGAGGGGGAGGAAGGCTATTTAAGATTTCCTCAAAAAAGCGTCTGTTTGTTTTCCCTCCATGACTGCGTTACCTCTGCCTTTTGATAGTAAAATTGTTTCACTGTAATCTTTGCCCCTCTGCCGTCTTTCAGTGACGTCTTACGAGCCTGTGTCCAGTCATCGCTTTGTTTTTTCACACACCTTTTCACACATTCTTTTTTCCTCCCATGTGCCTTACTGGCATGTGTTGTAATAATTTTCACCTTGTAGCAGTTGTTTAACATTAGTCCCATTCCTCAGGGTATTGTAGTATGTCCAGGGCCACCAAAGAGATCACCGCTCAGAAAAGGTTGAAACTTGTCTAGTAATACTTTGTCTATTAATCGGTACTCCCTTCCCTCCAATTGACTGATTGTTCAGTAACCCTTTGAATTCGTAGCACCCTTGCAGGTAAAGTTAAAAGGATAGTTGGGCTTCCACCACTCAACTTGAATACAAATGTTTTTGTTGTATAAAATTCCTAAGCAGCAAATAGCCTTTTACCTGTACAATCACTTTACCTCATAGTTACAAATATTTTTCACCTGGGGTTCAGAGAGCTGGTTTATAATGTGGGAATTGGGGTTTGATTTGCATTTGATTCCAGCTTATTGAATGGGTTTATGGAAGTTTTCTACTCCGTTTAAATGGGAGGGGGTGCTCAAAATAATATCTAGATTTTAAAGATGTTGCACGCTATAACAAATGTCCAAGCTCATGTTATCTTGCCTAGTTTTAGGTTTCAGTAAACATTCTTATAATAAGATGTTGAATTAGAATATATGTTGAATTTAATGAAAATAGATACTAGGTTCAACTACTGAACCTGCTCATGGATTAGCTGTGTGGCTTTCAACAAAAATTAGTTGACATCTTTTGCTGGTATTTGTAGAATTACGAGCCGCAAGGGAGTGGCGGGCTATAAATCTAATAATAATAATAATAATAATATGTTACCTATCTATCGTGCACAATTATTCCAGGAACTGTATAAGATTTTTTCCTGACTTAGAAAGAGGTGTTCAAAGAATAGGAACTTCTTGTGAAAAGAAAGCAAGTTATATATAAACTGCAGGTTTGCAGTGTTCTGTGTGTTCACGCCATGGCTGGCTCAGAGCACCTTCCACAGGGTGTAATAATTCACAAAGTTACAAGAACATGATAATTCACAAAGGTGTTCCTAAAATATATTAGTTTGTTTCTTCCAGGGATATAAAGGTTGACCATTGACTGAATAGCTGAATTCACCTTGAATCCCAAGGAGAAAGGTGACTATAAATTAAGCTGCTAATAATGATTGGTGAGGGGGGAACATTTCCCTTCTACTAGCAATTTATAATTGAATATTAGCAATTATATATATAACCACTGCAAGACCTATTGGCGAACAGTGGTATAGAAATTTAAAAATAAATTTTAAAAAATGTGGAAAAGGGAAATCAGCTAGTTCATTGCAAGCAAGGAATAATTTCCGCTGATATTTTTATGTTTCATATTGATTCAGATGATAGCTAGACTCTTATAACACACTGTGGATAGATAATTAAGATAGGATGTAACAATATTAAATTTTGTCATTGTACTTGGACAGGTTCTTTAGCTGTGAGAGATTAATTTGCTTGCCAAAGGAATACCTTGTTTGTTTGTTTAGACAATTTATATTTATACTAGTAATCCAGCCCGCTGTAATCTAAATACAGCGGGCGCTAGACCAGGAGGCCCCCCGGCAGTTGCGCGGAGCGCGGCTGCCGGGGGCTCCCTTTGTTGGGGGCCTGACGCGGCGAGAGGCGCTTCACGCCTCTCGCCAGGCAGGGAGCCCCCGGCAGCCGTGCTCTGATGGTCTGTCCAGAGGAAGGGGCCAATTAGGCTCCTTCCTCATCATGGACAAAGCCTTCCCCCCCAAGGGCTTAACGAATTATTTAGTCCGCGGTGCCGCGGGTGTGTTAAGAATGGTACCTCTCCAATGTCGTGCTCAAAGCCTGAGTTTGTTCATTCTTTAATTTGATAGAATAAATTTATCAGATAATTGGCTACTCTTTTCACGCATTCCAAGCTTTATAATTCATCACAATTTGTCTTTGTTAAATAGGGTATTAACCTTTATGATACAATTGACAAGGAATATAGAAACCTTTCTGTATTTTCTAGGTGGATTCTCACTATTGTCCCAGTTGTTTGGAAAATATGCCATCTGCTGAAGCCAAGCTGAAGAAAAATAGGTGAGAGTACATACTGATGATTCAATTTTCAGAGTTTTCCTTCTTTTATACCCATATGTACTCAGTTTTTCATTTTATTTTTTTATATTTATATACCACCCTCCCCTGAAGGCTCAAGGCGGTTTATGGGGAACAGGAAACAGGTACAGATAACATAAGGAAACACATGTGATAACAGCAGTAATAATATGATAGAACTGCAAAGGAGCCTCAGCTCAACTCTTACTGAGACCCAGTGTGTTAGGCAGATTAGTGTGTTAGGCAGTCATAATAGGAGGCGGGGGGACGGGACTGAGGGCCAATTGGAAGCGATGGTCCGGGTCAACCTCAACCAAATGCCTGGTGGAAGAGCTCCCTTTTGCAGGCCCTGCGGAACTGTTTGGGTTCCGTCAGGGCCCTGATCTCCTCTGGGAGCTTTTCCACCAGGTGGGAGCCAGAATGGAGAAAGCTCTGGCCCTGGTTGAGGTCAAGCGGGCTTCTTTGGGGCCAGGGATCACCAGGAGGTTGGAGGTAGTACAGCGCAAGGCTCTTTGATGGGTGTAGGCGGAGAGAGGCAATCCTTCAGGTATACTGGGCCCAGACCACGTATGGCCTTAAAGGTGATAACCAAAACCTTAAGCCTGATCCGGAATTCAACTGGGTGCCAGCGCAGTTGCTGAAGGATGGGCTGGATGTGGGACCTCCGAGGTGTTGCTATGAGGACCCTGGCAGCTGCGTTCTGGACCAGTTGCAGTTTCCAGATCAAGGATAAGTTAGGATAAGGGTAGGCCAGCGTAGAGCAAGTTACAGAAGTCCAGCCTAGAGTTGACCGTCGTGTGGATCACTGTTGCTAGGTGTTCCGGGGCCAAGTAGGGCGTTAGTAGTTTGGCTTGGCGAAGGTGGTAAAATGCCAGCTGTGCTACCATCGCGATCTGAGCCTCCATAGAGGGAGGTGTCAAGTATCACTCCCAGGTTTCTGGCGGAGTGGGCCACTGCTAGCTGCACTCCATCCAGATTGGATAGGCGTGCTTCCTCGCTTGGACCTTTCCTGCCCAGCCATAGGACCTCCGTCTTTGAAGGGCTGAGCTTCAGACGACTCTGCTTGAGCCACCCCGTCACCGCTTCCAGGCAGCTGGCTAATGTTTCTGGGGGAGAATCAGGGCGGCCATCTATCAGGAGGAAGAGTTGGGTGTCATCAGAATATTGGTGACAACCTAGCCCAAACCTCCGCACCAGTTGGGCAAGAGATATTAAATAGAGTTGGAGAGAGAATTGCCCCTTGGGGGACTACACAAGCCAGTTGGTGATGGCTTGATGAGCTCTCTCCTAATGCTACCCTCTGTCCGCGATTCCGGAGAAAGGAGATCAGCCAATTAAGGGCAGACCCTCTGATGCCGGCATCGGCGAGGCGGTGAGCTAAAAGCTCATGATCTACTGTGTTGAATGCTGCTGAGAGATCTAATAATATAAGCAGCGCTGACCTGCCCCGGTCCAGCTGGCAATGGAGGTCGTCCATTAGGGCGACTAGCACTGTCTCTACCCCATGACCAGGCTGGAAACCAGACTGGGATGGGTCTAGGACCGAAGCTTCTTCCCACCATGCTGACAATTGGTCCCTGACCGCTTTTTCAAGGGGCGATAGTTGGATGGCTGTCGTGGATCCACAAAGATTTTTTAAGTAGTGGGCGAACCACTGCCTCTTTTAGTCCCTCCGGGAATTCTATTGAAAGGAAGAGGTTGATTATCTCCCGGAGGGGGGCTACTACTCTTATGTCGGATGTTTTTAGTAGCCATGATGGACATGGATCTAGAGAGCAGGTGGTTGGCTTTGCTGTCTTTAGCAACTTGTCCACTTCGGTCAGCGTGAGTTGTCTGACGTTACTCAGTGAACTTTCCAAAGGCGGCCAAGAGGCCTCTAGTTCACTTTCTGTATCTAAAGTAGGAGGGAGGTCATGGTGGAGTGTCGAGATTTTATCTGCAAAGTGACTCGCAAAGGCCTCACAGCTGATGTCCAATTGGCTGTTATTTTGGCACCCTTCCTCCAGGGTGGTTAGAGATCTAACTATCCTAAATAATTGCGATTTCAGTCGAGTAGAATTTGCATTTTACCAACTTCACCGCCATCTCATAAGCTCTTAACTGCATTCTATAGGATGCTCTCGCCACTTCGTCACGAGTCTGCCTCCAAACTCGCTCTAGTCGTCTCAGCTCACGTAGTTGCCTAGTTTACTTGGTGGTTTAATTTTCTAGGGTTCCCTCAAACCCTGGTTCTGTCTTTTGGGGATAGTGTCAGTTGTGTTTAGGGAGAGTTTGTGTCTTCGGAGGGATAGTCCTGATCGATTAGGGCATCTCAGGACTTCCCATTCTGGATTGTGTGTGGGTATGAGCTGTTGTGGCAGCTTGGGTCTGGAGGGGTGGCTCTGATCGCCAGTTGTGGCATCTCGGGGTTTCCCAGTCCATATGTGTGATGTGTGGGTCATGTTGTGTGTCGGAAGAGGGATCTTATTTGGGTATTCATGAGGGTTGATTGGGGTAAGGATAGACATAGGATTAGGTTAGTTGGGTAGGGAAGAGATTGGTTGGGTAGGGGAGAGTCAAAAGTGGGGGGACTAGTTAGGTTGGAATAGGAGGTAATCTGAATTGGTATCGGTTGGATAAAGGTAAAGGTAAAGGTATCCCCTGTGCAAGCACTGAGTCATGTCTGACCCTTGGGGTGACGCCCTCCAGCGTTTTCATGGCAGACTCAATACGGGGTGGTTTGCCAGTGCCTTCCCCAGTCATTACCGCTTACCCCCCAGCAAGCTGGGTACTCATTTTACCGACCTCGGAAGGATGGAAGTCTGAGTCAACCTTGAGCCGGCTGCTGGGATTGAACTCCCAGCCTCATGGGCAAAGCTTTCATACGGCTGCCTTACCACTCTGCGCCACAAGAGGCTCTTACATCGGTTGGATAGGTGAGGTAATTAATTATGGGTAGGTGAGATCATTAATTATGAGTATTAACACTTTGGATAAGGATGTAAGGTAGGTGTTTTAATTAATTAGGAGTGAAGTCAGGTAGATTTTTGAGTTAATTGGGGGTTAGATCAAGATAGGTAAGGGATCAATCAATTTGAGGTGGATGAATTGATTGCGTGTGCTGTGGGTGTTGTGTTGTTGGGGTTTGTAAAGGGTTCTCTTTTGTGGGTTGTTGTTGTCCCTGCCCTAGTCTTTACCCTCCCTCCTCCCCTTCCCCTCTGTACTTTCCACTATGTGCATATAATCAATAAGTTCCTGTCTGATGTTCCCTCCTGTTATTGTTATTGTTCTCGTCTAGTCTTTATCGTTCTCCTTCTCTTTTTATTTCTCTTTTTTTCTGAGCAATCAATGATTCTCATCTGGTTTCTCTCCCTCCCTCTTTCTTAGTTTGTTACTCACACCCAAAGCTTTAACCTCTTTCCCTTTTATTTCCCCCCCTTTTCCCCCTGAGCATACAAACTAGTCAATGAGTTTATACTTGATTCCCCCTTTTAGACTTGAGTTTATACTTGATTCCCCCTTTTAGACTTGAGTTTATACTTATTAGTTTGTTGCTCACACCCAAGACTTTATCCCCTCTTTCCCTTTTATGTTTTCCCTTTTTTCCCCTGAGCATGCAAATAGTCAACTAGTTTATCCTTGGTTCCTCCCCTTTAATCACTGTTCTGCTCAAATCTTTGTCCCTTCCCCCTCCCTTATTATTTTCCCTCCTTTTTTCTGAACAGCCAATGGATCTTGTCTGATTTCCCTCCCTCTAGATTTTGTTCTTACGCAGGTCTTTTTTCTCCCCCCTTCTTTTATGTTTCCTTCTTCTTCTGTATATACAGTCAATGGGTTCTTGCCTGATTCCGCCCCCCCCCCCATTAGTTATTATTTCCACCCAGATCTTTATCCCTCCCCTTCCCTTGTTATTTTCCCTCTTTTTTCTGTGCAGCCAATGGTTGTTGTTTTCCCTCCTTTTTTCTATGCAGCCAATGGTTCTCATCTAAATTACCCTCTTTCCCTCCCTCTTAGGTTGTTTTTCTCCACTCAAGTCTCTATCCTTCCCCCTCTATTTTAAATTTCCCTCCTTTTTTCCTGTTTGTAGAATTAAAGAATTCCCATCCGATTTCCCTCCAGTCTGAATTATTAATATGGTCCAAGTCTGATCTTCTGTGGCTCACTTCCTCCTCCCGCTAAGCTGGGGTCTTTATGGTCGAATTTTTCCAATCCCTTTTTCAGTGTCCCAAGTACTTCTCTTTTTTCCTCCTGCAAGTCTGGTGGGTGTTCCTCTTCGGGCCGTCCTCGGGTGGTAGCTAAAGCGAGGCGTTGATTCAATACGGTTCCTAATTGGAGAGGAGGTGCAGTGGAGTGGATCCCAGTGGATCTTGGGATGATGGGTGGGGTGGATCGACGATGAGCAACGATAGGGCAATAATCGTGAATGGTAGCTCTGCCGCTGAGCTCCGCTCCTCCCGAGGTCCCGGGCAGCAGTCTCCTCACGTCCGAGCCCAGCGGGCCATGAGTTCCAGCTCCAAAAATGGTGGACGGCCCTTGCTTGATCCTCCCACTGCGCAGCGGGCAGGTGGTGGGCAGCCTCAGCCCTGGCCGCCACACAGCAAGTGGATGGTGGTGGTGGGCTCGGCGCAGTGGACGGTGGACAGCGGAGTGGGGTGGGCGGATGATGGGTAGCCACCAGATGGAACCCTGGCTTGGTGCAGTAGGCAGGTGGTAGGCAGCCTTTGTGGTCCTTGGCAGCAAGCTTGAGGGGCTCTGGCAATGTCCAGCGGCACTGGTGGCTGTAATTACCTTTTTTCTTTGGGTTTCCTTCGTTGAATTCCCATTTGTTTCTGATTTTCTTTGTTAATTCTTCTGGTATTGTTGCTTTCTATTTGAATGACCAAATTGACTAGTTATTTAATTTTGTATCGTCTGGCCAAATTCTGGTGATTTTGGCAGCTTTTTTTCTCGGCCAGGCCTATTTAGTTTTGGGAGCAGTCTGATTTCATGACTGCTCCAGCTGCCATCTTGGTATATGCTATGTATTTATTTGCTTGGGTGCCACGATTTAGTTAGACTCAAACAGTTAAAAAACAATTGCCATCATGTGGCTTCTACTTATAAATGTGATTTCATTGTGATGAGATTATGCCTCTCTGTTTTGATATAAGAGAGCTAGTGTGTTATAGTGGTTTAAATGTTCAGTTTTCAGAGAGACCCAGGTGTGAATCCATACTCTGCCATGATAGTTCATTGGGTGACTTCTAGCTACACAATCTCAGCCTAACCTACCTCTTAGAATTGTGAGGGTAGAATGGAGAAGAGAATGAAGTAAGCTGTTTTCCTATTGATGAGAAAGGAAGGAAATAAATTATATCAGTTTTTTATTTTGCATACTTAATGGTAAGCTGCTTTGAACAAATATTACAAAGTTTGCTGCTCATGCTAGAGTTTAAAGCGGTTTACCTCTTGTGTTGTAAAGAGTTCACATCAAAAATGTTAAAAGCATCTTGTAGAATACTTTATTATAACATGTGTAATTAAATGTGTATATAAGCTTAAACCAAATTAAGTTTGATAATTTTAAGATGTCACAGGGTTCTTTTGTGGACTTTCCCCCCAATGAATCCTTTGGAGAGAAGTTGTTTTTCTAAAATTCTCAGAGGTACTGTCTGAGTTATCCACTGGAAATGAGGGAAACTTAACATCTTTGACAGTGCAGAAATTTGAGCTGATGTCTTTCTTTAGGTGTGCCAACTGTTTTGACTGTCCATGCTGCATGCATACCCTTTCCACCCGAGCAACAAGCATTCCTGCTCCACTGCCTGATGATCCAGCTAAGACTACAATGAAGAAAGCTTATTATCTGGCCTGTGGCTTTTGCCGCTGGACATCCAGAGATGTTGGCATGGCAGATAAATCTGTTGGTGAGTGATACAGTTTTAAGACATGAATTGGAGGAACATTTTGTTGGGTGAAAACTGTTCTCTGGCATGTTGCCCACATACCTGATATTAGAACAGACTGGCATTTTTGTTATGATAGTTGGAAAACTAGAAAATATGGAAGACAAATGTGGTTCTGTGAGGATTTAATTGGTGATAACAATCCATTTAGCTGCAATTAGGGGCTTCTACTTTGTCTCCAAAAGATTTGATAGTGGTAGGAAGAATTGGGAGCTGTGGACATGGATCAGGGAAGCTGTATTTTGAGATTTCAATTTCTCCTCTCAAAATTGTTTTGTTAGCTACTTGAAGTCTGGGTGCCAGGGAATTGGTAAGGATAGGGCCCTATTTCTGGAAGCTTTTGGTACGGTTTCTCTGGAGTCTTCCCATCTGGTATTTCATGCTTCTCGTGATTAGCACTTGATCACTATCCTCTGCTGTTGGCCTGTTTGTTTTGTGAAGGAAGTACACCTGCTGATCCTCAGTTGGGAAAGTGACAATGGTCTTGCCCCCCAGAATTAAGCATGATTATTGTGCACCACTTTCTCATGAGCTCCAAAAGCTCGCCCAGCAGCACACTGAGCATGTGCGTTGCAGCTAATTTTTTTGGGCAAGGGTTAGACTACTGCTGAAAATAAGCTGCAGCGATTCTGTATGAACTTGAGGGTAGTTCATATGTCCCATGGAACCAGACGAATTGGAATTTGCCAGCTTGGGATGTTTCTGCACTCTTGGGATAGAGAGAGAATGATCTGTCAGCTCCGAACATCCTGAACTCTGTATGTGCCCAGGAACTCCCAAAATGTTTCACCTGGTATTTTTTGTATCAGTGTTAGAGTAGCAATAGCATTATCCGAGGTAAAGAGCAGTACATTAGCCTCTGGTGAGACTGCTAAGTTTAATTTATTTAAATAATTCAGTGCATGAACTATGAGATTTGATTTTGTTTGTTTTGTTAACTGCAGCTAGTGGAGGCTGGCAGGAGCCAGAGAATCCTCATACTCAGAAGGTAAGTAAAAAGAAATGCGTATATTTTTAACCAGATGTCCCAAGAAGGAAATCTTACTGGATTGACTTTCGCTTTTATGATCTCACCAAGGAGCAAAAATACTTCAAGAGCCTGAGTCTTGTATCATAGGGGCTGTGGCTCCAGCGTCACCTTCCACTACAGCTAATATAACTGGGCCTGGAGACCAACATGCAACAAGGAAGAGACACCAAGCAGTAGAGGGATTTTCCACAAATAGATTTAAGATTCTGGCTTACATCCAGATTTGTGTTCCCATGGGCACAACGATTTCCACTAACCTTATGTGATCTCCCCCCTCCCCACCCCCCATTACTGTCCAAAATACCATCAGAAACTGTCTGCAAGGACCAAGATTTTGGGGGAAGTTCTGGGCTTCGGAGGGAGGGGGGGAGTGAGAAAGTCATAATGCACAGGTTGAAATCTTTGCGCTTCTGGAAATGCTAGTGCGGATCCAAACCTTTGCCACCTGCACTGGTTTTACCCTCAGTATGGGGATTGGCCACGTCCTGATCTTTCATGAGTGAGATTACCTAGACCAGTGGTCCCCAACCTTTATTAGGCTGGGGACCGGCAGGGCATTGAGTCGCGCCCGCAGGGACCGCGCCCGCGCGGGCCGCGCCCGCGCGGGCCGCGCCCGCGGATCGGGCCGCGCCCGGCCGCGCCCGCGGATCGGGCCGCACCCGGCCGCGCCCGCGGGCCGCACCCGGCCGCGCCCGCGGGCCGCACCCGGCCGCGCCCGTGGGCCGCACCCATGGATCGGGCCACGCCCGCGGGCCGCACCCGCGGATCGGGCCGAGCGGGCGCGGCCTGCACGGGCGCGGCCCGGCCCTGATTCCCTGCCCGCCCTCCCGAAGTAAGTAGCTTCCCGGGCCGCAAGCTTGCGGCCTGGGAAGTTTTTTACTGCGGGGGGGGGGGCGGGGAGAGGGAGCCGCGGCCCGGCGCCATGGCCTTTGCGGCCCGGCGCCGGGCCACGGCCCGCAGGTTGGGGACCACTGACCTAGACCATGGTCTCTTCCCAGGTTCACTGTGCTTCTCTGCCTGTAGCATCTCCAACGCAGATGCCAGTCAGTGTTCACATACAGTATGCAGCTGGTTATTTGAGTAGGTATCGCCTGTTCCTTGCTATGCTATAAACTTTTTTTTTTAATTGAGATGCCACTCATGTCCATGTAAGAAAAACAATTGTGATTCATGATGCATTTTAATTGTTTTGCTTACTGGCTGTTGCTAGAAAGGTATACAGTTGTAGACCAGCTTGGCCAATAGTTAGTAGGGCTAGGGATTTTTCACAAAATAGCCGATGGTGGCTTCTACCAAAGAAAAATTGATAGTATGAATGAAAATGACATGTATCTAACCATGCCTGTACAGAAGTCATAGGGAGATTTCCTGCATTCTTTTTTTTTCAAGGCCACCGCAAGGTCATTCTGATATTTATGGAATCTGTGATAAGGAGCAGCTGTGCATGTTGATGGGTTGGAATGAGGAGAGTCAAGAAAGTGAAATAATTTGCTACATATCTCACCAGATCTGAGGCGGGAGAAGGTGGAGCAATTTCACTTTCTTTGTCCTTATTCACTCCAGCTCACCCAATTACTGCTAACTGTTCTTTTGTATGGGTCCTGGCACAGTGAGAATGATCTTTCTGGGGCTTAGAAAGGCCTTCAGGAACTGAGGAAGATATATGGAGTGGTACTGTACACAAATGGCACATTTCAGCTTTTTAAACACATCATACTGAACAAAAAACTGAGACATTAGCCAGGAACAGTAATGTGACATTTTTCTTATGATCAGCTGTGGAAAGGCTTGTAGCATTATAATAAGGTTCAAAGCAAATGAAGTAAAATCCCTGTTCTGTCATCCAGTCCTTTGTGTTAACATAACATTTATTCCTACACAGATCAATAAATTGGTAGAGTACTACCAACAGCTGGCTCAGAAGGAAAAGATGGAAAGAGATCGTAAAAAGCTGGTTCGGCGCCGGCCCTACATGCCACTGGCTTTTTCGGTGAGCTGGATGAGAGTACCTTATTCTAGAGCTTCCAGTGTGAAAGTCTGACCATGTTTTTTTAAACAGCAGAAGCAGAACTGTTATTTTAGTAGTAACTTTCCTTCAGGAAAGGAACGAGGCAAATTTATAGACAGTTGATCTCAAGAGCTCGCTGTTTTGTTATCTTCTGTGGTGAAGCTTCAAATAGTAAGCTTCAAAAATTAAGGATACAGTCCACCATTGAAATGCAGGCACCTGAAGTAACTGCCTTCACATGACATTGCTAAGAAGAGAATGAGTTAAAACCAGAAATGCTCCAGAAAACCCCTACATGCAGTTCTATAATCCTGTCTGGACTTGCTAGCTCAAAGCCAGTACAAACTTGGTATATGTGAGAAATCATCAGCTTTGACTACATAGTGGTGCATCTTGTGTTGGTGCCAAGGGCGAGGGCAAATTTTGCTTAGCTTGAACTCGTGTGCTTATGCTTGCTTCCTCTTGCATAACTATATAACCTGCTTTCTCTATGCATTTTATTTTATCCTTATTGCTGCATTTTTCTTGTCCCTATTGCTACCTGCTGCTATTTTGGGGGCTGTCCTCAGCAACACACTATACATGTAGTGGTAAGTTCTTTCAGTTTCTGATAGCTTTAAAGCCTTTAATCCGTCTGCATTCGAAAGTTCTCCTGTTGAAAGGGGGGAGTTTGATTATCTCCTGGAGGGGGGGAATTACTCTTATGTCAGATGTTTTTAGATGGACATGCAAGTAGAGAGCAAGTGCTTAGAAGAAGAAGAAGAAGAAGAAGAAGAAGAAGAGTTGGTTCTTATATGCCGCTTTTCCCTACCCGAAGGAGGCTCAAAGCGGCTTACAGTCGCCTTCCCATTCCTCTCCCCACAACAGACACCCTGTGGGGTGGGTGAGGCTGAGAGAGCCCTGATATTACTGCTCGGTCAGAACAGTTTTATCAGTGCCGTGGCGAGCCCAAGGTCACCCAGCTGGTTGCATGTGGGGGAGCACAGAATCGAACCCGGCATGCCAGATTAGAAGTCTGCACTCCTAACCACTACACCAAACTGGCTCTTAGCATATTGTGAATTTGATAGACTCACATTGAATTATGGTAAGTTCAAAGTGCTGGTCTTTGTAAGATCATGGAAACCTTCTAGCTAGAACATCCAAGGGAACATCATTGAGTGAGTTAGGCATTTTAAATACCTGGATATACACTTTCATTATAATGCGAGTTGGACTGTACACTGAAATATATAATAAACACTGCAAGGAACAGTACTCAGGCTGTCGCCCGCTTCTTCTACACCAAGGGTGACCGGTTTGTACCAGCAGCTCTCTGTTTTTAATGCTAAGTCATGCTCTCAGCTCCTCTATGGAATCCTGATATGGATAAGTGCATTCAATCCTCCTTTTTGCGAAGCATTCTGGGCATCCCTAATTACATACTTTATGCTGTTCTCTGTTTGGAAACAAACCTAAGACTGATGGAGATCAGGGCTTGGCTACTTACTATTAAGTTTTGGCTGTGTTTAGTCTTTAATTCTGAATCAGTTAGTCTTACTTCTCTAATGCTCTCAGAACTACAGACATCCAACTGGTTTAATTATATTGAGTGAAAAATCCAAAAGCTTGGCATCTTTTTGGATTCACTGGCCTTAGCACCTGCAACATCAATATATAAAACTAAAAAATGCAGAATATTAGATATTGAATTTTAAGCGCTGAATGAAGCAGCTAGAAAAACGTGCTCTCCACTTTTTTTAGGTATCTCTCCACCATCTGATAAATTAGCATTCCATTTTTCTCATCTTGTTATTCCCCAACAACACAGGGCTTTTATGCTTGCCAGGTTTAACATCCTCCCATCAGCAGTTATGAATCAGAAGATTCCTTATATACAGATTCCTTATATAAAGAAGATTTCTTATATACAGAGGCACTGCCCATGTAGACAAGGTTCTATAGAAACCATACAGCATGTTTTGTGTTTTTTTTACTGCCCCGTATAAGATGCTATTTGGGCTAAAGCTCTAGACTTACTCTTGTATTGGCTATTCTGATAATTGCAAGATACAGTTCCTTCTCTCCAATCAAGATCCAGATTGTTGTTATGTGCGAAGTCGTGTCCGACCCATCGCGACCCCATGGACAATGATCCTCCAGGCCTTCCTGTCCTCTACCATTCCCCGGAGTCCATTTAAGTTTGCACAAGATCCAGATACAATTGATAAAATGGCTATATTCTTACAAATGGCAATTAAGCTGCATGAGCTTAAGAACTAATTGATTGTATTCTCATTTGTCTTATTTTTATGCCAATAAAAGTTGTTATTGTAGAGATCAAGTGGTTAGCTTTGCTACCTTTAGCAACTTGTCCACTTTGGTCAGTGTGAGTCATCTGAAATTACTCAGTGTATTCTCCAAAGATGGCCAAAGAGGGCCTCTAGTTCACTTTCTGTGTGTAAAGTTGGAGGGAGGTTGTGGCAGAGTGTTGAGATTTTATCTGCACAGTGACTCACAAAGGACTCACAGCTGATGTCCAATTGGTTATTATTTTGGTGCCCTTCCTCTAGAGTGGTAAGCGATCGCGTGAGTTAGCAGATGCAATTTCAGTCAAATAGAATTCATTTTACTGACTTCACCGCCATCTCATAGGCTCTTAACTACATTCTATAGGATGTTCTTATACTTTGTCACGAGTCTTCCTCCAGACTTGCTTTAGCAGTCTCTGCTCTTGTTTGTTCTTGCATAGCTCCTTGGTGTACCAAGGGGCCCGCTTGAGACGGGGGCGGAGAGGAAGTCTGTCCTCTCTCATCAATGGCAGCTAGCTCTCTCATCAATGGCAGCTAGCATTCTGTTGTGCCAGTTGCTGACCAGGCCATCTAGAGCAGTGCTGGGAGACATTGGGTCCTACCGAGCATTCAGGAATCCAGTTGGATTCATAAGTCTCCCATGTCCCTGCCCCGCAGTCTGAGACTGATGGAGGACAGAAGCTGGTAAGGGCTAGTTCTTCAAGGACATTTATCCTGTAAAGCTGCCACTCCTCAAGAGTTCTGTGTTGGTTCAGTTCTCTTAATGTAGCATGTGCTCAGAATATTCAGACCATTTACAACAAATTAAATGTTATAGAAAAAGAATAACAGAGACCCAACTTGCCAGTGAATATAATAAAGGAACGTTTCTGAAGAAACAATGGCTGTTACTGAGAGAAGCATTCTGCCATTCCTTCAAATATAACAATATATATATAAATATAACAATTTGATTTGAGTAGCTCACTTGATTATAGCTAACTTGATGTGAAAATAGGAACAATCTTGTGAATATCATAGCTGTATTTTATTATCTTTCCGTATTTAATTACAGTAAAATATTTCAGTCCATAAGAGAAAGCTAGCTTGGTGTGGTGGTTAGGAGTGTGGACTTCTAATCTGGCGAGCCCGTTTGATTCCCATGCTTCCCAACATTTAGCCAGCTGGGTGACATTGGGCTCTGTCTTTTACATTCTTCTGATTGATGAGCCAGTTTGGTGTAGTGGTTAGGAGTGCGGACTTCTAATCTGGCATGCCAGGTTCGATTCTGCGCTCCCCCACATGCAACCAGCTGGGTGACCTTGGGCTCGCCACGGTACTGATAAAACTGTTCTGAATGGGCAGTGATATCAGCGCTCTCTCAGCCTCACCCACCCCACAGGGTGTCTGTTGTGGGGAGAGGAATGGGAAGGCGACTGTAAGCCGCTTTGAGCCTCCTTTGGGTAGGGAAAAGCGGCATATAAGAACCAACTCTTCTTCTTCTTCATATCATATTTATGCTCACGGAGGGATTCAACATGTTCATTACTTGACTTTTATCTAAAATTTCTATCTTGGAGTAATCAGAGGAGATCACATTGTTCTATTCAAAATCCCAGCTAATACATACTGTAAATAAAATAAAATTTATTTTTGTACCTGCCTTTCTTAGAGAGCCAGCTTGATGTAGAGCCAGCTTGGTGTAGTGGTTAGGAGCATAGACTTCTAATCTGGTGAGCTGGGTTTGATTCCCCACTCCTCCTCCACATGCAGCCAGCTGGGTGACCTTGGGCTCGCCACAGCACTGATAGAGCTGCTCTGACCGAGCAGTAAGGCTCTCTCAGCTTCACCTCCCATCTGTTGTGGGGAGAGGTAAGGGAATGTAATTGTAAGCTGCTTTGAAACTCCTGGAAGAGAAAAGTGGCATATAAGAACCTTCTCTTCTTCTTCCTCCTAAAACCTCTTTAGTATGTGAGTAATTATGTTTTGAATGAACCAGATTAGCCATTGGTTAAAAATTAAACAAAAAAGGCTACATGGCATGCAGCTTTCTTCCCAGCTTCTGTGTCCCTGTTTAATTTTACTAAACAGGTTACCAAAAATGCTCTGAGCAGAGAGAAATTATAGAAAGTTTTGCTTTCCTTTGCACTGTTCCTTTAGAGGTTGAAAATTGCATATTGAAAACTTTAAGGGCAGGTCTCAGGCTTGACTTGTCTCAAATTGTTCTTTTTGTAGGACAAATATGGCCTTGGCACCAGGCTCCAGCGACAGAGACCTGGAGCACCAATCAGTGCTCTTGCTGGACTCTCGTGAGTATGAGGGCTTCCTATGTGGCTGGTTGGTGTGAAAAGTGGTGAGGTGTATGGCAAGTGTAAGTTGTCTCCAGGTTGCTAGGGATGATTGCACCTTTGCCTTTATAGAAGTGTTTTGCTCTTTAAACAAAGAAAAACATTTATACATTCTGTATTGAGCTATATGAGCTTTCAGTACTCAAGCTGGAAGGTTTCGGGTTTATGAAAAGTCCTCTTTTGTTTGGAACCAGCAGGGCTGCCCCAGATTCCTTTCCCTTTGCGCCTGAGAATCCCATGACATTTTGAATTGTTTGTGCTAGTTTACTACTGAGGATTTAACAGTCCTTCTGTTGCTTTCATACACTGAAGCTGAATTAGAGCAGTGGTCCCCAACTTTTTTATCACCAGGGACCAGTCAATGCTTGGAAATTTTACTGGGGGCGGGGGGGTAGTCTTTTGCCGAGGGACGTCGCTGCCGCCGCCTGAGCCCCTGCTCCACTTTCCCACCAGTTCCCCTGACTTCCCGCCGCCCGCTGGGGGGCGCTGCCAGCAGCAGCTACACAGTGCCACGCCGAGGGGGAACCCCAGCCATGGCGGCCACTGCAAGGCACCAAAGGTGAGCCGGCGGCAGAGGAGCCCCCGAGGCAGCATCCAGGGAGAAGGATGAGGAGGAGCTGTGGCCCGGTACTGACTGATCTACTGACCAGTACCGGACCGGGATTGGGGACCACTGGTTTAGAGTACAGAATATTATCTGTTTGCAGTTATTTGTCACGTCTTTTGTTTTTGAGGATACTTCCTTAGAAATGAATCCAAGTCTATTCAGTGATTCACTGGAGCTTATCCCACATGACTATGCATAGGATTTCAGACATACTTAGCTTAAATGCATCTAAATGGAGCTTTAGTGGAACCACACGTTCCACAAAAATTCATGTAACCACAACCTAAAGGCCCCAGTTTTTTTGTAAAAGATGCTTCCTGATGGTGTGAATTCTTGCTACGTGTGGAGGGGGAGGGGCTTTCCCCTACAGGATGGATGGAAGATATCTGCTTCTTGCAACCAAATACATTTCCCTATAGGAGATGTCGATGAAATTAGGTTAGGAAAAATCTCTCAGTCCGTGGTACTTCTCTGCTATCTGTTGTGTTTTATGGAATTCACATTGTTGTTGTTGTTGTTGTTGTTAGGTGCGAAGTCATGTCCGACCCATCATGACCCCATGGACAATGATCCTCCAGGCCTTCCTGTCCTCTACCATTCTCCGGAGTCCATTTAATTTTGCACCTTCTGCTTCAGTGACTCCATCCAGTTACCTCATTCTCTGTTGTTCCCTTCTTTTGCCCTCAATCACTCCCAGCATTAGGCGCTTCTCCAGGGAGTCCTTCCTTCTCATGAGGTGGCCAAAGTATTTCAGTTTCATCTTCAGGATCTGGCCTTCCAAGGAGCAGTCAGGGCTGATCTCCTCTAGGACTGACCGGTTTGTTCGCTTTGCAGTCCAAGAGACTTGCAAGAGTCTTCTCCAGCACCATAGTTCAAAAGCCTCAATTCTTTGACGCTCGGTCTTCCTTATGGTCCAACTTTCACAGCCATACATTGCAACTGGGAATACCATAGCCTTGACTAAATGCACTTTTGTTGGCAGGGTGATGTCTCTGCTTTTTAGGATGCTGTCTAGGTTTGCTATAGCTTTCCCCCCCAGGAGCAAGCGTCTTTTAATTTCTTTGCTGCAGTCTCCATTTGCAGTGATCTTGGAGCCCAGGAAAATAAAATCTGTCACTACCTCCATTTCTTCCCTATCTATTTGCCAGGAATTGAGAGGGCCGGATGCCATGATCTTTGTTTTCTTGATGTTGAGTTTCAAGCCAACTTTTGCACTCTCCTCCTTCACCTGCATCAACAGGCTCTTTAGTTCCTCTTCACTTTCTGCCATCATCTGCATATCTGAGGTTGTTGATATTTCTCCCTGCATTCTTGATCCCAATTTGTGACTCATCTAACCCCATCTTTCTCATGATGTGCTCCGCATACAAGTTAAATAGGGAAGGCGACAGTATACAGCCTTGCCGAACTCCTTTCTCAATTTTGAACCAATCAGTGATTCCATGCCCGGTTCTCACTGTTGCTTCTTGACTTGCATATAGGTTTCTCAAGAGACAGATAAGATGCTCTGGTATTCCCATCTCTTTAAGAACTTGCCACAATTTGTTGTGCTCCACACAATCAAAGGCTTTAGCATAGTCAATGAAGCAGAAGTAGATGTTTTTCTGGAACTCCCTAGCTTTCTCCATGATCCAGCGTATGTTGGCAATTTGATCTCTAGTTCCTCTCCCTCTTCGAAATCCTGCCTGTACTTCTGGAAGTTCACAGTCCACATATTGCTGTAGCCTAGCTTGTAGGATTTTGAGCATAACTTTGCTAGCATGAGAAATGAGTGCAATGGTGCAGTAGTTTGAACATTCTTTGGCATTGCCCTTCTTAGGGATTAGAATGTAAACTGACCTTTTCCAATCTTGTGGCCATTGTTGAGCTTTCCAAATTTGCTGGCATATTGAGTGTAGCACTTTTACGGCATCGTCTTTTAAGATTTTGAATAGTTCAACTGGAATGCTGTCACAACCATTAGCTTTATTGTTGCTCAGACTTCCTAGGGCACATTTGACTTCACATTTCAGGATGTCTGGCCTCCAGGTCAGTAACTACCCCATCATGGTTATCAGGGATAACCTTGTATAGCTCTTTCTTGTATAGCTCCCCTGTATAATTTCCCCACCTTTTTAAATCTCTTCTGCTTCTGTGAGGTCCCTACTATTTTGGTCCTTCATTATACCCATCTTTGCATGAAATGTTCTCTTCATATCTCCAATTTTCTTGAAAAGATCTCTGGTCCTCCCCCATTCTATTGTTTTCTTCTATTTGTTTGCACTGTTGATTTAAGAAGGCATTCTTATCTCTTCTAGCTATTCTCTGGAATTCAGCGTTCAGTTGGGTGTATGTTTCTCTTTCTCCCTTGCCTTTCACTTCCCTTGTCTCCTCAGCTATTTGTACGCTTCCTCAGACAGCCATTTTGCTTTCTTGCATTACTTTTTCTTTGGGATGGTTTTAGCCGCAACCTCTTGTACAACACTGCGAATGTCTGTCCATAGTTCTTCAGGCACTCTGTCTTTCAGATCTCATTCCTTAAATCTATTTGTCACCTCTACATATATATTCACATATATGTGGATGGAAAGGATATGTTCTAGGCTGATATTTTGCTGATTTATTTTCCAGTGTTTTCCCATAGAAAGCAGCATTATGCAAAAATATTTTGGGAAATGCTGTAAATTTAAAGTTTTGGTATAAAGTTTATTTCAATGAAATCAATGTTTAAGTAAATTCTTAATACTTATACATTGTAAGGATATCAAAATATAAAACATCAGGTCCTGAATTATTCTATGATAGTTTACCTTTTCAATAGGACTAGAAATCTTTTTACAAACTCACTGACTATATTAAGCATAGCTTGCTTTCTTTTTGTCTTAGGCTGAAAGAAGGAGAGGACCAGAAGGAGATAAAAATTGAACCAGCCCAGGCTATGGAGGAAGTGGAACCTCTGCCTGAAGATTATTATATAAGACCAATCAATCTAACAGAAGGTAATAGGCCAGCATTTCCCCTGTGTTCTTGTGCCCAAGCTGCTGGATTTGGCTGATGGTCATTTTTTGTTGTTGCTCGAATCAGTTTACTGATTTGAATGTTCTATGTTGTGGACAGTGACAACGTTGCGCCAGCGCCTCCTGCAGCCAGATTTCCAGCCCATCTGTGCTTCTCAGCTTTATCCGCGTCATAAGCACCTGCTAATCAAACGCTCCTTACGGTGCAGGGTATGTAGCTACATATACAGGATTCTGTCCTGCATTTGTTTAGCAAGCAGAGTGGCTAACATGGGACTCCCATTGTTTGGATTATTGGTCACTTATTTTGAGTTCAGAACTATGTAATTGTGAGCAAGCTACCTCTCTTCTTTATGGTCCAGATGGAATAGCTTTCCCATGGAAATTGAGGGTTTTCTTTTAAGCAGTGTCTGAAATACGAGTGTAGAAAGCTAAATATTCTGAGCAGTTTTGTTTAACTGTCAGCCAACAGAAGAAGCAATGAACTTCGCATTTTTGATGAGGTGTTAATTAGCAGAACCTTGACAGTGCCAGTGAGTGATTATCTTTCTGACTGCACATTATCAGAATTAAACTTTGAGGTTTCATTTGATTACCATTCTCTGTGATTGAACATGAGAGCACTTGAGTAGTGGCATTATGGTTTTCATTAAGGATTGGCCACATAGACTTTGTTTTTCTTTTATTTATAGAAATGTGAACACAATTTGAGTAAGCCAGAATTCAATCCTACATCCATCAAATTCAAAATCCAGCTAGTCGCTGTGTAAGTATTATGGAAATGGTTGGGGTCAAGAAAGTTATTCCTCCAAAGGGACATAAAACAGCCTTGCATAGTCTTGTAAGAACCTCTGTATATGGCGTTTTAAAGCATTGCATCGCTCAATATTTATTTCAAGCTTGTGATGTGTAATGCAGGCCTATGATCAACATGCTCATGTTTGTCTCACATGGTCCAAAAAAATTGTGGACCAAAAAGTTAAGTTTATATGCAAATGAAGCTAGGGGCTAGAGCTTTTCTGCCTGCCATGCAATGCCATCTGATATTCTCTGTGGATCAATACCAGTTAGAGGAATGGAGAAAGGGATTCTCCTCCTTTCCTGACACATACACACCACCTGCAGTTTTAAGTGGCACAGCTCAGTTAAAGGCTCTTTGTGAGAACAGTGTCAGGGTGGGAAGCCCATCTGAGCTCTACATTTAAAATGTCATGTTAAGCGTGGCATACAGTACAGTGTGCTGCTTTGAAAATCAGCTGAAGTTCTGCAAATTTGTTGAACTAGTCTCTTTCAAGAAAGTTGGTGTGTGCCTGCTTTTGACACAATGAATATTTGCTGTTGGTCTCTCTAAGTTAAACTCAGGTTTTATCTTTTCACCTTGTTAGAATTTGTCTCCTTGAGGGCACATTATAAGTAAGAACTTGAGATAGGCATGTAAAAATAAATAAAAGTAAAAGTTGAGTCAGAACACTTGGGGCGAGAAACTCATTTGGCTTACTTCCCCCTGCCCCTTTTTTGCATTGTAGCAACTACATCCCTGAAGTGAGAATCATGTCTATTCCTAATCTGCGCTACATGAAGGTTAGTTCTTTTTTTATTCTGCCAGCTGTCTGAAAGTTTAAACTTGGAAGTGCAAAAGAATGGATGGGAGACTTCTCTCAACACCCCCCCCCCCCCGTTGCTTTTCGAGTTCTAAATCTAATGCATTGCTTTACTCACCTAGGCCTCAGTTTAAGAAATCACATGGTTTGCAATACCCATAGTTTAAACCAGGGGTAGTCAACCTGCGGTCCTCCAGATGTCCATGGACTACAGTTCCCATGAGCCCCTGCCAGCATTTGCTGGCAGGGGCTTCTGGGAATTGTAGTCCATGAACATCTGGAGGACCGCAGGTTGACTACCCCTGGTTTAGACTTCAGACAGTCTCAGGCATCACACACAGCTGTGGCTTATTTTCACTGTGCTACTCTGTCTACTGTCCCCTGTCTACAGGGGAGTTCCCAAAGGTGCTGAAGGAGGCGGTGATTTGTTCCTTACTGAAAAATCCATCCCCGGACCCACAGGACCCGGCTAACTACTGCCTGGTTTCGCATCTTGCATTTCTAGGCAAGGTGTTTGAAAAGGCTGTGGCAGACCAGCTCCCGGCATACTTGGAAGAAGCTTTGGTGCTTGATCTATACCAATTGGGCTTCTGTCCTGACCATGAGGTGGAGACAGTGCTGGTCACCTTGGTGGATGATCTCTGGCACTAGATGGATTGGGGTGGCTCAGCCATCTTTGTGATGCTGGATCTGTTAGCCTTGTTTGACATGGTCAACCATGAGTTGTCGGCCTTGCCAGGGCCAGGATCCTGGGGGCAGCCCTTTAATGGCTGTGCTCCTTTCTCTGCAACCAGACACAGGGTGTGGCTGTGGAGGAGGAATTATCACACCCTTACCAAATCTCTTGTTGGGTCCCACAGGGAGGTCCGTGGCCCCAAAAGTGCACACCTTTTTGATTGTGGCTCTGACTTGGTGGAATTAGCTCCCGGGAGATCTGAGGGCCCTAACAGAGCTATCAGAGTTCCTCAGGGCCTGTAATACAGTGCTCTTCTGCCAGATCTTTGCTTGAGATCAGAGCCAGGAACAACTGGGGACCCTCCTCCTACACAATAACATCCAGCATACCCCACCCTGGATGCGGAGAGGGATTATATCACCAGTCTTCTTTTATTCTGTTTTATCTTTGTTTTGTTATAGGATGGGGTTTTATAATGTTTTATTGGGGGGAGTGTTATTGGGAGGAGCCAGTTTGGTGTAGTGGTTAGGAGTGCGGACTTCGGGTTCGATTCTGCACTCCCCCACATGCAGCCAGCAGGGTGACCTTGGGCTTGCCACGGCACTGATAAAACTGTTCTGACCGGGCAGTGATATCAGGGCTCTCTCAGCCTCACCCACCTCACAGGATGCCTGTTGTGAGAAGAGGAAAGGGAAGGTGATTGTAAGCCACTTTGAGACTCCTTCGGGTAGAGAAAAGCGGCATATACGAACCAAATCTTCTTTTTCTTTATATTGTACCCTGGAGAGTGGCAGGCTAAAATCTAAGGAATCAATAAATAAAACATCATTTCTGGGCTTTTTTGTTAAGCCTCTGTGGTCTTGCGAATAGCAGGAAGAGGCAGTGAAAAATGAGTAGCTTTGATATGGAGAGCAATCATGTCTACTTATGTACATGTCTTCCTAGGAAAGCCAGGTTCTTCTGACTCTAACTAATCCAGTGGAAAATCTTACCCATGTGACGTTGAAAGAGTGTGAAGATGGTGATCCTGATGACATCAACAGCACTGCTAAGGTATTACCACTGACTAGCACAAATGCTGGTGCATACTTGAAGGTATTACTGGTGCACTTGGTTGTAGCCATGTATGACATTTCCAATTGCTGTAAGAAAAGTTAAACATTCTGTCCAGTGTCAACATTCTATGGCTGCTGCAACATGTTAGGAGTTTGATGACAGGCAGTTGAATATCTCACTTTAATCCTTTCTACAAACAATTTTTCAGGTGGTGGTTCCTTCCAAAGAGCTCATTCTGGCTGGCAAAGATGCAGCAGCAGAATATGATGAGTTGGCAGAGCCTCAAGATTTTCAAGATGACCCTGAGTGAGCTTTTCCCCCCTTCTCCCTTGTGTGTTTGGTTAACACTGTGTCATTTCAGATTCATTGTTGACTGGCAGCATTGGCTTTGGGCAGCTGACCAGAACTAATTTTCAGTGGTTTGAAAGTTGTGCTTTGAGAGCCAGCTTGATGTAGTGGTTGAGAGTGGTGGATTCTAATCTGGAGAACCAGGTTTGATTGTCCACTTTACCATATGCAGTCAGCTTAAGCCAGTTGCAGTTCTTTTAGAGCTCTCACAAGCCCTACCTACCTCACAGGGTGTCTGTTGTGGAGGGAAGAAGGTAAAGGTGCTTGTAAGCTACTTTTGAGAGTCCTTCAGGTAGTGAAAAGTGGGATATAAAAAGACCAGCACTTTTTCTTTATGCATGCTCTCTGTTGGTTTGCATAAATGGCTGGCCAAGGCCAATCTGTAGGTACATCATGCTAGTGGCACCAGAAACAGCCACGAGGTGGCTGTTTCTCCATGCTCCATGGAACTGCTCCATGGCAGTTCCACCACAGCTTGCATCTTCTTGGCAAGTACCATCAGCTATTTGAATATGGATGAATTTATCAGAGCAGAGTCTATGTGATGAGGACAGAAGATGTAACCAGCAGACTGGTTAAATTACACTTCGATAATCATTGTTTTCTGAGTCCTCTATTGTGGTAAGTGCAATGCTGATTAGCCTCCAGTATCTCCATGTATGCTTCAGCAAACTTAATCACCTTTGCAAAGCAAAAAAACTGTCACACAAGTAGTAAATCAAGTTCAACAAAAATTCTAGCAAAATGTTGGCATAGTTCTGAGAATATGTTGGGCTTGGACTTGGAAGAGGCCATGTTCAAATCTCAGCATGGCTATGAACTATTATGTGTGTCTGCTCAGTTCCGCACCTGTCTTGCATTGTTCTTCACGTTAACCAGCTGTTAAATTGGTTCATCCAGAAAGTTTTGCAAGTTGTAATGACAGTAGTTCAAGTAAGAATTTTTGTGTAATAAGGAGATGAAATCTTTATCATCCCCTAATGAAACTATACAGATTCAGATAAACCTAATGATACTGCATGCAGGCTTATAAATTAGCATGGCCATATATATTCAATTCCTTAAATACAATTTTCTTAGTATCTGGGGCTAATTATAGCTGTGATGTGTCTCTAAAACTAACAGCAACTTAAAAATGACGAAGTTGGCTGTTTTGCTTATTTATATCATTTATACCACAACGTTTTCTACCAGTTTTCTACCAAAGGGGCTTGTGTCATTTTTCTGTCCTGCATTTTATCCTTACAACAATCCTGTACAGTAGGTTAAGCTGAGTGTGTGAGACTGGCCCAAGGTCACTCAGGAGGCTTCCAGGGCAGAATGGGGTTTTGAACCTGAGTCTCCCAGGTCCTAGTCTAACTCACTGACCACTATAACACACTGGCTGACAAATGATGTTGTACTGAATAATCTTGCAAGCGTACCTTGGAAGTGGTGACCATTATAGAGATCAACTTTAAATAATATTTATTGTATTATTTCATTAATAAATTTGGCTGCAGAGAAATATTAGGCTGTTACTTGAAACATCAGTTAAGTCTCCATTACAAAAACACTATTCTTTCAAAGATGCAGATATTCAATATTTTTCATCCTATTTTGCAGCATTATAGCATTTCGGAAGGCTAACAAAGTTGGAATATTCATCAAGGTTACTCCACAGAAAGAAGAGGGAGAAGTTACTGTAAGTTTTAAGATGAAACATGAATTTAAAAATCTTGCTGCTCCAATTCGACCTACGGAAGAAGGTGATCAGAGCTGTGAGGTCATCTGGCTTGCTCACCACGTGGAGCTCCGGCTGGGCCCTCTGCTTCCGTGAAGACTCAGTAATCGGATCCTAAAAGATGGCCATGTGCTGCACCATGTCATTGTTGTAGAAGAATGTGTCTCAAATAAATGTTGAAGGCAGTGGTACACAGCTTCCACTGGATGAGAACACACACCACATGTATCAGCCAAAAGTTGTAGAGGTGGAATTAAAGAGGAAGAGCCGTGCCTCTGAATGATGCGTTCCTCTGTTTCCTTCTCTGCAATGTCTACTAAGATGGTTTTCTGACTATACCACATGCTTTACAGCACAAAATTCAGTGTACAAACTTGTGGCCATCTATGTACTTGCATTATGTTTTGATCAAATCACATGGGATTTCTTAGTAAAACCCTACTCTGTGTCAGTTTCATAGAGCTAGTCTCTAGTAGGTGGAGCTGACAGGACAAATCTATTCTGAGGCTGCAGTAACATCGTTTAAGTAGCCAGCAGGAGGATATATGCTTGCTTACCATACTGTTTCAGCTAACACTGCATTAGGTATCAAGTAGACATTCTGTTGAACATTCTCTTGTCCTGGTCAGTTTATTAAGGAAAGGTGACTGTGAAAAAGGCACTTTGTGCCTCCTCAGTATTTTCCAGTTTTGATGCTTAATGTTTCTGCTATGCTTAACCTCTGAAATGCAGGTTTAAAATTAAACAAGTTGTAGAGCAGTTAATAAGTGAAAATGCTGCTGTAGATGTCTAATTGAAGCTGCAGGAGGAACTGCAAGGAGATTGGACTAGGAGGCACTGGTTTGTGTTTATGAAATTATTCCTTTAAAAATAGTGTATGAACCAAAGATCTTTGAAGCTTTTTGATAGGTGAGATCACTTTTGGTATGTGTGTTTCAATCTAACACCATGTAAGAAAGCAGCAATCATCACCCACTGTGCATTTTCCCACTGTATGTACTCAAGGTCATAACCATTATAAGCATGGCTTTCTGAGCAGCAAATTAAGTGAATAAATTGTTGTAATCCACATGCTGCCCGAGGCTTGGCTCTGCATCTTGATTGGTAACTCTAAAACCATATTGCTATGCTGCACACACAAATTCTTTCATCATATGCATGTCAGTTAACCCTTTTCTTTGCTAGAGTGCTGGGAAGAAATGCATTGGAACACAGTATTTTAGGTTTTTAAAAAAGCAGCAGGTTCTAGAAATGAGCAACAAATGCAAGTATTACAAATTGAGGGTTTGTTGTGCAGCCTGCAGCAAATGGGAAAAGGAAGGCCTCATGACTGCAAAAATCTTGTTAACAGGAATAAATTGCAATGTGACTATAGGCAATACTGTACAAATGGCAGTGAGGGAATGCTTATTTCAAGTTCAGGCAACCTATTCATTTAAGTACATAATTGGAGATACAGTAAATGGAAATGTGGAAAAAGTGCTTTTGTAGTCTGCAGATTGTTCAGAGGTGTATTTGAAAAAGATCTGCATTTATCTGGCAGCATTTGGATGAAGATTCTGCCTTACTTTCTAGTTTTTGCAATGGGTGGATTAAAAAAAAACCTTAATGTTTACAGGGCTTGTGTAGACGGTATAATGGAAAGCATGAGATCTAGTAGTCTAGCCAGTCTTTATACTTAAATGTGTGTAGTGTTGGTGTCTGTTGTCCTCGGTTAACTAAATCCAAATCTCTGATTTAACCTCCCCACCTCACTTCTTGCTAAGTAATATTTTGTAAATTGAAGGTGATAAACGTTGAGATCTTGCTGTGCTGAAGAAATTAATAGTCCTGCTTGTAATGTATATAGGGTATATTTTTGAGAGTATAAGGGCTGGTTCAAACACTGAGGAATCCATTGGGTTTTAAACTTAGGCAAGTGCTTTGTTTTGTTTTCTTGTTTAATCTTAAGCATAGGAATAATTGTTGATATGTGTTCTGTAGAAACATCTCACTGGTTCTTCATGAGAGGAAGCACTTTGCCTTACTGTTTAATGTATTGAACTTTGAAATAAAGAAGCAGACGAAGCTGTTTGTGTATTTTTTCCTCCCTCCCTGCAGTGTAAGCTAATACCATCTGGTTCACAGTTCACAGTCAACTAGCATGTTCTTGCAATACTGACAAAACATCCATGGGGCTGAACCTAAGCAGTGTTTAAATCCTTTCACATACTCCCTCCTCAGCAATGGCTTGGAAAGTTTAGGTGAGGGAACACCTGGTCTTATCATTAATGAGGGCACTGAGCAGCTGTGATCTTGACCAGTCACTGGATGGGAGATTATCTCCCCTGAATGGGACTCAAGGCATCTATCTAACATGTATAAAATGCACCAGATAAAACAGTACCTTTTCCACCCCAAAGATTATCAGTGGCTTCTAGTGAAGAGCCCTGAGCTTCAATAAGACTTAAAATGTAAATATGTGAATGCAGACAGTGAGGCCCCATGGTGAAACTACTGCTGAAAGAACTGAACACACAGAAAGGCCCTATACTTGGTCCATCAAGGTCAGTACTGCCTACTCAGACTGGCAGTGGCTTTCTGGGGGTCCTAAGTAGAAGGTTTTCACATCATCTGCCTGTTCTTTTTGAACTGGAGATGACCAGAATTGAAACTGCATCTAAAATGGTCTTCATGGAGTCACAGCCCATCCCCAATTTGGAATAAGAATTGTTCATGACTTCTGAGGTCCACTTTTGAATTACACATTTTTTGTATCGGGCATTTAATGCATGACTTGCCACTTAGGATAGAGATTGTATCTTGGAGAGATATTTAACCATCAGTACTTAACATCTGTGTAGTGACTTTTGGGTGCTCACGATATCTAACATCGAGATCATTGTTAGATCTATTGTATTGGTGCCACCCTCTTCTGAATATTATTCTCTCTACCAGGCTGAACTTGGGGGGAACTCAGGTAACTAGGATCAGAATTGTGACCACCGCCACTATATGTTATATGTAACTTTTGTTGATGTTAATTGGGGTTTTATGGGGATTTTATTGTGTTTTAACTATTTATGTTATAAACCGCCCTGAGACCTATTTGGAGAAGGGCGGTCTAAAAATTAAATAATAATATATTGCTAAACTAATTCTTCAGCTATGGAAATAAACCTGTTATTTTTTATTGTGCTGTAAGGTAAGATTAATGAGTAGAGCTTGTGAATCTGGTAGAGGTAAAATCGAAGCAACTCCTTAATTGCTTTTATTTATACCATTTCTAATTAATCAACTTCCTGTCAGCTTTCTTCATTTTCCAGCTTTCATACCCATACGTGGTAAGGATTAACTTAATCTTAGTCATCAGTGATCCTTACATTTAAGAATCTTCTAATTACTACATGGCTGCCCTTCCCAATGTCAGTCTCTTCTAATAGCTTGGCAACAGTCTTCCTTTTGGTTGATGATGGAGCCAAGGAGCAGAAAATGTTGAAGATTTCTGTTCATTGCTACAACAAACTCATCTACGCTTTTGAAAGTAGAACACAAGTTTGAGTCCAGCAGCACCTTTAAACCAAACGAAGTTTCATTCAAGATGTAAGTTTATATACAACTAGTGAAGTGCCACCTCATGAGAAGGAAGGACTCCCTGGAGAAGAGCCTAATGTGAGAGATTTGAGGGCAAAAGAAGAAGGGGATGACAGAGAA
Organism: Paroedura picta; assembly: GCF_049243985.1. Taxonomy (NCBI): domain Eukaryota; kingdom Metazoa; phylum Chordata; class Lepidosauria; order Squamata; family Gekkonidae; genus Paroedura; species Paroedura picta. Next base: position 81,459,345 of record NC_135371.1, read on the forward strand.
TGAGGTGGCTGGATGGAGTCACTGAAGCAGTCGGTGCAAACTTAAATGGACTCCGGGGAATGGTAGAGGGCAGGAAGGCCTGGAGGATCATTGCCATGGGGTCACGACGGCTTGGACACGCACCTAACAACAACAGTGGAGTGCTCTCAGCTTCAATAAGACTTGAAAGCAGACCATGAGGGCCAGTTTATTATAGGATGTTAGTTTGAGTCAAGATGCTTAAATTAAGCCAGTTGTATATCCTTATCCATGGTTCCTCTCTGTATTTGTGAAATGCCCCTGTGGGAGGAGCATGTCCTGGGTGACCGGCCTTATACTGGCTAATCAGGATGCGGCCAGCCCCTACGCTTGCTGCCCTCTCTTAGCAGCCTCCCTCAAAGGCTGCCTATTATGGGGAGGGGAAGGGAAGATGATTTTAAACTGCTTCTAGACATCTGAGGCCTGCTGGGTGAGTGTGGCCCACTCTCAGAGCTTTCTGCTCTGCCTCCCTCACAGGGTGTCTTTTATGGGGAGAGGAAGGGAAGGCAATTTTAAACTGTTTAGAGACACCTGAGGCCTGCTGGGTGACTGTGGCCCATTCCCAGTTCTCTCAGACCTCTCACAGCCCAACATCCCTCACAGGTTGTGTATTGTGAGGAGATGAAGGGAAAAGGTGTTTGTAAACTGAGACTTCTTTTGGTAGTAAACTGCAGGGTACAAAAATCCAGCTCTTCTTCTAAGGAGCAACCGTGAAAGAAGTATGTGGGCACATAACATTATATCAACAGTAAAAAAATGGAGACAGAAGGAGCAGGGCAGACACCTGTGTACTGTGACTACCCCATGTGGATTAGGGCAGGGGGACATTTCGGTGTCTGTGGCCTAATTCACACAAGAAGGGAAATGTTGCAGAACTGGGAGGAATTGGTTGCCATGTAATCTCCCCCTAAGAAGAGTCTCCAGTCTGATTTCCCCTTCACGTATCTGAAGACATGGCTTTGGAAAGCTCATCTGTAACCACTATGTCACAATTCCCAAAGGTCAGTCCTCTCCCACACTCAGCGAACATTCCAAACTACAGGTTCGTGACATCCATCTCTCCACACCCACACTTATTTACCACCACAACACACATATTCAACCTCATGCCCTTACAGACTGGACAACCCCTCCCCTTACTCTTCCCACTGCCAGGCTGTTTCTATCTTAATCACTCTCTTCCTTTCTACCTCCCTGTCTCTTTGCTATTTCCCACCATGTTAGCACCCACAGGCTTTAATTCTAATAGCACATATAAGCTTAAAGGTGCCACTGGATAGCTAGCCACTTTTGAAAGTGTGCTTGAGTCAACTTTCCCATTGCTTATTCCTAATCCACTTTCTAGGGTAATTGTAAGGCCACAAGGGAAGGAAGACCATGTCATCTTCTCCCATCAGTGTTTTGGGATTATTAATATCAATAATACACTGGTTATTAACGAGTTCCGTAGCCTGCAAAACCAGGCATTGGGTTCGGGTTGACCTCTCTCCGTTGAACCCATGCGACCGATCGGGCCAACTGTGGGCCTGTTAGATTGTTCACTATGATTAATTAAAATGAGTAGCCCTGTTGGTATGAAGTAGCACAATCAAATCACAGTAGTGCTTACACTTGAAAGCTCATGCCTTGAATAAATCTTTGTTGGTCTTAAAGGTGCTACTGGACTCTGATTTGATTGCACTATGATGAATGTTATTTTTTTGTTTATTGTTATCACTGTTATCTTTCATTCATTATAATGAATCCCCAACCAATACAATTAATTAATCCTGATTGATTCCAAATTAAATTAACACCTTTACCCATCCACCCACCAAAAACAATTAACTGCCATCAAGTGATCTATACCAACCCAACACAATTAAATACCATCAACTGACCTATCCCAAACCCACCCAAAACAATTAATTCTACCAATTAAACAACTAATCCCCACCCCAAACAACTAAATTCTACCCCAAAACCACCCAAATAATCCTACCAATTAAACAATTAATCTCCATCAATTGAGTTACCCAAACCCAGCCTGAAGAAATTAGCTCAACCAACCAATTGGCCCAACCTACCAACCAACCTAATAACTTGCGCTCCACTTACCAAACAACCCTAACCGTCCAACTGAACCACATTCAATTCATAAACCTCAGTCCCAACCCAACATGAAGTAATGTACAGATCACTCATACACCACACACACCACACACACCACACACCCCTGGACTGGGCAACCCTGAGGTGCCACAAGAGGCGTTCGGGACTACCCCTCCAGACACACACAACAATACACACCCTACACCCAGCACATAACTACACACAATTGGAACTGGGAAGCCCTGAGATGCTATAACAGCAATCAGGGCCAACCTTCCACAGATACACAAAACTTACACACAAACTAGAACAAAAAAGTACAAAACCGGGGTTCAACAACAACCCTAGCCAACCAAAACCAACAGTGTCCATAGAGCTCATAATGTCCAAAAAAACTGAGGAAGAAGAAAAAGCAGGGGCCTTAATAGGGTCAGGGATCCCAATAATAAGGGGCAAAGGCAGGGACAGCGAATGGCGGAGATACATCAAACCAAGGGGGTTGAAAACCAGTCATACCTGGGCCCCCCTCCAGACTCTGCCCCATCCCTCACAACACTAGAGCGGAGGCAAAGGTAAACAACCCGCCTCTGACACTGGTGCTGTGCAACGCCAGGTCAATAAACAACAAAACCTCTACCCTGCAAAACTATTTTGCAGAGCAAAGAGTGGACCTGGCGTGCGTGACAGAAACCTGGACCAGGGAAGGCGAAACAGTCGCCCTCAAAGACCTAGCCCCTGCCAGGTTTCTTTGTTCTCCCATCAGTCTCGGACAGCGGGGCGGGGAGGAGGGGAGGCAATCCTGACCCGAGAGGCTTTCTCCTTCAGGGCCCTTCCTGCACCGTCAATACCAGGCATTGAATGTGTTGGCCTCGGATTGGGATAAACTGAGAGGGTGGCCATCTGGCTAGTGTACTGTGCACCCAATACACCGCCAGATGCCCTGCCTGCCCTGCTAGAGGCAGTGGTGGCCTGGACACTAGAGTTCTCCAGGCTATTAGTCCTGGGGGAATGTAACATCCATGCTGAGCTACCGTCCTCTAGAATTGGACAGGACCTGGTGTCAACCATGGCAACACTGGGGCTCTCACAGTTTGTTGTTGGCCACACCCATCAAGCATGTCACACCCTGGATCTTATTTTCGGCGTAGGTCTGGATGTGGATCTGGTCATGCCAACTGCCGTGCCATGGTCAGACCACTACGCCCTAAAGGCTCGGCTAAGCCTACCACCACCTCCTCAGTTGGGCGGCGACCAAATTTTAGCTCACCCGCGGAGACTTATGGATCCAATTGGATTCCTGAATGCTCTGCGGGAACCAATGCCTCCCGGCACTTCTCTCAATGGCCGGGTCAGCGACTGGCATGACAGACTGCTGACTACCATTGATAAGATAGCTCCCCAACGCCCTCTCCAGCCCCGTCTCAAGCGGGCCCCCTGGTACACCGAGGAGCTTCGCAACAAGAAATGGGAACTGAGACGGCTAGAGTGAGTTTGGAGGAAGACGTGACAAAGCCTCGAGAACATCTTATAGAATGCAGATGAAGGCCTATGAGATGGCGGTGAAGTCAGTAAAACGCAATTTTTACTTGGCTACCATCACATCTGCAGACTCACGCCCAGCTCAATTGTTTAAGGTAGTTCGATCCCTCACCGCCCTGGTTGAAAGGCAACAAAACAGTAGCCAATTGGACATCAGCTGTGAGGCATTTGCAAGTCATTTTGTAGATAAAATTTCGACACTCCACCACGACCTCCCACCAACCTTAAATACAAAAAGTGAACTAGAGGCCCCTTGGCCATCTTTGGAGAAAACTATGAGTAACTTCAGACAACTCACGCTGACCGAAGTGGACAGGATACTAGCAGCAGCAAGGCCAACCACATGCCCACTAGACCCTTGCCCATCCTGGCTCTTAAAAACAGCTGGCATAAGGGCCCCCTCTGGGAGATAATCAACCTATCTCTCACAACGGGAGAATTCCCGGAGCGATTGAAAGAGGCTGTGGTACGCCCACTGCTGAAAAAAATATTTCTGGATCCATGAGAGCCTAACAACTACAGACCCATCTCGGATTTAGCGTTTCTGGGGAAGATGATAGAAATGGCAGTCGCAAACCAAATGACGGAATACCTGGAAGAAGCTTTGATCCTAGACCCATCCCAGTCAGGTTTCCGGCCTAGCCATGGGGTAGAGACAGCGCTAGTCGCCCTGACGGACGACCTCCATTGCCAGTTGGATCGAGGCGGGTCGGCACTGCTGATATTACTAGACCTCTCAGCAGCGTTCAACACAGTCGATCATGAGCTTCTAGCTCGCTGCCTCATCGATGCCGGAACACAAGGGACAGCTCTTCAATGGCTGATCTCCTTCCTCTGGGATCGTAGACAGAGGGTTGCAATAGGAGAGAAAACATCAGACCGCCAGCAACTTACTTGTGGAGTCCCACAAGGAGCGGTCCTCTCTCCTATCCTAGTCAACTTCTTCATGCACCCTCTCGAACAACTGGTACAGAAGTTTGGGCTGGGTTGCCATCAATATGCAGATGACACCGAGCTCTTCCTCTGGATGGCCGCCCTGACTCTCCCCCAGAAGCATTAGCCAGCTGCCTGGAAACAGTGACAAGATGGCTCAAGCAGAGTCATCTGAAGCTCAATCCTTCAAAGACGGAGGTCCTGTGGCTGGGTAGGAAGGGCCCATGCGGGGAAGCATTCTCTGTTCTGGCCCCACCTGGTGGAACGAGCTCCCGGAGATCAGAGCCCTGACGGAGCTTAAACAGTTCCTCGGGGCCTGCAAAAAGGAGCTCTTCCACCAGGCATTTGGTTGAGACCAGATGCAATCAACAGTGACTGAAGGGCCCCTGCCCCCCTCTGCCCCCCCCCCGAATTCCACCAACATGCTCTGGACCCGTTTGTATTGTTGCACTGTTGTATCGTCTATATTATTTATACTGTTACATTGTTATACGGTTTCAACGATTATTATTGTAAAGTTATTCACATGTTTAGAGATTGTTTTATGTATTGTTGTTTGTTCTTATGTAAACCACCCTGAGCCCCTGGGGAGGGCAGTATATAAATAGAATAAAATAAATAAGTGCGTTTGATGTATTGTTCTGTTATGTTCTATGTGAACTGCCCTGAGCTTAAGGGGAGGGTGGTATAATAAATACATTTTAGTTTTTTTTAATTGCGCAAGACGGGTTGCATTTTTAAAAAAAAGAGAATAAGGCGAACATCTCCATTTTCATTTTCAGGCGCTACTGAGCTCCGACGGGGCTTAGGGAGGTTGCCGCGCCGCCCTTCCAGCGTTTCCTCCCGTGTCGGAATCAAGTAATAACATCGAGGCGTCCCGTGGCTGCTGGCGAAGGAGGCTGCACGCCGTTCAGACGGCAGGCGAGGCGAGGCGAGGGGGGGGGGCGAGTCCCACCCCACCCCTGGGGAAAGCGGCTTCAGGCGGGCCGCCGCGTTGCCCTGATGAAGCAGGAGAACAAAATCGGAGTCCGTCGGCACCTTTCCGGCCAACGAAGCTTTATTCCAGGTAGGCGCTTTCGCGCGCCCGCCCAGCTCGCCCGCGCTCTCCGATGCCGTGGAAGGGGCGTTAGAGGCCACCTCTAGCCGGGTCTGTCTGAACCAGCACAACAAAAGCTGGGACCAGGAGCGAGCTTTCGAGTGCACATGTAGTCTGAGGGAGAGTGCCTGCACTCGAAAGCTCGCGCCTTGACTAGATCTTGTTGCCCTCCCAGGCGCCATTGGACTCCATTTCTCTAGGCAGAGATCCGGCGGCGGCGGCGGCGGCCTCTGCGTGGCACGAGCCCCCGCCCCGCTCAGGTCTCCGCTCACAATGTCGACGAAGATTCTCCGCCCCTTGCCTCAAGAGAGAAGAGGGGAGGCCTGCGCTTCCGGCGCCAGGCAGTCCACATCCGGTGCCCGCTTTCCCGTGCGTCAAGATGGCGACGTCTCTGGGCTCCAACACTTACAACCGGCAGAACTGGGAGGATGCGGTGAGATGGGGCGGCAGGCGGGTTGGACCGGGCCGGGCCGGGCCCGGGAGGGGAAAGAGCGCGACTGCCCAAGCCCCTCTCCCCGCAGCCGGAGGGCCCGTAACCGTCTCGTCGCGCCTTCCCTGCGCAAGGGGAGCCGGCGGGGCTGGGAAGGAGGCAGGAGGAGTAGGAGTCGCCGCTTGCCCTCGTGTCACGGGCATCCTAGAGGAGGCCTGGCAGGCTGAGCCATGGCTCTCCTACCCACATGGAAGGCGAAGGTGTCGCTTGCTATGTGGGACTTCCATGTGCAATGCCAATTGCACCATGTCTCCCGTAAGGGGTTTTAGGGGGAAACATACGAGTTATTTAGTCTCATGCAATGGGGTAAGGCACTTACTGAAGAAAATGTAAATATGTCGGGAGTATTCTGAGTTTTTAAAGCAACCTTTCCCAGAAAATGAAAAAAAAATCTTTGTGGCACTTTAAAGTCTCAGACTTTTATTTTAGCATACATTTCTGCAGCCTGGAGCCAATTTTATCAACTACTCTGGTTAACAGAGGTTATGCTAGGTCGAAGATTGGTTAGCCTTCGAAGTGCAACAGGAGTAAGTTTGCTTTGCTTTAGCAATAAGAAAGGAAACATCTCCAGTGAACCCCACTCCTCCTATACCTGGAAACGTAATCCTTAGTATGTTTTGGTAATGTAGTTAAAATGTAACTTCTATCTCTTGCTTTAATATTTTTTCTCATTTTGTGTGGTAGCTGTCAAAATTGCAGATTTATTTTGAGAAGTGAACGTCGCATTCTGCAAATAAATAAAGTATGCATGCTAAAAAGTATTTCAGTCTCATCTTGGATGCTGAATGCTCTCCAGTTTTTGTTCTAATGAAGGGTCTGAGTAATTTCTTGACTTGAAAAATAAAATATATTTGGAGGGTTCATTCTTTTAAGTTTAAAGAGTTATGTGGTGATTGTATATATTTTATGTTCTTTCCTTTTGGTGAGCAAATAACTTCTGTGAATCCTTTTCCACTGATTGGGCATACTAACAAAATTAGTTCCTGTGATAGCATCAGTCCAGTTTCAAAGATTAGAGGTTTGTTTGGGGTTTTGGATGGTAAAATTAGCCTGGAAATAAATTTCTTGTCTTTCATGTAGGATTTCCCCATTTTGTGTCAGACGTGTCTTGGAGAGAATCCATATATCCGAATGGTATGTGTTTGTAAGGAGGGGTGAACAAATAAATATTGGTGTTTTCATGCTAATAATATACAAGATCATCAATCAATGTAAAATAATTGAAATAAGGAAAAATAGAAAAATAGAAAAATGTAACCCTGCTGTAAAGGCTATTTTTAAAGGAAGTATTATCAGAATATATTATTATGCAATCAAGTTGTAGCTATATAGTCTATACAGGAGCTCGGTCTGGGTAACTTGGCTTCTTAAACAGTGAGGTTTTTGTGTATTTGAGGAAGTTTTCGGTGAAACCATATTTTTGTGGTATTTGTATTAAATTGCATTTTTAATATTCAAGTTTTGAGTGTACCCCAGTGGATACATATAACTTACTTGAGGATGGAGTTGCCAGCTGTCTGGAGAAAAAAATGTCTTGACCTTTTAAAAGATGCTGAATAATATTTAATTTACAGCCATGCCATGAATGCTTCAGCTGCCCCTTTCCACACATTAAACCTCTGTTAAATGTTGGCAAACCTTTTGAGAACTTTCACCATTAACTTTAATTGAGGGAAGAAGTCCACATATCCTTTTATTTATTCAATATACTATACTTCAGTGGAAGAGGAATGTGAAAACTTGTAGCAAGCAGCAGATCAGATTCTTGCAAGAAATTGATAGTCAAATCAAACAAAAATTCCAGTGAGTCTGTCTTGGTGGTGGTGGGGAGAATTTTTGAGAGAATGAATTATTTTCCTGTCCCACATAACTGTGATTGTTAATCTATTTAGAAGGTTTTGTTGTATGTTCTGCTTACGTGGGTGATAAGAGCCTGGGATGATTTTCTTTGTTTCTGAGGGCAATCAGGACAGATGTATATATCGTCTGCTGAGAATATACACCAGCAAATGATTCTTAAGTGGGAGCTGGTGAAGGAAAAATATGCTACTACTTTTAGTAAAATGCTTTTTTTGTTGTTGTTGCTGTTCTAGACCAAAGAGAAATATGGAAAAGAATGCAAGGTAGGTTTAAGAGATTTTCTAAGTAGTATAATTTTAAAGGGTTAGTTGTATCATCTAAAAACCCTGTCAGTATTTTCAAAGATTGAATGTTTAGATGCTGCCAGTCACTCTGCTGGCGGATTCCTGTAGTGGAGTAATCCTTTCTGTTGATAAAAGAAATGGATAGGATTCAACCCAATGTCCTAAGAGGGTTAAGCTTTTTAGTAATCTGTAACCTTCAGCAAAGTTGGTAGAACCTGTAAATGTTGTCCTGCCAGCTCAGTGCAAGATAAATCCTTTGCATGGTGTGAACAAGTGCTTTTTGTTAAGGTCTGCTTTGAAGACAAAATGATATCTGTTTTTGTTCCATTTTATTTTTCACTTTCAGTGTACTCCTAGTTCCTCAGTCAAATAACAGGGATCAGTGTAGATAGTGTTGTCCCACGAAGACCAAACAGCCAGCCTCCATCCCCACTGGGGCTTGCCAGAACTATTTTCTTTGTTTTGTTTTCAGAGCACATTTAGTTATACTGGCTCAGAGTGGTTATTGTGTACAGTATTTATGTCATGTGGTTCTAGATTAAGCTGGTGCATGCTAATTCAATCTTTGTTTCAGATCTGTGCCAGGCCATTCACAGTGTTCCGTTGGTGCCCAGGTGTACGTATGCGCTTTAAGAAGACTGAAGTGTGTCAGACATGCAGCAAGCTGAAGAATGTTTGTCAGACCTGCCTTCTTGACCTGGAGTATGGTGTGTGGTATATTGAATAAGTCCCAAATTAACGCAATACGGCCTCTAGGGAAGCAAGGGCAGTTTATGTACAGAAACAGTCTTTAGTGTGTGGACTGTTCTTCCTAACGAGGAGGAAATACCCAATAACATTACTCTCGCTGTGGTACCAGTTCATCCATTTCAGTGAATTTGTGCCACCTTCCTTAAACTGGTGATCAGCATGTAATGGGGAACTGAAGTGGACACTGTCATGTGAAATGCATGCCTAGCTCACTTCTTTGCAGGAAGATCAATTAATTGAGTTCCATGGGTATCATGCACTCTCTGTTTTATTTTATACTTATTTAAAACATTTTATACTGCTTTTCCAAACTTTAAAACATTTCAGCATTAAAACAGCATTTATATTAAAGTGTCCCTGTGAGGTAGGTGGGGCAGAGACAGCTCTGAGAGAACTGTAATTAGACTAAGGTCACCCAGCTGGCTGCATTTGGAGGAGGAGTGAGGAATCAAACCCAGTTCTCCAGATTAGCCGCCGCCACTCTTAATCACTGCACAGAGTCTTCCAGTTTCAATGTTTGCATTTCTTTCTTGGCAAGCAGAGTATTAACACACACGTTGTTTCCAAGGATTCTTTACTATATTTGGTAGAAATTAAGAAAGATGCATATGCTTTTTATTTAAATGGTCACATCTGCAGTAATAAGACCTTGACTGTTTTGCCTTTATTAATTGTCCTTTTTCCCCTTTAAATGGTAGGTTTACCTATTCAGGTTCGAGATGCTGGACTTTCCCTTAAAGATGATATGCCCAAGTCAGATGTTAATAAAGAATATTATACTCAAAACATGGAAAGAGAGGTGAAGCAATATGACTTATGTTAATTTGTGCTTTTGATTGAAGGGAACCTTCTTCTTGATCTAAGTGCACACTGGTTTCTCTGCCTTGCCAGATTATGAACTCTGATGGCACACGGCCTGTTGGTGCTCTTGGAAAGGCCACATCTACCAGCGACATGTTGCTCAAACTGGCTCGGACCACACCTTATTACAAACGCAATCGGCCACACATCTGCTCATTTTGGGTGAAAGGAGAGTGTAAAAGAGGGGAAGAGTGTCCGTACAGGTATTGATTCTTGGGATACAAGGTTTTAGATGTGCGAGGAACTGCACAGCAAAAGGAAAATAATGCTGATATATTTAAACTGTGGGGAAAAGTTGAGTGCTGACTTGGCAAACGTCAGAATGGGGGTATTGTTCCTGATCAAAAGTTTGCTGAGGTGTTCTGATCAGAGCTCTGCGCCTGCGTGTGTGTGCCAGCTGGCGCGCCGGCACCCACTCTCCCCCCCCCCCACACACACACCATGGTGCTGGCTGCTTCGGGCATGAACAGCCACTTTGGATGCCGAAGCCCCAACCCTAATCAGGAGACCTTAAGCTGCACCAGTGACCCATTTTTTATTTCCAGTATTTGCATCATCTGCCCATAATCATTGAAATGTATCTTAGCAGGGTCCTTTGTTTTGAAAAATGATTTCATAATTCCAATCCTAGTTACAACTTGCTGCCTTCCATGCAGACTAATGAAGCTGAAATCAAAACTCTGGAGATGCTTCGGTTTACTTAATTAGAATTTTTGAAGTATAGAGGAAAGTTGAAGCATGAAATTGGCACTTGTAATGAAATGTTTCTGAATTCTTAGGCACGAAAAACCTACAGATCCAGATGATCCTCTTGCTGATCAGAACATAAAAGATCGTTATTATGGTATTAATGATCCTGTGGCTGACAAGCTTCTCAAGCGAGCTTCCACAATGCCTCGTCTGGACCCACCGGATGACAAAACAATCACAACGTTGTATGTTGGTGGTCTAGGTGACACTATCTCTGAGACAGATCTTAGGTATGGTGAACCCAGCTCAGCTCTTCTTTGGCTTCATGTATTCCCAGTGTTGTATGCATTTCTTTGAGGTGGGGTATATTTACACTAGTGTGTGCTTTCAAGGCTATATTGGGAAACAGCTAGTACAGTGTAGATCCAGCCTTCAGCAAGTAGTGTGTTCCTTGTTTCTCTTGCTGATCAGAACATAAAATATCGTTATGGTATTAATGATTTTGTGTTTGACTTGTTTTTCAAGTGAGCTTCCACAATGCTTCATCTGGACCCACCAGATGACAAAACAATTTTACCAGCTAATGGTTAGAAGCTGGTTTTATACAGCAGACCATTTCAGTGGCTAAAATGAAAGCCAATTTGGAATCTCTATTACCGCTCCCTTTACCAAGGATCCATTTTATATTACTTAGTAAAGGACTGTGAAAATAACTACAGTTTCTCTGTAAGGAAGAAGAAAGCAATTCCAGCTGAAAGAAGTGTAGATGCAAACCCCTCCTTACCAGTTACAGAGAGGGGATTAATGTGCCATCTCCAATATAGAGAGAGCTATGGAGCTTAGTAAGAGTCTGAGTGGCCTACCTAAGAGTAATGGGGAGTACTGTCACTGCAGTGGACTATGTTTCCTCCTCAGAAATCACTTCTATCAGTTTGGTGAGATCCGGACGATAACTGTGGTGCAGAGGCAGCAGTGTGCATTCATCCAGTTTGCCACGCGACAAGCTGCAGAAGTGGCTGCCGAGAAGTCCTTCAACAAGCTTATTGTGAATGGCCGCAGGCTTAACGTGAAATGGGGCAGGTGAGTGACTGAGAGGAGGGGAGATGGCAGTACACTAGTTTCTTTTAGGTGTTTTCCTTTGCACAAGTTTTGGTGCTTCTACAGTCAGCTGCGTACAGTTGATTACAGCTACACATCAAGTCTAATGCAAGCAACATAAAACAGTTCTGGTTTGGTTCTGCTGGCTGAGTTTCAGTTTTTTTTCCTGGATGTCTCTGGTAGGGCTGTGTGCAGATCATTTTGAGGTATATTTTATCTCCCCAGATGTATTCCAAAACCAACTCCCCCCCCCCACACATGTATCCAGGAATTACCAGATTAAATGCAGATCTGTCTTCTTCCTTCTGTCTTCCATCTATCTACGTACTATCTATCCTGATTTATATACTTTTGATCCCAATTGACACCCAGCTCTTCCTCCTGATGGATAGCCACCCAGATTCACCCCCAGAAGCTTTAGCCAGATGTCTGGAAGTAGTGGGATGGTTCAAGCAGAACCATCTGAAGCTTAACCCTTCAAAGGCAGGGATCCTGTGGCTGGGCAGGAAGGGTCCAAGTGAGGAAATGCAACTACCCAATCTGGATGGAGTGCAGCTGTCAGTGACTCCGCCATAAATCTGAGTGTGATCCTAGATGCCTCCCTTTCTGTGGGGGTCCACATCACAAGAGTAGTGCGGCTGGTGATCTTCTACCTGAGCCAAGCCAAGCCAAGCAACTAGCTCCCTACTTGGTCCCAGAACACCTAGCCACAGTGATCCATGTGACAGTCACCTCTAGACTGTGCCCACAGGGAGCAGATTGTTCTTTGCTGGCGGAGCTTTGCCCTGGCTTCAGCAGCCCCGCATAAACTGGACTCTAGAGGAAATCTGCCCAGGCAGAATCTGCTTCCCGCAGCAAGCAAATCCGGGAGCCAGCCTCTCATGCAACACAGTTTAAACCAGGCTGCAGGAGAAGCCAAGCCAGCTTCAGGATTGGGCTGTCTTTTAAAAAAAAATGTATTTGTTGTCTTGAGTCTATTGGACTCGGAAAAAAAAATGGGGCTTTCTAAAGTCCTGGATGTGAATACTGTATCTGTATTGGAATCTAGGATTATTCTGAGATCATGAATGTTTTTGATATCCCATAGACTTAAGCCAGAAAATACTGGTTAAAAAAATTGCACACCCCTAGATCAGGAGGGAGATGGCTAACACTGGGCCTGTGGGTAATCTACTGACACATACAGACATTTGTAAGCAGAATATTAACTGCTTTTCCCACAGCCCCTCCAACCCCCTTTATGATTTGGTAACACTGAATTTCTAAACTTATGGTCAATCTTACTCACTTCAGTATTGCTCAAGTATATTTGGTTTGGGCCTCAGGTCTCAAGCTGCCAGAGGAAAGGAAAAGGAAAGAGAAGGGACCACAGAATCTGGTATAAAACTGGAGCCTGTCCCTGGTCTACCTGGAGGTAAGGGAATATCCTTTTTGAATTGCATTTTATTTATTTATTGTCCACATTTCTTACTGGGACTGTAGGTGGCTTATAGAGAATAAGTCAATACAATAAACAGAATGGGACATTTAATAAACAACATAGATAATATTTTGTCACTCTGCCATGACCTTACTGCCATGGTTGATGTAGAATGTGAACTGGAGGCTCTGTGGCCATCCCAGGGACTCAGGTTTGATGGCTTCAAGCGGCTCTCTTTACCCAGAGTGGACAAATTACTAGGGTCAGTGAGGGCAACCACTTTGTCCCCATGATCCCTGTCCGTCATGGCTGCGCATATTGGGTGACCAACAAATAGGTGAATCCCTGAGGGATATTGTCAACCTCTCTCTTTCTTCGGGAGAGTTCTCTCAGAGGCTCAAGGCAGCGGTGGGTCACCCTCTTCTGAAAAAGCCATTGCTGGATCCATGGAGCCCTGCCAGCTAATGCCCGGTATTGCACTTAGCCTTCCTGGGTAAGGTGGTAGAAAGGGCTGCTGTGGATCAGCTCCTGGCATTTTTTGAGGGAACTTGAGCCCTAGACACATACCAGTCTGTCTTCTGTCCTGTCATGGGGTACAGACCATGCCTTCATGGATGATCTGTGTCATCAACTGGATGGGCCATTCTCGTATGATTAGATCTATTGGCTGCATTTGATGTGGTTGATCACGAGATTTTGGCCCACCACCTTGCTTGACCTCCTTTCTTGAGAACAGGACTCAGAGGGTTGCAGTAGGGGATGGTTTATCTGACTCCTTTGCACTACCTTGTGGAGTGCCACGGGGAGCAGTGCTCTCCCCTACACTTTTTAACATCTACATGCACCCTTTTGCTCAGTTGGTCCAGAGTTATGGGCTGGGTTGTCATCAATCTGCAGATGACACCCAGCTCTTTCTCCTGATGGATGGCCGGCCAGATGTCCCCTCAGATTCATTTGCCAGTTGTTTGGAAGCAGTGGCTGGATGGATCAGGAAGAGTCGCCTGAAACTCAACCCCTCCAAAACAGAGGTCCTGTGCCTGGACCGAAGGGGACAGGATCAGGAAGTATGTCTTCCCTGCCTGGACAGAGCGCAGCTAACATCTGCGCCCCTAGTCAGGAATTTGGGAGTGCTCTTTGATGCCTCACTATCCATGGAGGCTCAGATCACTAAGGTAGCCTGAATGGCATTTTTTCATCTGCGCTAGGCTGGGCTACTAGCGTCTTACCTGTCCTATGGACACCTGGACACTGTGATCCATGCAATGGTCACTTCCAGGTTAGACTTCTGCAACTCTGCTCTATGCAGGCCTACCCTTGTCTTTGACCCGGAAATTGCAGCTGGTACAGAATACGGCTGCACAAGTCTTCACTATGTCATCTTGGAGGGATCATGTCCAGTCTTTGCTGAGACAGCTACATTGGTTGCCAGTTTGCTTCCAGATCAAGTTCAAGGTATTGCCCTTTAGGGCTATATGCGGCTTAGACCCTACTTACTTATGGGGCCGCTTATCTCCTTATGCCCCCCGTGGGGCCCTCAGCTCTGCAGGTACAAATTTGCTGATGGTCCCAGGGCCCCAGGAGGCACGCCTGGCCTCAACCAGGGCCAGGGCTTTCTCAGTCCTGGCCCCTACCTGGTGGAATGAGTTCCCAGAAGAGCTGTGGGCCCTGGCGGAGCTTTCAGGGTTCCTCAAGGCCTGCAAAATGGAGCTGTTCTACCAGGCATTTGGTTGAGGCTGGGCTGAAGCCCCCCGGGTATTTGTTCAGGTCTTCCCTCCCCCTGGCTTCCTGGGCTTGGTATTGAACCAGGCCCAGATGATAACAACCTATTCTGATATACATCTAGGGCATTGTTTGATTATACTAGTGGCAACAGCTATGAGTCATTAGGAAAGGGGTTTTTACATTGTATTATTGCAGCCTTAACTGTATTTGTATTTTTGGGGTATTAATGATTGTTTTATGGGATGTCTTAAACTGACGTTTATATGATGTTTTATTGTTAACTGCCGTGAGCCAGCTTGATGGGAGCTTCAGTATATAAATCTAATAAATAACACAAAAGGATTAGGGTTGTAGAACCAAGCAGAAATCTGAAGGAAAACATAATTATTAGCATGACATTAAATGATGCAAAATAACATAGAAGGATCCTATTTACAGCAAGCTAGACACAGTAGTGTAGAACAGTGGTCTGCAACCTTTTCCAGGCTGCAGACCGGCGGCGGCGGGGAGGGCGATTGCCCGGCCGCACATGCCATGGATTTCTGGCCGCAAACGCGCATGTGCGGCTGGGTTGCACATGCGCATTTGCTGCATGCGCGACCCGGCCGCATATGCGCATCTGCGCCATGCGCGGCCCAGCACGGCCCTACGGAGGCAGGGAGCCGTGGCCCAGTGCCAGGGCCTTTGCGGCCCAGCGGTTGGAGACCACTTGTGTAGACCACAGCCCCATAGCATTTGTTCAAGTAACTTTGTGAATCGCTTTGTACAATGCTTGTGGCTTGCCAAGCAATATGAGATTAAGATAAACTACTTTCTTTGCTCTCTCCCTGGGAACTAGTGGTGCTATGGGAAACTGTCTCAGAAGTTGAGGCTGCATTTTGATCGGGATCTAGCAAGCAGCTGGAGAATTTAAGAGATAACTATGGCTAAATGGACTCCGGGGAATGGACAGGAAGGCCTGGGAGATCATTGTCCATGGGGTTGCGATGGGTCGGACACGACTTTGCACCTAACAACAACAATATAGCTAAAAGGAAGCTTATCAGCCAAATTAATAGGGATAACCCAGAGGAGAGTTGTAATGTAGGGACCTGTTAATTAAGTTTAAACTACTTAATCAGGTGCTTTGAGGAAGGAACTTCTTTTGGTCGTGTGCATCAGACAAAATCACCAATCCCTGCATTCTGCTCTCCCATCTCTGTGCTTGGATTGTTTTTTCCTTCACGTTGTCTGCTGTGCACAGTCTAATACATTGTCTTTGTGTCCTGAAGCTCTTCCCCCTCCTCCTGCAGCTGAAGAAGAAGCCGCTTCTGCAAACTATTTCAACCTACCTCCTAGCGGCCCTCCTGCTGTGGTGAACATTGCTCTGCCACCTCCTCCTGGCATTGCTCCACCACCACCTCCTGGTAATTTTTTTCTCTTCCTTTTTGGGAAAAAGACCCATGGGTACCTTTAGCCTTGAAATTTACATCTCATTTCTGTATCTGGTTATCTTTTGCAAATGTGCTTCTACTCTTCAGACCAAAAAGTAACATACAGTGTCAGGTACTTCAGTTCATGCTGTTTCTATCCTTCTTCAAGCCAGTTTTGCAGTTCTTCTCTAGGATCCAATTCCAGCCTACGTTTACAGATGCTTACATGGAAATAAGGCTTGTTGAATTCATTTTGGGACTTACTCCCCAAGTAAATGTACATTTGATTGCATTCTTGCGACCCCTGTTTAAATGGCAAAATTTTTATAAGAATGCAGACGTCCAACCTACATACATAAAGCACAATTGATCTAAAAACAAAAGTAAAAATAAGTTTTTTGTAGAGGCAGCTATGCCAGATTTTACAGAACTTAGGAGGCTTGGGTATTGGGCACAGAAACAGAAAATTTGAGGATGTTGCATTTATCTGTAGCAGGGAGTTTTAGGCACAAAAAACTGACATTTATCTTCTTTCCACAGGTTTTGGGCCACACATGTTCCATGCCATGGGTCCTCCACCTCCTTTCCTGAGAGCCCCAGGTCCCATCCACTATCCTTCTCAAGATCCACAAAGAATGGGTGCCCATGCAGGGAAGCACAATAGTCCCTAACACCACCGTCTTGTCATGTTTTTTATTCTTTTTAAAGAGACCTTACGTTGGTAGCATACCACATTCAGCTGTAATGAAAGGAAATTTAAGCCTCTCTTCTTTGTGTACACACAGCCCATGCTTAGTCCTGCTGTGTTATCACTGGGAAATCTGATCATTTGTATAACCAAAATACCTATTCTGGGGAGAGAAAAGGATAGCTTGTGCTCCGAGGTAGAGGAACAAATGGTTCTCAGACTTCAAATCCCATCAGTGTATCCAATTTTGAAACTTATCTCTTGACAAAAACAAACTGACTAGACCAGTTTGCATAATTCCCAGGCAATTATGCAATAGAAGCAATCCTGTTTTGTTTGGAAACTCCTTTATAGCTACTCTGTTTGAATGCCAAATTATTGTACCTTTTCCTTGCACTGAGCTGGAGTGGAAGGGTACAGCAAGATCAGATTAATATGAAGGGCATTCTGTTGGTGTACAGCTTTGTAATGAATATTGTTTCTCTTGATTCTGTCTGTGATAACATGCTACCAAAAGTTGAGGTAGCAGCACTGCATGCTTGTAACCTCTGTTAAGAGGCTGATGATTCTGGAGTTGCGGCTTACGTGGCCTTTTATGTCCAGTTGCTACTAAAACTAGTCTGGTCTCTTCCCGAACTTAACATTTGATTACTGATGGCTGTTTTAGATGTATTCTCAGTATCTGCCCTCTACTATCTGTTGTCTGCAATGTGCCCCAGTAAAGAGAATCATATTTTTATCTATTCCTGTGACTTGCTGGTTTTGTTTTGGGTTTGTTTGTTTTTAAGTGATAGTGTACAAGTTTTTCTACATGGAATACAGAAGATCAGCCAGGCCCCCCTGTGGGATCAAGTCCCTGCATTAACATCTGGGCACCCCACCTAGGGTGGCTGTTTTGGGGGAAGGTAGAGAGTTTCCGCCATTCTTGTTGCACTGTTGGGGTTTGTATGAGCATTTTAGGGGGGGGGTATGTTTTGTAAGCCGCCACGAGTCCTCAGAGAGGAGGCGGGATAGAAATCTATGAATGAACAAACGAATGAATGAAACTCCCATTAAATGTATTAAGTTTTAGGCATATCCAATAGCTGGGAATACCAGGCAGTGGTAGATTTGTTTCTCAAAGGTGACCAAGTCCATAGTTAAGCAGTTTGAAGTCCTTAAAAATGCTAAAATGAATGAATTAAACTGTCAAAATTTGTAGGCATTGCATAGTATGTCAGCATTATTGATAATTAAGCAAAGACTAAAAGGCTAATACTGAAATGGAATATCTTACCTTAGGTTGTTTGTATAGGCTGTGGGTTATGTCACTGCGACATATTTTTCCTTTTATAGCTTATGCTACACTAACCTCTAGTCCTTAAGGCACCATCAGGACCCCCCCATGGGGTATAAAATAGTTGATTTTAAACAGCAAACAGATAGCCCAAGCAAATTTTAAAATATAGTTAAATTAATTGCATTGAGTCAATTTTTTCTGAATTTAAACCTGACTTCCAATCTGTAGGTATGGTACTGAACAGCTCTCTACTGACAATTTGTAACATGTTCCTTGTATCGTAGTTAGCTTTTTCATTCCCCTTCAAACATTCCCTTTGACAACTAAACACTGCAGATAAAGGTACTCAAGAAAAAGCTTAAACACAAAAATAAAGCAGCCACCAATTTCTGAAAGCTTATGCATAAATGATATTGGTGGTTATATGTACTATTATTTCCCAAGAGCTGGAAGAAGTATTACTGTAGCTTTATAGGTGCTTTGTGTCTGTTATAGGCCTGTTTTGTATAATACATCTCCATATGCATACAGCATAGGATGCACCAGGGCAGGAGTGGCCAAACTGTGGCTCTCCAGATTCCCATGACCTCCTGCCAGCGCCCTGCACTAGGGAAACTTGGTCTGAGGAGTGGTCCACTTGTTGATCAGTTTCTGGACCTGCAGAACTGTACTGTAACTATTAAGTGATGATCCTTTCAACTTCTGTTGCAATGCTAGAAGTCTGTTTACATGGAAGTGGGTTCTGTTGATGGGAACTTGCTGCACAGGTCCACTTTTCCCAGTGAAACTATTCCCATCTTTCCCAGCGAACACTGGCAGGGGCTCACGGGAATTGTAGCCCATGAACATCTGGGGGTCCACAGGTTGACTACTCCTGCTTTAAAACACTGATTCATTGAATGTATTAAAATGGGTTTTCTGAACTGTGCATATGATGTCACTTACAGATTTTTTGGCAATCACGTCATTGTATGGTGCTTCCTGCAGAAACAGATATCAGATGGCCTTAGCAGCAGTCTTTGTTAGTTTGTTTTGCCCCGGTTCAGGGTGGCATTGTGCTTTATTTTAAATTGTTGCCACGTCCTGTCATCTTAAATTGGCCTCAATACTTGAATAAGAAATTACTCATCCCTCACTACTAAAAGGAACCTTGATTAAGCAGCTTTCCAACAAATGAAACTGTAGTTGCAGTTCCTCCTTATCCATGAAACTTGCTGTGTTCATTTGAGCCAGTAATTCATTCTCAGCCTAACCTGCTTTAAGGATAGTTGTGAAGGTAAAATCTGGAGGGGAGAACTGCATCCAACTTCCAGAGCCTGCTGGTGACAGCATGGGATAAATGAGTTTGCTTTGTAGTTACAGTGAAAAAAAATCTACTAGTGACTTTTACAGCAGGTAACTTTGATTTATTTCAGAGGGAGAAAACGAATTTGGGAATTTAGCTTGTGTCAGTCTTTACCTGTTATTGTTTTGTAAACAAGGCAAAACCATAATTTCTTGGAACATGCCTTAGCTTCTTATTCCTCAGAGAGGAGTAAGCATTTGAGCAGTCCTTCAATGTCATGATCCCTTTACATGGCTTGCTACATTCCTTTGCAGAACCTGTAGACATAGGTCAGTTGGACTTCTTGCTGTTCTAGGCTTGACAGCTGGTCTTGCTTCATTTGTAGGATTCTCATTAAAGCTCTCATTAAAAGCACGAGGGGGGGAAAGGTATTTGTATTAAGTGGTTTGTACATTTCAGTTCCACATTAGAAGGCCCTAGATGCGAGCTTGCTTAAGGGTTTATATCATGGCAAGCTGCTATCTACAAATGGGGTATCTACTGTGTGCTCAATTGATTCTTCTTAGGGTTCTGTATCAGTAAACTGGAAGACTAGCATAGAATGACACTTATGGAGAGACTGGCAGCAGTATTATGTAGCATGTCAGTTACAATTCCTCTGATTCTGGCACGGCCTGTATCCAGCCCCGTGGTGCTCTGTTAAAGCTGGGTCTATTCAACATCAGCTCCAAGCTGCTCATGGTGTCTGTCTGAGCTTCATTCATCTCAAACCCAGGTACTGGGTACACATCATTCAATAATAGCCCACCAAATGGGGTTGGAGTCCTGCAAATACAAAGAAAGAATGCTATAGCCTGTGTGCAAACAAAGATTGTATTTCAAGCGTACGTGGGAAAAGAGACACAGTTCCTTGGCTACCTACTCCAATGATTCATTGTTAAAGTAGATCACAAAGAGAAACTGTTCCCATTATCTTCTGTGTTGGCTTGGCTTCAGAGGACTGAGCCACTCAAAAGTGATGTCTTATTGAGTTCTTACTTGCATCTACCGACTTCACCGATGTGATTCATTTCCCCTTCTCTCCCTACCCCTTCCTCATACAAGCCTAGTGGTTGGACTGCTTCACATCTTGCAGATAATCTATAACATGTGAAGATGCGTGCATATCTTTAAACAGCCCATGGCGCCACGGGCGCCACGGACTATATAATTCGTTAAGCCCCCTAGAGGTGGGCTTTGTCCGTGATGAGGAAGGGTCCGGGTTGGACCCTTCCTCACGACAGACAATCGGAGGGACCAATCGGCAGGCGCGAAGCGCCTGCCGATTGGTCCCTCCGATTCCCAGGCTGAGCAACTGCGAGCCGCGCGCAGCGCGGCTCGCAGTTGCTCCCGGTCTGACGCTGCGGGAGGCGCGAAGCGTCAGACCGCCGCCCGAGGGAACCACCAGCAGTCGCGCGAAGCGCGGCTGCTGGGGATTCCCTCCTTGCCGGTCTGATGCTGCGGGAGGCGCAAAGCGCCTCGCGCGGCGTCAGACCGCCGCACGAGGCAACCCCCAGCAGTCGCGCGAAGCGCGGCTGCTGGGGATTCCCTCCTTGCCGGTCTGACGCTGCGGGAGGCGCAAAGCGCCTCGCGCAGCGTCAGACCGCCGCACGAGGCCACCCCCCTTTCAAAACCCCTTTTTATAAAGGGGCTTTGAAACTAGTATAGTATATGTGTGTAAACTGCTTGAGAGCTTTAATTCTGTGCTCAGCTGCTGAGCATGTACTATAGTGTCTACAAAATATGAATGGTAATAAGTTACTTTACATTTGTTCTGCAGACTTTGTTGTGAAAATGTGATTGCTTTTTAAAAAACAGTACAGTATTATGTAGTATTTTTCCA
Source organism: Paroedura picta (assembly GCF_049243985.1). NCBI lineage: Eukaryota > Metazoa > Chordata > Lepidosauria > Squamata > Gekkonidae > Paroedura > Paroedura picta. Next base: position 81,480,743 of record NC_135371.1, read on the forward strand.
AGAGCCATACCCTTGTGTTCACGTTCAGCATGACTGAATATTATGACGCAGAGGTGAATAAAACAGGGATCCCTGATGTGGCACCTGGGCAGTGTGGTGCTTACCAACACTTTTCCTGATTCCCAACAAGTGCTTTTTAGAAATTGGGTGGGACTTTCTGAGTTTTTAATATTTGTGATATAATACAATGACTTCATATAAACTACTTTACTTGTGCAAATAGAGGAGTGGTGTCTAAACATGATTGGGCTGTATGGTTAAATTTTGTAATACACCTAACTGGAATTTCTGTTAAATCATCAGCTCTCCCCTGTTTTAATTTATTTCTAGAATTCAGGTAGAAGGTGATGATATAATTAAATCAAATTTTGTATGTTTTCCAAAATCATTTATGTACCAATCAAAATCTGTCCAGAATCTCTTACTGTAGAGGTATGAAGGAGCTCTCAGTAGCTCTTCATAACCAGTTGTTTCAAGTCATGGTACAGGCTTAAAATGGCCAAGATAGGATCATGTAAAGCATTCCCTACCTTTCTGCTTAAGTGCATTAGATGCATTCAGAACTAAGACAGATATTATGACTTCTGGAGGGTTTCTTACCTAGCTTGATAGGTATAATGTGCATATGCAAGAAAATTTTTTTAAACAGTATGTTAAACAGATCTACCTGGAATATTGAAGAGCTACTATCTATGCATAACTTAACTCTCTGATCTTTTGTGGTTGGTGCCGCCTCATTTGGCAGCCATTTGTGACTGGCTTCAACTTGCATGGCAGCCATTTTGTGATTGTGCCCACCACTCTATGTCAGCATCACAGTGTTGCCCACAGGCTGAAAAAGACTGGGGACACCTGCTTGAGCAGGTGAAATCTGTCCTCCGCCATAACCTCCCTTCACATGTGAGCAAACAAAAGAACTCCTGGATGAAATAGTCATTCTTCGTCCTTGAGAAAATTATTAAAGAATAAGTGGCAAAGAAAAAACCAAGGTTGGTCAGTAATGTTTTTAATTGGGGAACTTGGATGGTATAATCGTGGTTTTCCATCTGACATACATCAATTGTGTATTTGAAATCTATAGTAAAAATGAGTAGCATAGTCTAGACTCAGTAACTACTGCAGCTTTTGCTACCTGACCCTAGGCTGAGGCTCTCAGGGATAAGAAAAAGAAATGTATACGATTATAAAACTGCAGTAAATAATATTGAAGGCAAATTAAAACGTGGAGAAGCTGAGAGAGTATGTGTTTTCCCAAGTGTCATTTTTATAATTTTTGTTGTAAGCTTTCCGGAGACCATTCTTTGTCCTCAGATTCTCTGTGAAAAGAAAAAAAGGAAACTAAAGCGGCTTGACTCCTTTCTCACTGTTGAACTTTCCACTGATGTGGACCAAGCTTGAAAGAGAAGAGTATTCTTTTATCTCCCATGAGGGAATTTCTGAGTATGATCTTGAATGTTTGCCTGTTTTATAAAGGATTTGGGAGCTGATTTAAGATTGCCTCAAGGGATGAGTTTTTGTCAATTATGGCTCTTGAAACTTTTTATGGCACATCATAGGAACCACTGAGGCATTAAAGTGAAAGAGTGGCAAGCATTACATTGCCATCTAGTGCTACTGAGCAATAAAACTTTAATTGGGGCTAAGTATCAGACACCAGAAAGGATACTGGGAACACAGTAGCCCTGCTCCTCATGTAAATGTTGCTTTTGCTTCAAAGCCATAAGTAAATTGAAAGCTGTGGATGGATAAACAAGAGAAGCTAAAGAATATGTGTCTGGAACAGTTCTCTGATTCAGCATAGAGTTAAGATATTAAAGTGCAGTGGAGCTCTTTAAAAGCTTGCTGTAGCACAGATGTGGTAGAGAATAGCTTAACAGGCTAGAAAAGGCTGTGCCTGCCATTCGTCTCCGCCTTTTAAATAGACTTACTCAGATGCCTTTCCCTTCAACTCCCCTTGTTCTTCCCTGTTCCAGTGTTCCCTCTAAGCTGTGTGCCTTGGAGTGGCTGCTCATTAACACAGGAAGACCCCTCAGCAGCACTCTGGGAGCTGCTCAGGGTCTTGTGCTGGCCATAGCCCAGTGTAAGATTATAGCAGTTATAGGATGTGATCTGCTTTGCTCAGTAAGGGGGAAAATCAGAGGGAACATTGTCTTGTTGTCTTTTCTTTCTCCTTCACTGGTTCTTGCTTTTGTACATCTTCATCCCACCCTTCCACCCACCCCAGTGCAAGCATGCTGATGGCTTCCTAATCCTTAACCATGGTTCCTCTGTATATTTGTGAAACAGCTTGGGGCGTGGAACGTTCTGGCTGTCCGAGTTAGAATTGAGCCAATCAGCAATGCTGGCTGCACCCTGATTGGCCCTGCCACTGCAGCTCCTGCCTTCCCTCCCTGGACACTAGCCACATTCTTCTCAGCCATGACAGAGAGAGAGACACAGAGCCCTGCCAGACCGAACACGAGCCCTTATTCCCTCCAATCGCTCCTGCTGCGAGGGAGGCAGAGAGACAGAGAGCTGCCCCACGCTGCTGACCAGCCTTGCTTCCCTCCTAAAAACGAGCCCTAATTACCTGCTATGGCTCCTGCTGACACAGAGAGAGCCGCCCCTGCTGTGACGAAGGGAGAGACAGATAGACAGACAGAGCTGCCCCAAACTGCACAGCAGCCCTGATTACCTGCTATGCTTCCTGCGAGGCAAACGGAGAGACACAAGGGGAGAGTGGGAGAGAGAAACACACAGAAAGAGATCTGCACCTCCCTGTGTCCCCTGGGTCCTAGCACCCATTGCATTCCTGGTTTCAATGGGCTTTCTTGCTAGTCTGTTCCTCTTAAATAAAACAGTAAGGCCACTGGAGGCTGTCCCTGCCCGGGATTGGGGCCAACGGCAATTGGCCCCTCACCCAGACTGAAAACCATGCCAGCCAGCCAGTCAAGTGAGGGACCGATCGTCAGGTGTGCCGATTGGTCCCTCACTTGACTGCTTGGAGCTTCAGCCCTCCGGGAGGCGCACAGCGCCTCCTGACCTGCCCCCCACTTACCACTTGCCTTGCTGGAGCTCCTAACCTACCCCCCCAACCAGCCTCCCCACTTACCGCTTGCCTCGCTGGAGCTCCCGCCCCCTGACCAGCCCCCCCCCAGTCACCGCTTGCCTCGCTGGAGCTCCCCCCCCAATCACTGCTTGCCTAGTTGGAGCTCCTCACCCACACACCCCCTCCTGACCCGCACCCCCCCACTCACCACCAGTGTTTGCCCTCCGCCTTGCCGGCTGTGGCCCGCTGCCCAAAGTGCACTGATGCCAAGGATGCCGCAAGGCCGCAGTCCACCCCTGGGACAGGCCTGCTGGCAGCTCTCCCTGCATACATGCGGAGACCATGATGCTGACTACCGGTGCCTGAGCCCTGAGGGGACCCTGCCAAGGGGGAGCCCATTGCCCATTATTCCCCCGGCCTGCCCTATGACCCATGCCCCTATTCCGCCGGCACTGCCCCACCAAGAAACATGCGGTAAGGAGCCCTCATCCCGGGACGGGGAGGGGGAGAAGCCTTTGCTGCGGGGAACAGAGCACCATGCTCCTTTCCCCTTGCTGACCCCAGGGACTCAGGCAGGAGGGGGCCTGGGGTGCCAGGCCGGGATGGGCCTGCCAGGAGGGAGACTGGGTGCTAGCGCCCATTGTATTTAGTCACACAATGGGCTTTTTAGTCTTGTTATAAAATCAGTAAAACAAATAGAAAGTTTGGATATGGGGAGGGACAAGGGAGCATGGCAAATTTTCAGTTGGCTTTCCCTCTCCCAGTGTATTTTTCAAGGCCGTTCTGCACCCGATAAAGTGAAATGCTCACCTCATGCAGATGCTATATTTTTGACATTTTGCATGCCAATATCCAGCATCCTAGCAGCAAACCAGTAGCTACATCCTCCATTTTAAAGCGCTAGCTGGGGAGTCACATAAAGTGGATTCCCCAAACTATGTAACACTAGCCAGAGGAGAGCAACCAGCAAGCCACATGCCAAAGTAATGTGGGTAGCTGAAGAAGCGCTACCTCCACCTCCAGTGCTTGCCCTGCCTCCCTTTCTTCCTGGGGATGAGTTTTTTTTTAAGCAAACTGCCTGGAGCAACAAATTAAATCGTTCAGATAATGCATCCCCTGCCCGCCCCTCCAGTTAAAACACGAAGTATGCCTCTCTAAATCCCCCCCCCTTCAAAAAAAAATCGGTCTCAAGATTAATTTTTAAAATATTCAAGGCTCATGATTCCAAAAGGGGTGGCATTAATAAAAACACTATGCATATTTGATTAGATGCATAGGCGTCTCAAAGGAGAAGTTTTACTTTAAAAAAATTAGCTGGCATCGTGGACCTCTTTAAAACATGGTGAGAGGTGATTGGCTGCCTGCCTTAATTGATAGGCGGAGCAGAGTCATGCGTAAAGTATGTTGCGCTCTTCCGCCATTTTAAGCAGGCGTGTGGAGTGCTAAGAAGCGGGAGAAGGCGGCAGACAGCCAGAAGGTGAGGAATGGCCGGAGTTGTGTTATTTTTTAGCGTGATGCCATTTCGCTGCTGTAAATCTTTAGTCGGGTTATCTAGGAAAGATGGTTTCCAGGACTAATGCACTGACAGCCAAATGTGTGAGTTGTACTTGATTTCCAATCAAAGTCTCTGGCTTAAATCACGCTCTATCCAGGGCTACAATGAGGGATTATCACCAAAACATGCTTTATCACCATGGTTTTCAGGCTTTTCTTCAGGCTGAGTATGTGTGGCAAGCCCCAGGTTACCCAGCAGACTTTCGTGGGTGGAAGAGGGAAGTCTAAACTGGGTCTCTCATGTCCTGGTCACACCAATTTGACAATGTCTAAGCTCTCACCAGCAGCAATTACAGCATTATGGGAAACAGTCTGGGAAACTGGCACATGGCCAATAGATTAGAAAAAGTCCCATTGTTAAAGAAAGGTGATGCTTGCATCTGCTCAAACTATCGAACTATAGCCCCGATCTCCCACGCAAGTAAAATCTTATTGAAGATAATTCCAAACCGTCTCAAATCAACCATTGATGCTCAGCTACCAGATGTCCAGGCTAGCTTTCAACATGGTCACAGCACCCGAGACCACATTGTAAATTTGCTTTGGATTCTTGAAAAAAAACATGAATATCAAAAGGCCATTTATTGATTATTCTAAAGCGTTTGACTGTGTTGATCACAAGAAGCTATTGGATGCCTTACGTCAGTGGTCCCCAACCTTTTTATCACCGGGGACCACTCAACGCCTTTTACTGAGGCCCGGTGGGGGGGGGGGTAGTTTACTCCTCTACTCTCAACCACTGCCCTAATGTTCTCTGATCGCTATGGTAATGTTTAAATATCCCTTCAAAATAAGATACAGACACGCCACAACAATGAAGTGTGTTGTAAAGGGCTGGGGGGGCGGGGAGAAGGCGTCCTTCGGGGCCCACCTCCAAGTAGTCGAAGGAGCACATGTGGTCCGCAGCCCACAGGCTGGGGATCGCTACCTTACGTGAATTGGGAGTGTCGTCCCACTTAACCCACCTCATGAGTTCATTGTATACCAACCAGGAGGCCACAGTATGAACAATATATGGAGACACTGATTAGTTCAAGGTCAGCCAAGGAGTGAGACAAGGGTGTATCTTATCACCCTTTCTTTTTAACCTTTATGCAGAGGTAATTATGCGGAAGCTTCATCTGGAAGAATCTACAATCGGAGTCAAAATTGGAGGTCGTAACTTCAATAATCTCCACTATACAGATGATACAACACTCCTTGCTGAATCGGAGTGTGATCTGAAGACCCTGATAGAGACTAAAAGAAGAAGGTGAAAAGATGGGACTATACCTAAATATAAAAAAGACCAAGATCATGACATCTACTAGCAGTAGCACCAAAGTCACGATTGACAACAAGTACATTGAATGTATTGATTTCATCTTTCTTGGCTCTATGATCAATCAAAGTGGTGGATGCAGCCGTGAAATCAAACCGCGAAATTTAACACTGGGCCGGAACGCAATGTTAGGCATGAACCAAATATGGAAGATATCAGTCTTAATACAAAATGCTGGCTAGTCAACGCTGTTGTATTCCCCATAACAAGCTATGAATGCGAAAGCTGGACTCTGAAGAAGGAAGAAAAATAGAAGGAAAATAGATGCTTTCGAATTATGGTGTTGGAAACAAATGCTGCGAATTCCATGGACAGCTAAAGTTACCAACAAGATAGTTTTAGAGAGGAGCACGCCAACTATGTCATTAGAAGGCAAGATATTACGGCTAAAGCTCACTTACTTTGGACACATCATGCGATCAAACTCGCTAGAAAAATAATTAATGGTCGTCACGGTCAGCAGCAAAAGGAAACGTGATCGCCAAAGGATCCGCTGGCTCGACCTGATCAAAGCCGACGCAGGAATGACCATGTACCAACTAAAAGAAGCAGTCAGAGGGGCACATGGCGAAGACTTTCCTATAGAATCACTGAGTGTCAGACACAACTGAACGGATAGCATCATCATCATCAAGCTCTCCAGAGCTAAAGACTTGGGGTTGCATGTCAGTTGGACAAAGAGCATCTTTTAAGGCTGGTTTTGTTCTTATGGGAAAAATATAAAGATATTTTAGAAATTTGCAAATGGAAGCATGGGATAAGCCCTGGATATATCTAAAAAAAAAAAAACTCCCTGAAAGCTAGCTCTCCCCACAAGCCACATGTTTGGCCATCTGTGCCCTCACATTCCAGCACATGTTTTGTGCCCTTCACAAAACACTTGGGTGTTGTTTTTTCTTCCCTTCAAGTTCTGAAACGACCCTGTTTTAACAAATGCATTAGTGGTTAAATTATGACCCGATTTGAAAAGCATAACTGTACTTTTGTAATGGCATTTTACAAAACAATGGGAAAGCAGCTGCTATGCCATGACAGGTATAAATGCTCATGACTTTTCCTATGTGTTAATATATGCTACTGTGACGGAGTCTGAAGTGTTTCCTTGCTGGATCCAACAAGAGTTGCTTGAAATGTCAACTGTTCAGAGAATTGTGAGCTTTTAATATAGAAGGATAACCTGGTATCCTTGATACTTTCCACAGTTATTTCATATCTCTTCAAAACAGTGGGTGGGCTATTCACAGGCCTGTGATTCGGAATCCAGCAAGAGGCTGAACCAAGGCAGTGAAAAAACTTCTATTCTTACAGTTAGCCTTGGGATAGAGTCTTGAACCCTTCGTCTCCAATCCATCAATGGTTCTTGAACACTCATTTGGTAAATAATGTAGGACAAGAAGGAGATTTATTATGAGCACACAAGCATTGGCATGAGCAGGTGTGCTGGCAGTTCCTCAGTTTTTGGGAGGATTCAAGAAGGGTTTACCTTTGACTAAATCCTGAACTGCTATGAGTGATGGGAGCAGCCTTACCTTAAAAAACAAATGCACACTTGTTATGAAGGGCAATCTGGGTTTCCGCACACAAAAAGTGCTTTCTCGAATCATGTCAATAGGAACTGATTGGTGTGATGGTACACAAAAGTGCAGTATTGGGTCATGGCTTCTGAGTCAGTTGAGACTCCTATGGGGAGCAAGCATTTGCCATAGGCTAGGTAAAAATGCGACTGCACTAGCAAGGCATATGATGGGCTGATCCTTTTTTAATCTTCATGCTGAAGATCAACTTGCATCTGGTTCCACAGGTATGACTGTAAGAATGACTTGCAGAAATGGTAATAAAACTGTTTCAGTGCACACTATCAACGCCACTTAAAGCAGTTAGCCCTTTTAAACAAGCTTTTTCAACCTGGGGAAGAAAAAGCAGCAACTCGGAATACAGTTTTCCATGGGGAAATGGTAAGTGGGAAAGGATTAATTACCCACACCATAACTATCATTTGACAGTCTGGACTGGGAAATAACTGGAGATTTGGGGGGGTATAGAGTCCACTCTCCAAAGCAGAGTTACAGTCTCCAGAGGATCTAATCTGTGTCATCTAGATTTTTGTTAGGTGCGAAGTCGTGTCCGACCCATCGCGACCCCACGGACAATGATCCTCCAGGCCTTCCTGCCCTCGACCATTCCCCGGTGTCCATTTAAGCTTGCACCGACTGCTTCAGTGACTCCATCCAGCCACCTCATTCTCTGTCGTCCCCTTCTTCTTTTGCCCTCGACCGCTCCCAGCATTAGGCTCTTCTCCAGGGTGTCCTTCCTTCTCATGAGGTAGCCAAAGTATTTGAGTTTCATCTTCAGGATCTGACCTTCTAAGGAGCAGTCAGGGTGGATCTCCTCTAGGACTGACCGGTTTGTTTGCCTTGCAGTCCAAGGGACTCGCAAGAGTCTTCTCCAGCACCAGAGTTCAAAAGCCTCAATTCTTTGACGCTCGGCCTTCCTTATGGTCCAACTGTCGCAGACATACATTACAAGTCATCTAGATACAAATTGGAGTTATTGGAGATCTCCAACCACTACCTGAAGGTTGGCAACTCATATCTCTAGGATTATCAACCGTGCATTCCTGAAGCAATTTTTAGAAGAAGAAGAGTTGGTTCTTATGTGCTTCTTTTCTCTACTCGAAGGAGGCTCAAAGCGGCTTACAGTCGCCTTCCCTTTCCTGTCCCCACAACAGACACCCTGTGGGGTGGGTGAGGCTGAGAGAGCCCTGATATCACTGCTTGGTCAGAACAGTTTTATCAGTGTCGTGGCAAGCCCAAGGTCACCCAGCTGGCTGCATGTGAGGGAATGCAGAATCAAACCCAGCTTGCTAAATCAGAAGCACGCATTCCTAACCACCACATCAAACTGGCTAATGGTGTATAATGTGTATTCTGATTCTGAGTCTTCTAAAATGTTAAAAGTTTAGGAAGGAGGAGAAACTCTCCAAGAAATCCAGGACAAAGAATAGGCATTCAAGATCAAAGCCAGCATCTTGAAATTCAATATATTTCTGGCTAGAAATTGCTAGAATTTTCTGTATTAGCAACATCCACAAGATGCACATTCCAGAATACGTTCTGAGCATGCTATATAAAAATACAAATAAAATACAGAGAAGGTTTGCAGCCACTACCTGTTGAAGCTCCGGTCAACAATGTTCACTTTTCTGGGAGGCTCAGGCAAATGGCTCTCGCTGTCAAACTGATAATCCTCACTGCTCAGGAATTCCCGCCAAGGACATTGGTAGGCTTTAGGGATGGCTGTGCAGTTGAACTTCTCATAAGCCACTCCTTTTAGAGGTCCAGAATATCCTGCAGTTGAGAATGCCAAATTAAACATCTTAATAGCAACTCAGTTTGCTGCACTTAATCTCTGTGTGCTCAACTTGTGGAACATTTCTGCTTTTCTGAAATCTAAAAACAGAAAAGGAATGGGTTTTCATGCCATTAAATTACCAGAGAAAACACAATGGTCCCATTCCAAATTGTGTTAGGAAAATTTGCACAAGATGTGGAGAGGGGGAGGGAGACACAAGCAGCTGCTGGGAAGATCAGATGAGGGAAGGGCTTAGCTCTCCCTGATGCAAATTCCCCTCAAAAGCTGCTATTTGCTGCAAGGAGCTTCCTTATATGTTGGTTGGCCCTAAATTACTCTCATATATTCATGATGTGACCAAACTACCATTTCTCAGTTTAGTGATTTTAGCTTCTAGGGAGAGTTCAGGCTTGATTTGGTATATAATCCACTGATTTATGTTTTTGGCAGTCCATGGTATCTGTAAAACTGTCCTCCAACACCACATTTCACAGGAATCTACTTTCTGTCAGCTTTTGTTAGAAGCTGGACCCCTCTTCACTTTTGAGGGGCAGTTTATAGTCATCTAAAATGCAAATGCCCTTCTGCTATATCTACCAATATCAATTTGCAATGTGCTGTCTGGCAGAAATGGACTATAGAATAGATGGCCACTGCATCTATACCCAAAAGGTCCATGGTCTGCTCCCAAGCAGACATAATGGACGCCAGCCAGATAACAAGTTTCATAGCCTTCCCTGGGCTCTTTAGATCAGATAGATGGTTAAAGTAAAGGTAAAGGTATCCCCTGTGTAAGCACCGGGTCATGTCTGACCCTTGGGGTGACGCCCTCTAGCGTTTTCATGGCAGATGCAATACGGGGTGGTTTGCCAGTGCCTTCCCCAGTCATTACCGTTTACCCCTCAGCAGCAAGCTGGGTACTCATTTTACCGACCTCGGAAGGATGGAAGGCTGAGTCAACCTTGAACCGGCTGCTGGGATCGAACTCCCAACCTCATGGGCAGACAGCTTCCGACATTATGTCGCTGCCTTACCACTCTGCGCCACAAGAGGCTCTTAGGGGCTGATTAACTGCTTGCTCTCTCCACTCAAAACTGGGGTGCATGTCCTGGGACAATAGAGCCTCCGGTAAGATGTTACTAATTTCATCAACTCCCAATCTCTCCTTCCCTGTTATTCTCATGAAATTCAGTGATCACTGGAAGCATGCTGTCCCCAAGCTATTTCCCATCCGTCCTGTAATCTAGGGGGCTTTAAGACACATTTGCTTCTCAGGTTCTACCCTGTTAGAACAATCATGGTTATTGTTTTCGATTATTGGGAAACCTCCGAGATTCTACCTTGGGCTTTGTCCTTATTCTGGGCACACTTATCACCTGTCTTCCAGTTTTGTTGTCAAGCACAGGAATCATCAAGCCTATTGTTTTAGAGGCTAGTGTGTCAAACCTTAGCCCAAAGTTACAATTTTCTAATTTAAGCAGAACACTCAGTACCCATCTTTGTGTGTATAGGCACCCCACATACACTGCCTGCTTGGGTATAGACTACTTTCCTTTTCAAAGTCACTTCTTGCTATAATTCCATTGCTTTATTCCATTCAACTCCGCTTTCCTGAGTTTAAATTTGTGTGCATGTGTTTCAATTGCTTATTGTGTGCTTGCTTTCTACCCCTGTTAAAATTATCCTCAAGGAAGCAACTTTCCAGTACTTTGGACTGGTTTCTTTATGAGTTTCTAAGGGGATAATTTTTGGTATACACTGGTGGAGTTTCCATTGGTACTCTTCATGCTAGCTAAATTCCCCATTCTAATATTTAATTTGGGGAAGACTTTCTCCGTTGTCCAACTTTCACACATATATATAGTTAAAGGGGAATACTATCGCCTGAATTAACTTGATCTTGATTGCTAGTGACACATCCTTACTCTTAAGGATCTTTCCTAGTTCCTTCATGGCTGCCCTTCTCAGTTTCAATCTCCTTCTGATTTCTTGGATACAGTCTTCCTTTTGTTTAATGATGGAGCCAAGGAATAGAAATTCTTGAACAATTTCAGATTCTTCGTTGTCACTCTTAAAATTGTGTTATTTCCAGTAGACATTACTTTGTCGGCTTGATGTTCAGCTGTAATCCTGGTTTTGCACTTTCTGTTTTAATCATCAGTAGTCATTTTGAATCTTCACAGTTTTCTGACATAATGTGATGTCATCTGCATATCTCAAACTATTAATGATCCACTAATTTTCATTCCAGCTTCATCTAAATGTTTTCCTTATGGTATTTTCTGCATACAACTTGAAGAGATGGGGTAATAAAATGCATCCTTGTCTGACACCTTTGCCAAGTAGAAATTACTGTTTCTCAATACAGCGGTCTCTTGTTCAGAGTACAGGTTGTGCTTCCTGTGGCATACCCATTTTCCTTTAAATAAACATCTTTGGAACACCTGGGGATGTCTAGAGCTGGGAAGAATTTGCAGTGGAATCCAGGTGTGAGCCACTACTATTGCTTTACTTCCATCTGGGTTTGGAAAAGATGAGATAGTCACACCCCTGTCTCTGTTTTGTCCTAGGCCCTAATGTGATGTGGAAATCAATGCTTAAACATGAGAAGTAAAGCTTCTACAAAGATGAAAGAGGGTGGGACTATGATCAGGAAGGACTTTTCACATTGGGTGTCCAGACAGCATGGGGGAAATCACAGGAAGGTTAGCACTTCACTGAAGAGATATTAATCTTCACAGAAAGAAATCTGGACATGGACATGTTTTGGGACAGGCCAAACAAAAATAGAGGTTTTTGTTCAGTAGCTCAGTTTTTACTGGACAAAAGAGGGAAAAGGTTTTACTCCTTGTTCAGGCCAGTTTTTGTCCCATTCTTTGTACAATTACAATTTAACCACGCAAACAGCATCACAGGCTCTTTCCCTATCGATAGACTGTGTCAGCTTTATCCTAAAGTCAGATACCATTACTCAAAAACTGACAGTGCAGGAGGAGTGGAGAGAGAGAGGCTGTATCTCCTATCCAACCTGTTCACCTGTTTCAAAGGAAGAACACCTTGCCTCTGATGCAATCATTAGCTATCCCAATAGGGATGGGCAATTTCTGAAAAAAAGATATCTGACTAGCCATCTCAGTGAACTCTACAGGAATGTTTACTTCATGTTTAATAAGGAATTTATTTCCCCACAGCCTGGAATGAATGGCACAAGTTGGGGGCAGAGGTCCCCTAGTTTGGAGGCTTTCCCTCCATTTCAGTGCTCTCAGAAACTGGAGGAAATTTACTGCCCACCCCCCAAAAAAACAAAAACAGGTAAGAAGCTGGAATAAAATATAATATTACTACATCACCCAGAAGTGATGGAGGCACATCAGTGAGCAACTCTATGGATGGTAAAACTCTATGGTAAGAAGCTAATTCTACCATAGAGTTTTGCCCCCATAAAACAGAGTGTCATCCTCAACATCAACATGTCTACATCAGTTCCTGGTAACGTAGAAACATTGTATTTGCTTCTGGCTGCTTCCTTCCAAGCACCAGGTAAGTTACCTCTCATCCCCTGCTGGCTGGTTCAATGGACCTGTCAATCCTCACTGCACTTCAGGATATAGCCTTGTAAATTAGCTGTTGGTAGCAATAGGCACAATAAAAAATGGTGCTGGAGTGGCCCTGAGGCCTTCCTTAGTATTACCCCAGCTGTAATAACTCACCATTATACCAACCATTATGAACCTGAATTGCCCATTTTTGCTTGGAATATCTCATGGGAAATAGGTTCAAGACAGACAATAGGAAATACTACTTTACACAGAGAGTGATTAAAATGTGGAATTTGCTGCCAGAGGACATAGAGATGGCTACAGGAATAAACAGCTTTAAAGGGGGATTAGATAGAGTCATAGGGGATGTCAATGGCTCCTAGCCATGGTGACTGAGGGGAACCCTCCGCATTCAGAGTACTAATCTAAATCCCAGGGCCAGCTGACAACATCAAGGGAAGGCCTTAACGTCTATGTCCTATACTTGGCTGCCCAGAGAAACTGGTTGGCTGCTGCATGAGACAGGTCTGATCCAGCAGTGCTCTTCTTGTGTTCTTATGTACCTACCCTTATGTTAATAGGTTCAGAAAGCTAAAACATAAATGAATAACTATTCTGGCTTGGTACCTGGAGCAAGGCCATCAGGATTCAGAGCTTTGCTCATCTGCAAAACTTTGTCTGTCTTCTTAGGTACTTTGGGGGGTCCTCGCATTCCTGAGGCTACCCCATGAAGCTCTGCTGGATAATTCTCCTTCCCTTCTGCATTATGAAGAGGCTGGTAGACAAAGTAAAAGAGGCAGCGTTTTTTTTTAAAATTGTCTGCTTAGCTTGTTCAGGACTGGGTGTTCTGAACAAAAGCGGAGGGGGGAAGCGGGAAGAAATAACCCTGATCACTTGCTTGACAGGAAGATGCTTTTTACGCTACAGAGTGGGAAAATAATTTTGCATTCATTTGAAGCAGGCAGAATAGGAACCATCACCACATACGTCTTTTGACACAGGTCTTTTGACACAGGCTTTGCTGTTATTTGGGCACTAAACGGTGTTTTACTCTATGCTTCCCCATGTCCTCATTTCCCACTTGTCTTTCCATGGCTTCCTTGACATTTCAGCCTGCTTTCCCAAATCAGATCAGAGGTAGTTTGAGAAAGTGCAGAGAAAAAGACCTATGCACTTCTCCCATAAATCACGGTGGCTAGAACTCAGTCCAAAACTGCTTCTCCAGTGTTCTAGTACTGCAAGACTAATTCTGCTGCTCACCTCCTGCCTCTGAAATCGAAACTCTTCATTGTGAACAAAGTTTGAGTCCAGCGGCATCTTTAAGACCAACATAGCTTTATTAAATGTGGTCTTAAATGTACCTCAGGACTCTTTGTCCTGCTGCTTCAGACCCACCTGAATCTCTCTTCACTGTGGTAATTAAAAACCAAGGGCCTTTTTGCATGGGGATCTTTGTTGCAAATTGGTCACTGAATGAAAAATCGCCATTTAAAATAGTGGAATTCGTCGTTATGCATACCTGCCTTTGTAGTAGAATCAATTGCGTTTTTTAGCGTTTCCCACAGGCTTCCGGTCTCGGCAGAAATCGCTAGAAAGGAAGCGCTATTGCCAAGCTCGTCCCGCCCCTGGCCGTCAAGCAGCCAATGGGCAGCCGTTAGCATGCTCCCAAACAGCCCCTTTCCCTTTAAGGAAGGTTTTTTTTAAAAAAAAAAACAGACCCATTGTAACGAATCTGGGTAGATTCGTTGCAACGGAGAGACCCATCCAGCTGCCTGGGGTGTTTGAGCTGTCGTTTGATCGTTTGATCGTTAACACGCTGCCTCAGAGTGAAAAAAAAAAATCCCCCCCCCCCTCACGGGCCCGATTTTCGGCTGAATGGAATGTGTGAAATGTGTGTGCTTAGTGACTGAAGGGGAGGGACTGAAGCCGGGAAGCCTCTGTTTGAGCTGTCATTTGATCGTGGCCACGCTGCCTCCGAGTGGGAAAAAAAAAATCCCCCCCTCCCCCCCCCTCACGGGCGCGATTTTCAGCCGAAACAGTGTGAAAAATAAAGGGAAAATACATCAGCAAACGGGCTTCTGCGGGCTTCTTGTGCTTAGTGACTGTAAACAGCTCTGAGGAGGGACTGCAGCCTGGGAAGCCTCACTGGCTAAACGGAGGCTCGCCGGTGCGTTGATCTCCACTCGCTCGGGGGAAAAAAAATGGCGATCGCTTCGCCGGAAGTTTGGAGGACAGGCTCAGGAGGAGGGACTTTGAAGAAACCGCAACAATGTTAACGCACAGGTCTTTATCGCTATTGTTGCAGATTGGTTGCAGGAGTGTATTGCTTTCCGGAGGGTGAATCCACTTTTTGGGATTCCCCTGAAAGCGCTACAACGAAGCGCTTTTTGCGGGTCGGTTTCAGGAGTGTTGCAGATTGTCTACGACGTCGTGGGTTATTCCAAATTAGTAGCGTTTTCAATTAGCAACCATTGTGCTATTTTGAAGCCGTGCGAAATGGCCCCAAGACTACAGCAAAAAATAAATGAGCTTTGTACTGCTGTAACTGTCAGTTTGGTCTAACAAATCCAGGCAGCTATAGCCTGATATGGTAACAGTTCTGTACTTCATAACCCTCACAGAACTATAGTTCCCAGGGTTCTTTAAGACAATAAGCATTATACCTGTTTAAATCTATATAAGGGGTCTCCAATGAGGATTATCAGGAAGTGGGTAGGCTGGGGGGGGGTTACCCAGTAGGATTGGCAGCACAGATTTTAAAGAAATGCTTTGGCAGCAACTGCCACAACAGCACACAAATCTTCACTGTGTGGCTGATGGTATGTGTGCAAGGAAGTATTTAAAAATAACATGTTCATTTTCAGGGGCATCTTGTTAATCAGAGCTTCTGCTTGAAATGTTGGTAAAATTACTATGAGATCCATGCATAACCTCACTTCCTGGCAATTATTGCTAGTAACAATAAGCATCAAATGATTCATAAATTTGTCTCAGTTTCTTTGCTGAAAGTATTTAATTGATTGCAAATGTGCTTGAAGAAAACAATGGCAAATCTTTTGGCTTATACCTTCATCTATTCAGTATTGGTATAAATCTATTAACAAACAATTCAAAAAGGGAAATTTTACATAAATTTAAAAGGATGAGCAAGAAACTCACCATTCATCTTAATTACAATCAGTTAAGAAAAATATTTTTTATTATTAATTTTGATGATGAACACCTTATGTATTCTTGATAGACTTTCTAGATAGACCTTAATGGCTATTTTTCAATTTGTCTTCAGAAACCCACTGTAGTTATATTGGAGAAAGTTTGGAGAAAATAGGAGGTCTCCAAGTCTTATTGGCAAGATCATGGGTAAATATTTAAATATAAACTCATTGTCTACTCTTTATAGTAAGGTGACCAGATTTTAAGATTGGTAAAGAGGGACACCATTGACCAGGGGGTTGCCAACCACCAGATAAGGCCTGGAGTTCTGGAATCACCACTCATAGCTATTAATTCATGTGCATGTGAGTAATATCTTACTTTTTTCATTTCTGGTAACATGACACCACATTCCACCATCTTGCCTGATTTCTCTGACAGACAAGTACAGCCTTGAAATGAAGTACACTATGATGCAATAAAGAGTCCTAGAGCCAGATTGCCAAAAGTATTGAAGTGCACAAAGTGCATCTCTCCTTGTCTTCATCACTCAGGTTCTTCCTCCCTCATCTCAGTCAATGCCACTTTCTGCTGTCTTCCCTGTTTCCAGTGGAATGTCCCAAAATGCCTCAGATAGCTCAGCTAGCAACAAGCCGTCTCTCCTGATCCAAGTAAGGCACTACATTGTGACTGCACAAGCCATCTTTCCCTCCCCAATGTGCCATTCCACTCCTTGTTTTATCCCTCTCCCACTTCCCTGCTCAACCCCCTGCATGTTCCTCTGTTGGCTCTTGCCTCTGGCTGTCATCCTTAAAGAGCTCTGCTGTACCCTGGGTCAACATTTTTATTGAGGATTGAGCTACAAGATTTAGTTCAGTCCTGGTCTGAAAGGAGCTGCCACTGCCAGACTCCAAGAAGGACAACGTGTGGCTCAGCCCCACGCATCGCCTGGCCAATCACAGGTAAGGGAAGGGGACAAGAGAACGCGGCTGGTGTGTGGCGCTCTGCCAGTGGCTGGCCCCTCATCCATCCTCCTCCACCCTCCAAGAGGCTCTGCCCCCTGTCCCGTTTCTTCACTGGGTGCTGCCGCTGACTGAATATCCCCAGCGGGGAAGCTGGCAGCGGGAGGTGTCAAAAGCGGGGACCCCGACTAGCCTTCTCCTGTCACGACCCAGCTTTCTCCTTTGGCCTGCTCAGTGGCAGTTTCTTTGCCAGCTCTGCCTTCCTCCTGGACTGGCAGGGAGAAAAGGAGGGGCTGCACATGCAGGGGAACGCGTGTGAGATGCACGCTCATGGAACTTTGGGCATTTGCGCAGATGAGGGCCGCCGGCGAGTCAAAAGGAAGGCGTTGGAGCCCTCTTGTCGCCCAACAAGGAGGAAGGACCTAGTGGGACTTTTAAAGACCTGCAGTGGGATGAGGGACTTCCCCCCCAAAGTGTGTATGTCCCGCGAGGATTGGGACACATGGGCAGCTTACTGGAAAATGGAAAAAGTAATTATATCCTGTAGTCTCCTCATTAACACCTATCTTTTGCCAGCCAAAGTTTTTAGCATTTAAAAATTATGAATTAGACATTATAGGAGACCATGGTAACTACCTTTTTCTTTAAAATATATGTACACAATTATCAGAGGTTAGTGAGATATTAAGGCATGAAAGACATTTTCCAGAGGGATGTAACTGGATGTTGAAACTTCAAATCTCCTCATTTCTGCAAAAGAAAGAAATCCAAGACCAATTGAATAGGCCTCTAATGGACTTCAAAAAGCTAATTGATAACGTAGATAAAATAGAATGGAAACTAATATCAAAATTATATAAGATATTATTAGATCAGGAACAATCAGTGTCACAAACAATCAAAAATGTGTAGATTTAAATATTAACGAGATGGAGTGGAATAAGATATTTAGACAAGTTCCATTTAAGTCAATATCAAGGAAAGTCCAAGAACATGCTATAAAGGTAATACAAAAATGGTATTATACCCCAATTAGGGTATATCGGATGAAGAAATCTGGGGATAAAAATTGTTGGAGAGGCTGTGGAAAGGAGGGAACTTTAATTCATATGTGGTGGGATTGTGCGACAGTTATGAAATTCTGGGAGAAAATTTTTATGGAAATTAAAGGTAAAGGGTATCCCCGAGTCATGTCTGACCCTTGGGGTGACACCCTCTAGCGTTTTCATGGCAGACTCAAACCACGGGGTGGTTTGCCAGTGCCTTCCCCAGTCATTACCGTTTACCCCCCAGCAAGCTGGGTACTCATTTTACCGACCTCGGAAGGATGGAAGGCTGAGTCAACCTTGAGCCGACTGCTAGGATTGAACTCCCAGCCTCATGGGCAGAGCTTCAGAAAGCATGTCTGCTGCCTTACCACTCTGCGCCACAAGAGGGTCTTTGTGGAAATTAGTAGAATTATAAAAGTGAAGTTAGAACCTTCAGTCCAATTGGTTCTCCTCAATTTATTTCTGAATGAAAATGCTCAGTGTAAGCAGAAAACATTGGTGAACTTTTTGATTGTAGCAGCCAGAATGATAATTGCCACTAACTGGAAAAATGCAGACAATATTTCATTAGATAATTGACGAAAGAAAATGAGGCAGTTTATGATTTTGGGAAAATGAACAAACAACATTAAAGTAATTCAAGGGGAGAAAAAGAATGAAGATTTCAATATAATTTGGAGCGATTTGACAAATTACCTAAGGAAATTTTCAGACTGTAAGTTATGTGAACTAATATTGTATCTTGAGATTTGAATTGTGATTAACAGATGAATTGTAATATATGAAATGGACATGGTTTACAGGAATCAAAAGATTGATGAAGCTTCAGAGTTGGGTTGGGGTTTTGTTTTGTTTTTGTTGGGGATTGTCTGTTGATTGTGTGTAATTTAATTTAAAAAATAAAAAAGAATAAAAAAAGAAACCCACTGTAGTTTCTTTGTTAACCACCATTGTTATGTTTGATTGTAATGTATCGTGCAACTGTTCTTGGTGAGTTTTTGTTTTGTTTTTGGTGGGTCTTTGTTCTGTTGAAGGTTTCTGTATGTATTTTAAGTTTGATTATCATATAACTATTTTTATGTTACAGGATTAATATAGTAGATGTTTTCAACTATATCTTCATAACTGATTGCACTCAAGCTGAGGTTATTTTGCTCATCATTAAAAATTTATGCAATATTTCCCCTATTTTGTACCAGTGGCTAATTTTTGGAATTGTTAATAGATTTATATTGATACTGAACTGATGAAGTTGTAAACTGAAACATTTTCAGTTCTTTTCTTCAAGCACATTCTGCTATCAATTAAACACTTTCAGTGGAGAAACTGAGACAGGTTCATTTAATCGTTTGATGGTTATTATTACTAGCATTAATTGCCACACAGTATTTTTGGGTTGTTTTATTCATACACTGGGTGTTCCTTCCTCTGTTCTATTAACCTAACTTATTTACACTTTCAAGTGGGTAGCCATGTTGGTCTGAAGCAGCGGAACAAATTTAGAGTCCAGTGGCACCTTTAAGACCAACAAATTTTAATTCAAGGCATGAGCTTTTGTGTGCATGCACACTTCTTCAGATACAATATGATGAAATGGTACTATGATTACGATCTTGGACTAGGATCTTGGAGATCCAAATTTGAATCTCTACTCTGTTGTTATGCTTGGTGGGTGACCTTGGCCCAGTTATACAAACTCAGCCTAACCTACCTGATAGGGCTGTTGTGAGGTTAAAATGGAGGAGAAAAGTATGACCTGTTTTGGGTTCTCATTGGGGAGGTAGGTAGGGTGCCCTCAGCAATGAAATAGTGGTACTGAATAATCAATAAGACTATTCACATAATACCATGGTAATAACCAGGAGGTCAAGACAGCAAACAACAAATGGCATTGCCTCCCGGTCAAGGTTCAGGCAATCTCTTAGTGCTTCTGGGGCAACTTCAGGAAACATACAGGACACTAAACACCATTGTAAAGAAATGGGCCCAGTCCCACCCCTTCTATGCAAGTGTCACCGACCATTTGTCCATTTGTTATTGCATCTGCCTCATGGTTTTGATGTAAGCTGCCCACTGCTGTTCTGTTTGAAGCCTGTGGAAAGGGTAAAAGAAAAAAGAATTAGTTTTATGGCAGGGGCATGGGCCACAAGAACTCCTAGGGCTGTGAACACTTGGTTTGAATCTGCTTTTTATCCCCAGTGACCCTGAATTAAAGAATCATCTACAAATTATTTAATTTCCATTCCGATATTTAGCACTTTAAATTTTCCCTCTGCAACTTCTGTAATTGATCTGTGGTGACACTACATTTCCCCTGTGATATCCAGGAGTGGATATAACTTGCTACATTTGTGGAAACTGCTCTGAGAGCCCCAGTATTTCAAGTGTAGATGTCCTGATTTTTGCCAATTAACTTCCTGCCCCGTGTCTTCAATGCTAACATAGCAAAGCAGTCTGTTGCTGACTGGTCAAGGGCATCAGTTCAAGGACTGCCTGGTTCCCAGTTGCCATTCCTTCACAAGACTTATTTTTGCCCTCAGTTTGGGATTTATTTTAAAGTGACTGCCATACAAGAGTATAAGAAGGACGGTCTAATCATTAAACCAAACAGAGAGAAACAGACCTATCCACTGGCAATATAATAAATGTATTCATAAAAGAAAGAAAAGTGTCCTATTTTTGTAGTTTTCCTTGTTTCTTTATTCTGTAGGACTTCTGTAAAAACGGAATCCAGGTAATATCCGTTTTCAGTGAGATTCTTTCATCAGTGACAAGTCCTTATATATATTAATAGTATAATACTGGCCACAGGCTCACATAGGTATGGGGATACCGGTCTGTATTGACACGTGTCAATTGTTATAGATTTGCTGAAGAACCTTGGGAAGGACTGTAACTTGATTTTGTAAGCCCTGCCATGCTCCAGTTCAAATGACATGAGGGGAATTACATGAGGGTAGAAGGGCCTTGACTTCCTTTTCCAACTCACTTCAACAAAGGCAGAAATGCCTTGGCTTCCACTCTTGTCAAATTCTATTCAAATAAGGCTAATTGCTAGGCAGAAGGAGGTGAAAGCCTTTGCTGGACAAACAGGAAGAGACACCTCCTTAATACTTGAAGACTAGCACAGAGGTCTGCCCCACCTCTAGCCCAAACAGATTGGTTGGGAAAATATGGGCTGTCTTGTTTAGTCAGTGCCTGAGTTCCCCCTTTAGAGGTGGAAACCAAGGTTTGTTGAGACACCTGTAAATTTGGTCATCTCTGCATGCCTTGCCACTTCCTTCAGCTGTTGCTGAGTGAGCAATACATTCATTGCACTTGCAGGAGCTTTGTGCCTCTCCCTGCAATGGGGAAACATCACTCACGATTCTGTAACTTGTAGGATATTCCAGCACAAACTGCTGCACCCTCTTTTGCCTCTGTTGGTAAAGCCTGGAACCCCTGTTTATTTGTAGAGACAGCTCTTCCATCATCAAGTCCTGAGGGATGCTAACCTTCTTGCCCAGGTCTAGCTCTGGGACTGGAAAAACATACAAATGAACAGACATACGGAAAGCAAGCAAGAACAGAACAGTTACATCCATCCTAGGCTGTCAGGTGATCATTGTATTCAATAAATAGATTCAAGACGTCATAACATTTGTCCTACTACATCTTGTGATGAGTCAGGTCCAGGTTCCCCAGAACCGAATCTCATTTCCTCCAGTCAAACAGCAGATATATGAAACAGAAATGTAAAGGTCCCCAGAGGTCCGATTCGGCTCGGGGCTGCAGTGGAGGAGAAGAGGGGCTCCCACCTTCCTTCCCACAATATTTTCCTGCACTGAATAGCCCTGGGGTTAAGGGAGTTGTTTACCTTGTTCTGGGCTTTTCATGTATGCACAGCTCAAAAAATGAGTAAATAACTCTCCACCCACGCCCAGGGGGAACCTGGCTCTGGCTTGTGACAAAATGTAATATGTCGTTGGTAGTTGGTCTGTCAGCCAGAGGTTGGGATTGAAGACTCAAAGGCAGTTGGCCTTGCTGGCAATGTCTTGAGCAGAGGATGTCACTCTCCATGTACCTGGAAGTGCATCACCAGGTGATACCAAGGATGCTCGCATTTGGATTTAACATCTATAGTTTAACCACAGAGTTAAAATCCATGCAGCTAAAATAATCCCCCAACTGCTTTTTGGTAGCACAATCTGGATTGGTGCATTCAGCAACCAAGTTGAAAAATGTCAATCTACCTTTTCTAGGCAATTGTTGGATGTACCAAAATGTGTCGCAAACCATACACTTTTAGTGGAGCTTGGTCAACAGACCCTAAAAACCAGAGCCTAGCTTTGTACATTCAAATACTGGTTAAAAATCCACTTCCATTCTTTCCCACTATCTCTACTTTCTAACACTTTAGGAGATCCCTGTTTTATTAAATGCTTTAACGAAGTAATTTTTCCATAAACTTTGTTGCTTAAGACTAGATTTATCTATTCTAGTTAATTATGATGAGAGCACAGTCCTGAAGCTGATCACTAAAAGACTAGAAGACCAGGATATTCAGATAATAGGCACATCAACCCACAGGATCTGTTCGCCAGGCCACTGGGACATCCCCTGGTCTTATAAGTCAATGCCCTTATATCTTCAAGTGTTAGATGACTATTCCCTTAAAAGGGCCTTTCTCCTAGCACACCTAAACATCTTCCCTTCAAAGCTATCAAGAGGATGCTTCCTTCAAATCCCTTGAAATGAGAGAAGCTATCTGCACGGGTGCAATGTACCAGATTCCCTTAGCCACCTATTATTCAACTGCCCCAAATTTCAGATGTTCCATCATCATTATCTGGGGGGTTTTATGGGAAAACTGAAGTATCTGTGCATTGGTGAGAAACATCAAGTGAAGATGTTGCTGAGTGTAAAGGAACCTTCTCAGATAGTGGACCTTGCAAAAATCCTATCAATTATCTCGAGAACTAATCTATCTCTGCTGTAGATCGGCTATACGACATAAGGCCTTATTATTGCTGTTCATATGTCTATGCCCGGAATCTGTTTCTGTTTTAAATTTTGTTTTATGTATATCAAATCTTATGCCAATAAAGGTATCTGAATCTAACCACAGAGTTTTGCTCAAATGCCAATGTGTCTGCATTATTGCTGCAGTGTGCTGATGTCACTTCCAGGTGCACAGGGAGTGACATCAGTGTAGTGAGACACTCCTGGTGTCCCTTTCCATTATACTACATTACCAGCTCCCCTTACCCCTCCTCTTACCAGTGGTGAAGAAATGCAAGCTGGGGATGGAGGATTCCCTACCACAGCAGGGGTAGGTAAAACTAAAAAAACATGGACTCCGGGGTCAATAACCTTCAGGTAGGGGTTGGAGATCCCTAGGAGTTACATTTCCAGACAACACAGTTCTGTTCTCCTGGAGAAAATAGCAACTTTGGAGGGTTTACTCTGGCCAGCTGAAGTCCCTGCTTCCCCAAACCTTGTTCTTCTCAGTCTCTACCGCCAAGATTGCTAGGAATTTCTCTAACTGGAGTTGACAACCATTAGTACAAAGACAGTTCTCCTAAAAACACTATACAAACATTCTTCTCAGCATTCCCTTCACCAGTGGACTCCGGCAGAGCTAGGAAGATGATCTCCCAAGTACTCATGCTTGTTTGCCTATTCATTCATTTGGTTTATATACTGCCCTTTGTGAAGCTCTCATAGCTTTCATTGTTTTTATAAGGTCTCCATGAGTGCTAAAGAGGATTTTGTGGCTGTTGTGTGCTGATAAATGCAAAAATGGCAAGTAAACATGTCAGGAATTGCATAAAGAATTATGGCAGCTGTGTGAGTCAGCCAGCTGCCTCTTCCTCTGAGGATGAGGAGATGGAAGAATCAGGAGCTGTACCAGTACAATGCCTGATTTAGAGTCAGAACCAGCAAGGGACATACTGGCAAAAAGGACATAAATTTGTTTGTCTCTCACCTCCAGGATCTCCTAAACTAGCAAAGCATCAGAGACGAGAGGTGAGATTAACAGCTCAAGAAAGGCAGAGGAGTGTAGACTATTAGCACAGCATCAGTCAGGCTTGACTTCCAATACAGAGTTCATGCAGGACCAATGACTCAGTGAGTAGAACACTTGGGGTTCAGCTAATTAGGCTGATAAAAGCGAGACACCAAGCAGAGTCAGTTTGTGGGAGCAACATTTTTAAAAATTCAAACCTTCTCTGTTGAAACGTCTATGCATTTAATAATAAATGCATAGTGGTTTTTGGAATGCCACCCATTATGGAATCATGAGTCTTGAAACTTAAGAAAAATAGTCTCATTCCTCATTTGCGGGGGACTTTAGAAGGGCATGCTTTGTATGACAACTTGGGGAAAAATTTATTTTTGGCTTTGCCTGCACACTTGTATTCATTGCTCCAGGCAGTTTGCTTAAAAACAAAACCAAACAAACTCCCATCCCTGGGAGAAGGGAGAGGGAGGTGGGTGCAAGGGCTTCTTCGCCTCCATACATTTCTTTGGCTTGTGGCTTGCTGGTTGCTCTCCTGTAGCTCATGCTATGTATGTTGGGGAATCCACTTTATGCAATTCATGTGAAATGCCAAAAATATTGTGTTATGCTACATTAATAGCATACGGAATGGCCCAGAGTCTGCTACTAACCTTGTATTTGTTTTTCAGAAGAAGATCCTTGTATCCTGACACCCTGCTTTGTTTGTGACTTCCAACCCTGGTCCTCCCTTCTACTTCTAATAGACCATTTGGCTCCAGACCTCTTTTTGTTTGCTAAATATGTGGTATTTATTGCCTTAAAACCTTGTAATTGCCTCTGTGCCTCCCAGAAACCTGTGCCAAGAGTTAAAGCATGGACTTGACACTTGATTTATTACTTTTGCTTGTGTGTTTACTGGAGACTGTGTCGGCAATTACCCTGAATAAGACAGCAGCTAAAGTTGGCTTACCCTCTTCTCCAGTGAGCTCCCTCACAAAAGCCTGAGCCTGCTTTTTCCACTCTTTGGGGTGATCATAATGTGGAAGGGGAAACATCTTCTTAACTGCAAAGGAAAGTGAGAATTGGTTGGTGTTCTTATACCATTTAATGCTTCTACTGGAATATATCTGTGAACTTGGCTTACTTGAGAAGTTATAATTTTGTTCTTGTGTTCTAAAACTTGAAGCTCTGGGAATGTCACCAGTCTGTAATGTATTTTGTGTGTGTGCGTGTCTGGTTTTGGTGCATAAAAATTTCTGAGAGAAATAAGAGCTAATTCCTTGAAAATGAGGTGCTAAGCCTTTCTCAACTATTTTCCCACTGAGAAACCCCTGAAACATTCCTCAGTCTTCGCGAAACCCCAGAAGTGACCCAATTGTGCAAAATACGGTTAGGAAGCAGAGCTGTGTACATGGCCACCTGGGGTTCTTCCCCTTCTCACCCCCTCCCGGCCCATCATTGGCCATGGGGGGGGGGGCAGGTTCCCTGTTTGGGAAACCCTTCCAAGTCCATCAAGAAACCCTGATTGAGAAAGAACCTGTTTCTTATCTCTCCCCCCCTCCCCCAAAAATCATGGAACAGAAGAGATGACTTGTAACTGCAACGTTAAGATATTAAAAAGAGTTACATTCTAATCAAGTATTGATAATGTTCTGACAAATATGACAGTTTTCCACAGTTTTACATTGTTCTGGCTCATGTAAGACATTAGTTTCTTTTTTGTGTCACAATATGTTGCCTCTAAACACATTCTAATTAAAGACAGCAATCTATGAGGGGAAGAGTTCTTGAGGTTCACTTTGGGATTACACTCTCCACCGTGCTACAAGACACTGTTCTCTAAATCAGCAGCAACTATTTTGAGCTACAGATCTGGGAGGATGAGGAGATGTAACCCTGATCCTTGGACTGTGAAGGATTCAGGCAGGGATTTTTCGGATGATGATCTCATAGAGGTTGGAAGAAGCTAGGAATGCTTAATCCTGAGTCCCTGGAGACTCAGATAAATACAGCTAGGCTGTGAAAATACAAAAATCTTTGGCGTGTAAATATAATTTGATTGTAAAAGGAGGCATTCATCTTTACCTTTACTGTTCACTTGGCAGAAATGCCACCAGCATAAACTGATATACCCTTGGGGGACCTATTCCTGTCACTGCAGTACAGCTGAAAGTGATAGTCGCTTGGCCCCAAATTTGCCTTTCTTGTTGTGTGAAGTCTGCATGTATTCAATAATCCTAAACAGTAAATGTATCAGAATTCAGAAAAGTTGCCTCGATAACTGCAGAATGGCTTCCTTATTATTGCTCCAAGGAACTTGGCACCAGTGCTATTAACTGTCTGCACTTACCCTTCAGTGTATACCAGGTGTGCTACAACAATGTTTCATCCATTTACCATCAGCAACTTTAGCCTAGGCATCTCAAAGCCCCCATCCCTTGTCCTCTCTGGCGTACTTATATTTTTAATTTATGGTATCTTCCATACAAAGACGAGATTTGGTGGTTTCCTTGTAGCAAATAAACTATAGCAGCAATAGGTCTGCTACATCACAGGTTTCCCTCACAGTTTCCCTGCCAAAGACCCCAGCAACAGCTACCGCTCTTTCCTGAATCCTCTGGGCTTTTTCAGCACTAGAATATCATTATATCAATATATCATTGTAACTATAGGTCTAGCGAGTTCTCTGAATTACCAACTTTTGTTGTTGTTTTTATTAAAGAAAAAGAAGTCTGTAGCTTCTTCCCTTGTGAAGATATGCCTTTCCCCTTATACCTCTGCAAGGGAAAGGGCTAGACCAGTGGGTTCGAAAGTAGTCAGGAGGGCCCCTTGAGGGCAAAGGGATTTCCTAGGGGGCAGTTAGAATCAAGAGGTGGAAGGGGGGCACTGGAGGTGGACCTTTTCAAGCATGTTGTTCACTTGTTTATAGTTGACCAGGCTAGGACAATTCATGCTGGCAAATGACAGAGTTTCTGCCTCTGTAGATTGGTGGAATTTAGTGGAAACTATCAGAATTGGTAGTAATTATGCCACCAGAAGAATAGTTAGATCAGTATACTGTATTTTTGAAGTGTTTTTGTCTCTTTGTCATTTTTTTTTAGGTTTTTGCTGCTACTTTTAACATTTTTAAATTCTCTTCCTTAATGGGTTATGCAAACTGTTCTTCTGAATAATACATTTTCTGGGGTAGAGTAGAGGCACTGGGAATGAGTTTATGGAACCAAGGAGGCAGTAGCCTGAACTTGTTGGGAACTACTTTGTTTAAATGAAAAAAATTAGAAGCCCTCCTACTCCAGTAGCAAGGAAATGGCTGCCGCAGGGACAGGGTCAGGGGAAATGGCCGCCACGTAGGCTAGAAAATCCAAAATTTCCCACTCACTCAGCAGCCATCCAGTCTTTCCTGTAACCTTTTCCAAAACTTTGCAGCAAAGCTGGTTTGAGAAAGATCAGCGAAAAGTAGGGGGACACCCTAGAGGTGAACAAATTCACCAGAAGAAAAAGCATGCTACCTGAAACCATTGAACATAGAACAGCCCATATGTATTTAAGGTTTACCTCCTCCACTGTTCTCCCTCACCTGCCTACCTATACCTTTCACCTTATGTACTTGCCCAGTGAACTCCAAATGCAAATAAGTGATTCAATGAACTGAAATGCCAGTCAACGACTGACTGTGTGAATCCCTGCCAGTCATTTTGGCATGTCTACTATTTATTTAAGAGCTTCTTGTGGCACAAAGTGGTAAGGCAGCAGACATGCAGTCTGAAAGCTCTGCCCATGAGGCTGGGAGTTCAATCCCAGCAGCCGGCTCAAGGTTGACTCAGCCTTCCATCCTTCCGAGGTCGGTAAAATGAGTACCCAGCTTGCTGGGGGGTAAACGGTCATGACTGGGGAAGGCACTGGCAAACCACCCCGTATTGAGTCTGCCATGAAAACGCTGGAGGGCGTCACCCCAAGGGTCAGACATGACTCGATACCTTTACCTTTACTTACTATTTATTTAGGTGAAGGCTAAACAAACTCTAGTGATTGTTCATTTGCCAGAAATTTTGGAATGAATGTCTGGCAAAATGAGGAGCCCTTCAGTCTTACTTATTTAACTTTATTTCATTTATCCCCAGTGGGGACCCAGAACAGATTAAACTGTATTCCTCTTCTCCATTTCACCTTCACAACAGCCTTTTGAAGCAGGCCAGGCTTGGAGTATATGACTGTCCCAAGGTCACCCAGCAGGCTTCCATGGTACACGTGGGGATTCCAACCTGGGTCACCCGGATCCCAGTCCACCATGCTGACCACTATACTATACTGGCTCTTATCTTAAAACCACCCGAGGCGCCACAGGCGCTGCGGACTAAATTATGAGGTAAGCAGTGAGTGGGAGGAGTTAGGGCGGGCTCAGTCCGTGATGAGGAAGGGTGCCGATTGGCCCCAATTGCCCACCCGCCGCCGCCAAGGGAGCAACTGCGCGCGGCTCACAGCAGCTCCCTGGCCGGCGGCCTGACGTGTTGGAGGCGCAAAGCACCTCCAACACGCCAGGCCGCCGGCCAAGGAGCTGCCACGAGCCACGTGCAGCTCGGCTCGCGGTTGCTCCCTGGCCGGCGGCCTGGCGCGTCGGGAAGCGCAAAGCGCCTCCGACACGTCAGGCCGCCGACCAGGGAGCTGCTGTGAGCCGTGCGCAGCGCGGCTTGCGGCAGCTCCCTGCACGCCGCCCTGCACACTCAGCACGTTGAGATCACCGGGCCCGGAAGAGGAGCCGTAACATCGGCGGTGGAGCGATCGGCGCACCCGGCGGAGGAGCTGCGATTGCTGCTGGCGACCCCCCGAACGGCGCTGCCGCCAGAGCTGTGAATGCGCGTGGTGGTGCCCACCCGCCCTGCCCACACACAGACCTGCAGAGACTTTGCGCCCTCAGGTAGGCTGCGGTGCGGCCGGGGGGTCTAGGACTCATGCCTAGCGCCCGCTGTATTTATACTACAGCGGGCCTATTTTCTAGTTAATGTTGATTTAATGTTGATTTAAATGCATTACATAAACACATATATATACTCACACAAATGCAGGGCCTAGAATTTGAACTATTTTTTTCTGGCATCCATTTTTTAAAGAACACACATGAAGCTGCCAGTCAGACCATTGGTCCATCTAGGTCTACTCTGACACCAGGACAGCCGGGCAAGGTTTTTCGTATCATGTACCACCTGATTCTTTTAAGCAGAGATGCCAGGAACTGAACTTGGGACTAATTGCATGGAAAGTAGACATCATGGTGTAGTGGTTAAAGATCAGTGGACTCTAATCTGGAGAATTGGGTTTGATCCTCCACTCCTCCACATGCAGTCAGCTGAGTGACCTTGAGCCAGTCACAGTTCTCTCAGAGCTCTCTCATCCCCAGCTAACTCACTGAGTGACTGTGGTGGGGAGAGAAAGGGTAGGTGATTGTAAGCTGCTTTGAAACTCCAGGTCGTGAAAAGTGGAGTATAAAAAAAATAGCTCACCTTCTTCTCTTAACACTGAGGTGCAGCCCCTAAAAGGAAGGTTTTTTGTGCTGGCTGTGTTAAAAATCTAATTTTCTCTTAGCCCTTGGAAGAGTTAGTATGATGTACTAGTTAGCACGATAGAGCAGAACTAAGGAAATCTGTTTGCAGATCTTCACTGATCCATGGCGCTCACCCACCTTAGGTCTATCACCCTCTGTCAGACTAACCTACTTCACAGGATTGTTGTAAAGATGCAATAATATTGAAGAGAATTGCCCTGACTTCCTGGGATGAAGGGAAATAAAACGGGAGAGGCAGCTATAAGCTTCTGAGTCAAGCCAGGACTCTTAATAAATTGGCTGGAGCACACTATTTTTTGCTCAGAACTCAAGAGCCAGAGTTGTTTAATGAATTCATGTAGCATTATCTCCCAAAGAGCTTCAAAGGAAATCTGAACAGCCTCTGTTCCTTCTGCAGCACAAAGGGGACTCTGGCAGAGAGCAATAAATCTGCAGAGACAGAAACTGGAAAACTAATTAGCACTTAGCTGCCGGAGCTAATGTTACACAGCCAACAGAGCTGTGTGTTTTTTTTGTGGTTTGAAATTATCCCCAGTTGGGATCAAGAACACAGCTTTCTTCCCCTGCTCTGCAGGGACATTTGGCACTTTTTCATGGCACCTGCAGCCATCTGATGTTAAGAGATAAGATAGGGGCAAATGCTTAGTCCCTATTTGGCAAACCCTATACCAGAAGCTATTTCCAGAGTTGAATGAGTACCTATGAGAGACCGTGTGGTGTTGTGGTTATAGGTTGGATTATGATTGAGAAGAAGTGGATTCAAATTCTGGTTTTATCGTGAATCTCACTGGCTGACCCTGAATTAAGCATGCTCCAAAGAACTTCAAAGGGTTGTTGTAACACTATAAAGATGCACAGGACAACTAGAATCATATTTCCTCTGGCTCAGCAGTCTTGTTCAAGTATGGTATCAAACAGATTTCAGGGCAATGTTACCTGTGAAGCCATTCTCTTCTTCTGAACACTCTTTTCCTTATATTCATTTACCTTCAGGGCCTCTCTTTTGTGTCCTTTGGGAAAGGAGCACTCAACTCTCTATGCCTTTGTACAGTCCCCAAGTTGTATCAGGATCTCCACATCCTTATACATTGGTCCTCTTATATGTTTGGCAAACTGGCCTGGGGGTGGAGCTGTCCAGGGTGTCCAAGCGCTAATACGGCTCCGAGAGCTCCCGCCCTCCGTTGCCGTCCGCTGCCTGACCCAGCGATGGGGCCCTGACTGAAGGACTCCGAATGACTGGCCAGCCTCTCTGATGGGGTGGCCAACGCGGTGCTGAAAACCCTGGAGAACTCAGCCCACGGCGGCCACCTCAGCCCGCGCCTGGCGGTCGCCTCCCTGCATGGCGCCAAAGGCAAGTTTGAGATCGATGCCTTGCTCAGCCTGCCGCACACGAGCAGTGAGGGTGCCGGGGCCATCGAGCTGCCACCCACCGAGAGCCGCAAGCAACTCGGCCTTTACTCCGAGGGGGCCCAGGAGGTTGATATGAGCAGCGACGGGGAGGTGGGCTGCTCTGCGCTACACTCACTAGGCAGCCTGCCTGTCTCCCTGATGAAGGAGAACACCAGCAAAGGTAACCCGCCACCGTCAGCCTCCCCTGCTCAAGGCCAGCACGGGGAGGACAGTGGGTGTGCGCTGGCCCTGAGAGCCCTGGGGGCACCCATCCGCGGAGGCAGGAGGTCAGGCTCTGCAGCCAGGACAGGAAGCACGCGAGGACCACAGTGGAGTTCAACCCCCTCCCCAGGCCAGCCCTCGTCCCCTCTTCAAGTCCCAGCCAAGGTTTGCGGGCGTCTTCAGGTGCGCCATCTGTGGCCATCCCGTTTTGATCGTCATGTCCTTGATGAGAGGCTCTGCCTTTCTCCAGTCCCTTGGCTGGGGCCATTTTTCTTCCCCAAGTCTCGGGGTGGGAGTCTCTGGAGCACTTTGGGAGAGGGCGTTGGGCCAGAGAGCAGGGAAGCCAGGAGTTTCCAGGCTGTGTGTCATCGTGGCTGCTGTTTCCTTCCCTTTGCCTTTTCATTGATTTCCACCCCAAAAAAGAGCTATCCTCTTTTTTTGCTTTTTTAAAAGACCTTATCTTCTTTCCCATGCCCTTTTTTTTAACTCTTAAAATTAGCCACTTAAATTGCCACCATAGTCTTTTAAGGCTACTTTTTAATCCCCGACCCCCACCTTGTGATGGGAAGTTCGCTAGGGGAGCGCCGCCCCTCTCCATGCCTCGCCATTGCTGCCTCCCCCCAACCTCCATCCCACTAGCACCCGCTGCTATTCAGCTTGCAGTGGGCTTTCTGCTAGTGATCGTATAAAAACAGATGCAATAAACTGTGCCCTGGGGATGGATTAGTTAGTGGTGCTCATACATCTGTTGCCAAGTCTAGTTCTTGTCCCACCAGCAGGTGCTGGCAAGCCTTTTGCTAGTTAAAATCCCAGTCTTCCAGGGTCTGCCTTGGTGCTCATACTCCTGTTGAGCAGTTTAATCCTCAATAATATGTGTATCATGCAGTCAGCCAGTCTGGATGTTGTCTTATTCCCCCCTTTCAGCATTTGGTCACAGCAGCCCCTCCCTTCTATACAGTGCCCCTCTGAAGTGCGATACAAGAGTTGCCCCCTACCTGTTCGTCCCCTTCTATAAAGCCTTGTTGTGAAGTCTTTTGTTGGAAGACGCTTTCCAAGTGAGAATACAGGTGGACCTGTTTGGGTTGTCTCCTCAGCACCTTTTCTGACCCAGGAGACCCTCTTAATTGGCGTTTTCCAGCTGCCAGGTCTTGCCCTCTGTGCCTTTTTCGATCTCTCCAGCTGAAATTCCAAGGTCCTAAGCCATGTTACATCAGAAATTTATTTCTGGCTGAGAAAGTGGGTGGGTCAGAGCAGTCTTGGACTGGCAGGTGCTGAGGGCAAATCAATGTATGCAGCATATTATATACAAGTAGGTTGGACAAGGTTTTTTTTAACCACTATATTTGTGCCTTTTACAGTAGCTGAAGGGAAAGCAGTGGCAGATGGTGATATACTTAAAATATTTATCTCTTACCGTATCTCCTTAGACTCAAGTCAGCTAACAAAGCAACAACAAATTGCAAAGGACCCAAAATGCCATCGCCAAGATTAA
The DNA here is from genome assembly GCF_049243985.1 of Paroedura picta. Classification (NCBI taxonomy): domain Eukaryota; kingdom Metazoa; phylum Chordata; class Lepidosauria; order Squamata; family Gekkonidae; genus Paroedura; species Paroedura picta. Next base: position 81,513,346 of record NC_135371.1, read on the forward strand.
AACAGCCAACGGGTTTAAAATGCACTGATTACTGTTGATCTGCATGCTGTGGAAACTGCACATTACCATCTTTTCAAGAAAGAAAACAACCTATTTCTATTAAGATAGTAATTCAACTGAATGCTTAGAGAAAACATTGCATTGCCAGTTTAGTATAAGATGACTTAAAACCAATGGATTTGACTCTGTGGCAAAAAGGCATGAAGAACGTTATTGGAGAGGGGATTTAGTAAAAAAAAATCTTGTATTCTCTGTTTCTGACTGGTTTTTGGCTCTGCTGGCAGATATGGAGATTTTGGGAAAGCTCTATTTTGCACATTGAACTCAGCTTGGGATTTCCTGGATCCAAACCATTGATTAGTGCTTGTTGACAAAAGAGAGAATGAAAACAGCCTACAAGCGAGCTTCCTATTATACCCCTAGCATGTCTCCGATGCAGGCTTTAAGAACCACTTCAAGATGGACATATTTAGAGTGGAAAAGTGGCAGGTGCTTAAGCCTTTTGCTGCCTGCCATTTTTCTATTGTGTTCCTAAGCTGCTTTTCGCCTCATGTGAAGATGAGGCTTTGGGTGGGTGTGTTTTTAAAGCATAAATACATATCTGAGGTCCAGAAAAGGGAATACTCACACACACACTAAAAACTGATGAGCTGTTTGAATCTGAGGAGAATTCAAGCAACCTTGGAGTTCCTGTGCCTATTTCTATCCCTGACAGACAAAACAATGAAGGTGGCCAGAAGGAGAGGGAAACAGACTGCTGGAAAAAACAACTGGCCATGGATAGCGACAGAGGATTAGCAGCGTGCTGAGTCTCTCCTCCTCTTCTATTGAAGACCTGAAGACCTGTGAGAGGTGCCCTACCTGACAGGGTTAGAGCCATCCAGGGGGAGGGAGCATGTCGTGGTGACCATTGGGAGCAACCAGTGCCCCACCACGCCCCCAGCTGGGTCCTTGAGGGGATGTCATATAGCATATTACCATGCTTTGGCTGTGGTTGGGCCTGAAGCTGAGGTGACACAGTATTTTGGACTCACACCTGGAGGATATGATGCCTAATTGGAGTGACCCCATGTTAACATGTGGTGCTTTCCTGGAGTTCCTAAAGCCAGACCAGTGGCAGTGGCTGTGTTCGAGCACTACCAACTTTAGGATGGCAGAGGGAGTGAGGCAAGAAGACAGCAATCTGTGAGAGAGGTTGCCTGTTGCCCCCCCCCCCCCCCGACTTTTGTAACAATCTATGACAGACGGATCCAGCCTGTGGCAGAGGCTGGAGACAGTCATGAGCGTGGGGAACCATTGATGGGTGGGAGGATGAGTAGGTGGGTTGGTCAGAGGCAGGGGCCAACTCCAAGCTCTTTGCCCTATCTTGTATTGTTTGCCATGTACCCTCCTGGGTTGGGCACAAGGTGGAGGGGATGTTGGGGTAAGGGGGATGAACCAGTGGCAGGGCCTATTTCCTCCTACTGCTTCCCGCTCTCTCTTTTACTCTACGCTAATGGGGGTGAGGGGTGGCACAAAGGTAAAATTAGATGTTTACCACTTCATGGAATTAGACTACTGATCCATATCGGTCCCTGAATGACTTGGCAACCATGATCCATACATTGATCAACTCCAGGTTTGACTACTGCAACACACTCTATGCAGGGCTACCCTTGGGCCAGCTCTGAAAATTAGCTGGTCTGGAATGCAGCAGCCAGGGACTTAACAAAGACACCTTATAATGCACATGCTCATGCTGTGTTCTGCCAGTTGCACTAGTTGCCTGTAGAGCACAGAATCTGGTTCAAGGTTTGAACCTTTAAAGCCCTTAACTATCTGGGACTGTATTTTCTGTGAGACTGCTTCTCATATACTCCTGGGCGTGAGTTACATTCCCAAAATTGGAACCTGCTAGTAGTCCTTGGCCTGAGGCAGGTGTTCCTCTGGCAACCAGGGCCTTTCCCTCCCTGGCAGTGGCTTGGTGGAACATGCTTCTGATTGAGATCTGGGCCCCATAGGATTTATTCCAGTTCTGCAGGGCCTGTAAAACGGAGCTGTTCCACCAGGTCTTTGATTCATGATTGCTGATAAAATTCTGTTACTAGCCCCCCACTGACCCTACACCTTTCCTTAACTTTAATCTTTTCTTTCCATTTCAACTCAGTTGCTAGCCCCATGGACTTGCAACCATCTGTAAAAGTAAAATATTGTAATATTTTAGATATTTTATTATTTTTGTTTGTTTGTTTGTTTATTTATTTATATACCGCCCTCCCCTTGTGGCTCAGGGTGGTTTACATATAACTCAGGAAACAAGAAGGTAAGTACATGGGGAGACCTCAAGATGGCGCCATAAAGAAAGCTGGACTTCAGTTCAGCTCTTAAGCCATGCCGAGGGTCAGGCGCTTATGCACCTGGCTGACCTGAACAGATACGCAAATCTGCTCACCGGTCGCCCCAGGAACCGGGAACGGTGACCTGAGGGTCCTACAGATCCGTAGGGAGAAGCAAGACCTCCCTGGATTAATAGCGGCTTGAGCTCAAGGTCACGATGGCGTCTTTGTCGCAAACAACTTTACAAGCTTGAAACGACCAGCCGACCTCACATTCTTCCCAGACCATCATTTACCAGATCGATAGGAGCAGAAGCTGACAGAAGCTGGAACCTACAACAGTAAGAATTGAAAGCTTTCTGGCTTTTCTCTCTCTCCTCTCACAAGCTCTTCCCTCCCCCCCCTCAACCAATTTACAAGCGAATTCCTTCTTTCCCCGAGTGAGAGACTCCCAGCTAATTACACCCATTAACCAAACAAAGAGAGTGCTTTGAAGATTTATGGGTGAACGTTCAGTGGGAGAATTTGACTTGATACGGAGATCGACAAACTGATAATTTGGGATCGCTCGTGCTCCCGCGAGACCTCACGAGACTTTCTGTTTATAGTTTGTGACTGCCTAGAACTATGGAAGAATTAACAAAGGCACAGCTTTTCCATTTGTTATGCAAAGGAAACTCAGAGATACTGAAAGCAGTCAATAAGCTGGAAAAGGAAATTCGTGGGACTAAGGGGGAGCTTTTGGATGGAGCCCAAGATCCGGAGAGACCAGCTGATGACGCAGCTCAGCTAACAGTAAATCAAGTGAAACTTCAATGTCTGGAAGTTAATCAACTGGAGGGAGAGAGTGCCAGAGATGTAAAAACCCAAAGTATCTTTAAAGAACTTGGGAAAACAGATTCATGGAAGGAAAGTACCAAAAACCTGGAAGTCTATTCAGAGCAGGAAATGACTTGGATCAGCAAAATAAAAAGAGTCTATTCAAAAGCGACAGCAACTAGGAAGCTATCAGGAGATATTTCTGTGCGACCAGAGGAAGAGATCCAGATTGACAAAGGATTCAGAGCCCCCTCAAAGGCGATTACAAGCAAGAATCAAGCAAGAGATTTCTCTGGCCCTGACAGAAGGACAATCAGAAACACTCTACTATGGAAAAAAATACAATTTCATTTTCTGCGACCACCTGAAAGATGAGCTGAACAATGGAGTACTCTCCTAGCTTCTTGTGAGAAAAAAAAAAAGCAGTAGTAACCTTTAGGACAGGTCTAATATATGAAGGGAACTGACTTTATATCACTTAAGACAATAATAGAATATATCCTTATAATAGATTATACCTTCCTATGTATCAACAACTACTTTGTTAAGAAAGATGGTAATAACTCCTAGATCAGGAATAATATGCGATGGGAATTGAATATGTATGTTAATATGTATGCCAAAAGAGGATGACAAACCATATTTTATAGGCATTAACAAGACAACAGTAGTAATTCTTGGGTTAGGGCCAACTTATGAAGGAGACTGACCTAATATCATTTAAGATAATAACAGAATGTATTCCTATAACAGATCTCATATGTATTAATAATCACTTGGCTAAGAAAAATGGTAAAAACTTTTAGACTAGGAATAATATGTGATGAGAACTAAATATCTATGTTAAAAGAGATGGCAAACCATATCAACTGGTCGCTTTTTCTTTACAACTTCTCTGTAAATGCTTTATATAATAATAAACAATAACATTATCATAAAAAAAAGAAGGTAAGTACATTATAATTCAGAGTAATATCAAATGAACAACAGTAGTAATGGTGGTTGCATAATAATTAATAACTGATATAACATAGCAAACATAGAAACATTAACATATTAACTATAACCCCAAGAGTTGATCAGTTCAGGAAGATGGGGAGTTCTTGGGGACCCAGTAGATGATTGTTGGTTCAATCAACCTCAACCAAATGCCTGGAGGAAGAGCTCCATTTGGCAGGCCCTGCAGAACTGAGCTAGATCCAGCAGGGCCCTGATCTCTTCTGGTAGCTCATTCCACCAGGTGGGGGCCAGGACAGAGAAAGCTCTGGCCCTGGTTGAGGTCAGGTGTGCTTCTTTGGGGCCAGGGATCACTAGCTAGTTGGAAGTGGCAGAGTATAGAGCTCTTTGGGAGGAACAGACAGTGAGGCAGTCACTCAGGCACAATGGGCCCAGACTACATATGGCCTTAAAAGTGATTGCCAAGACCTTAAACTTGATCCAGGATTCAACTGGTATCATGTTGAAGGATGGGCTGGATATGGGACCTCCAAGGTGTTGCTGTGAGGATCAAGGTTAAGGACAGGACTGCATAAAGTGAGTTGCAGAAATCCTATCTAGAGGTGACCGTCACATGGATCACTGTAGCTAGATGTTTTGGGGCCAAGTAGGGCACTAATAGTTTGGCTTGGCATAGGTGGTAGAATGCCAACCATGCTACTCTATGATCTGGAAAGGGAGGCATCCAGGATCATGCCCAGGTTTCTGGTGGACTGAGATACTCACAGTTATACCCTGTCCAGGATAGGCAATCACGCTTCCTCAACTGGACCTTTTCTATCCAATCACAGGACCTCCATCTTTGAAGGACTGAGCTTCGGATGACTCACTTCATCACTGCTTCCAGTCATCTGGCTAGAGTCTGTGGGTGAATCATGGCAGCTGTCCATCAGGAGGAAGAGCTGGTTTTCATCTACATACTGATCATCCCAGCCCAAACCCAGTTAGGCAAGAGGGCACATAAAGATGTTAAACAATATTGGAGAGAGGACCACTTCCTGTGGGACTCCATATGGGAGTTGGGGGCACCTTGATTGCCTCTCACCAATTGCTACCCTCTATTGCAGTGGTCCCCAACCTGCGGGCCTCGGCCCGGTGCCGGGCCGCAAAGGCCATGGCGCCGGGCCCCGGTTCCCTCTCCCCGCCCCCTCCCCCCTGCAGTAAAAAACTTCCCAGGCCGCAAGCTTGCCCACACCACTCTCCTGTGGTGATGGCTTTTATTGTTGGGAAGTTAACTTGAAGAAATTAAACTCAGCTTCAGCTTTCTTAATATAAATACATGTGTATGTGTATGTATGTGTGTGTACTCATCTACTATGAAGAAACTTCAGACTCTTGTCAAGAGAGCTATTTAATTTGAAATTAGTTGAAGGAGAAAATCTAGACAAACATTTAAGTCAAGTAACAGAATTAATGGATCATTTAAATATTATAGGCAAGAAGTTTGAGGAAGAAGACAAAGTCGTTTTAATTTTGTCAAGTTTGCCTGAAAGTTATAATTATTTGATACATGCTTTAGAAATAAAAGATACTCTTTCCATGAAATACATTGTATCATGGCTTAAAGAAGAAGCAGCTAGGAGAGCAGAGAAGGCAGAAAAAAGTGAGACCGAAGCTCTTCCTGTACAAAAGACTGATATGTACAATTATAAAAACAAATCTACTTTACAATATATGAATAAAAGAGGCAACACAAGAAATTGTTTTTCATGTGGAAAAATGGGCCATTTTGCAAGAGACTGCATAAAACAAAGTAGCAATGACAAAGAAAGGCCACCAGGTGGTAGCAGAAAATACACTACATTGTTATTGTTATTGTTATTGTTATTGTTGTTGTTGTTGTTGTTGTTATTATTATTAAATTTATATCCTGCCTCCCCCCGGAGGCTTGAGGCAGGTCACATAAAAACCAATCCTCAATAAATAAAAACCAATAAATGTGCTTTTATTGTGCATAAAAACAACATAGCAATCTCAGATTATAGAAATAATAAAACTAACCATATTAATTCTTCCAGATGGTTGATTAATTCAGACGCTTCAATGCACATGACTCACAATTCTGATCTTTTCAAAGAGTTTATTATTATTATTATTATTATTATTATTACTAGCAGTAGAGCCCGCTGTCAAAAAAATACAGCGGGCCCTAGGGGAGGGTTTGCTTCCCCTCACGCTCATGTAGCAAAATGTTCCCCAGGCCCCAGGGCTTGGGGAGCATTTTAAAGGCGAGGGGAGGGCTTTAAGACGCTGGGCAAGCCCCGGGGAAGGCGCTCCGCGGCTCCTGGAGCCGCGGAGCGCCATCCCCGGGGCTTGGCCAACGTTGTAAAGGCGAGGGGGGGATTTAAGACAATGGCCAAGCCCCGGGGAAGGCGCTCTGCGGCTCCTGGAGCCGCGGAGCGCCTTCCCCGGGGCTTGCCCAGCATTTTAAAGGCGGCGGCGGCGCTTTAAGACGCTGGGCAAGCCCCGGGGAAGGCGCTCCGCAGCTCCAGGAGCCGCGGAGCGCCTTCCCCGGGGCTTGCCTAGCGTTTTTAAGGCGGCGGGGGGCTTTAAGTTTTAAAGGAGAGCAGTTTTCGGGGCAGGGGCCAGGGGGCCTACCTTCACTCTCGGCGGCCAGCAAAGTAATGGCCGCCGGAGCAAAGGGAAGCTCTGGTGGGGGGGAGGCAGGTTGGGAGGCGCTTCGCGCCTCCCAATTGGTTTGTGGCCGGGCAAGCAGCCAATCAGCAGCCGCGCTGCGCGCGACTGCTGATTGGCAGCTTGGGGGTGGACTGACCAGCAGAGGGCCCAATCGGGAGGCGCTTCGCGCCTCCCGATTGGGCCCTCTGCTTGTCAGTCAAGGGGAAGGAGCCTATCGGCACCCTTCCTCATCCCGGACAGGGCCTGCCCTCGGGGCCCTTACTGTTTTATTTCTTCCGCTCCGCTAGGAGCGGTTAAAGATTATTATTATTATTATTATTATTATTATTATTATTATTATTATTATTATTATCATCATTCAATTTATTGTCCGCCACTCCCTTGCGGCTCGTGGCGGGTTACAACATCTTAAAAACCACATTAAAATCCATTAAAACAACACTATAATTCCGACAATATTAGTTAGCTAACTAGCATGGCAAGATCGGCTAATCAACTTCCCCCTCCTACTACTGGCAGGTGGAGAGGGGATCCTGATGGTACCAGTCCCAATCCCAATCCCAGGGGGGCATAGGTGTTAGCCTTGGCCTCATCCATAAACCTGGCGGAAGAGTTCCGTCTTGCAGGCCCTGCGGAACGATGGAAGATCACACAGGGCCCGCAGCTCTCCCGGGAGCTCATTCCACCAGGCAGGGGCCAGGACCGAAAAGGCCCTGGCCCTGGTCGAGGCCAGGCGTGCTTCCCTAGGACTGGGAACGACCAACAGATTTTCACCCGCAGAACGTAAGGCTCTGCGGGGGGCATAGCGCGATAGGCGGTCCCTTAGGTATGTGGGTCCCAACTCGCGTAAAGCCTTGAAGGTTAGAACCAGAACCTTGAACCGGATCCGGGCAGCAATTGGCAACCAGTGCAGCTGCTTCAGCACTGGCTGAATGTGGGCCCTCCAAGGTGTACCAGTGAGGACCCTAGTAGCTGCGTTTTGCACTAGCTGAAGTTTCCGGATCAAGGACAAGGGAAGGCCCGCGTAGAGCGAGTTACAGAAATCTATTCTGGAGGTGACCGTTGCATGGATCACTGTGGCCAAGTGTTCGGGGGACAGGTATGGCGCTAGTAGTCGGGCCTGGTGGAGGTGGAAAAATGCCTGGCCCGCTACTTTCTTGACCTGCGCCTCCAAAGTCAGGGAGGGGTCAATGATCACACCCAGGTTCCTGGCCTGGGACGCGATGGTAAGGTGCATCCCTCCCAGGGTGGGTAAGCATGCTTCCTGATCCCGCCCCCTATGTCCCAGCCATAGGACCTCCGTCTTGGAGGGGTTGAGTTTCAGGCGACTCTGCTCAAACCATTCTGTCACCGCTTCCAAACATCTGGCAAATGGTTCCGGGGGAGAGTCCGGGCGGCCGTCCATGAGGAGATAGAGCTGGGTGTCATCATCTCCACAGCCGGGCCCTATACGGGACACCAGTGCTCCCACCCCTTCTCTTGTCCAACCTCCTCCCCCAGCCATAACGCCCCTGGCCAATGATCGTTGAAATCCCGGCCCCGGTACAAGCCCCCCCCTGGTTGGGCCTCCCTGTCCATAATCCTGCACCCAGAGAGAATAACCAGTTAATCTCCTGTCTACTTCCCCACCTAGCTGCAGTAACCCACCCTAACTCCCCTGCCCTAATTAAGCTATCACCACCCAACCCTCCCTCCCCCCTCCCTAATCTAACTAGCAGTTAGTGGGTACGGGCTACGCTGCAAGGGTGAGAGCCCGCCTGTGAGGGGTTCTCTCAACCCTTCCATTTTGCTCCCCAGCACCGCTGAGTTTGCCCTAATGTCTAATCCTTTCTGGGTAAAAATCCCTCTCCCTATCTGCTAGGTCACCCTGATGCCAAGGAGGGCCAATCCAGACAGCCACAGGAAAAGAATAGAAAAAGAAAAATTGGTGGATATTCTTCACTTGGCCACCAGATGGAACTAAAGGGTGATTTTCAAGCAAATCCTTGCAGTTCCTCCAGTCGCCACTAGGTGGTGTCCATGGCCAATTCTTCATTCCAAGTCCTGATCTTAAAGAGGAACCACCAATGTCTTCGCTCTCCTCGAGGCAGCTGCCCCACCGGTGAAGATGGAAAGGTGGAGGGCTGGCCCCGGAGCGCCGCTGGCAGCAGGAGCCCCTGGAAGCTGCCTGTGGATCTTGGGCCGTAGGACCCGTGTGCCGCTCCAGGGCCTCGCGGCAGGGGCTGGGCTCCAGGCGAAGGCCCCCGCTGTCACCGCGCCCCGCTGCAGCTCGCTGCCTCAACCAAGCCAACAGCCGCAAGTCCAGAAGAGCCCCGTGAACCCAGGGGAGTCCAGCAAGATGAGAGCCCCCAGCAAACCGAGCCCGAGGACCGGCAGCGGACCAGGAAGGGCCGAACGAGGAAACAAAGCCAGCTCCAACGCCCCACACTACTGAGCTGAGTCTCCCGGTAGGCGGTCGATCTTTTTCGTTCCCTTATCGGGGGGGTGCGCTGAGGGGGCTTAAGCTTAAGCTTCCAATGGGGGATAGCAGTCCAGGGGGGGGTCTTCTATGGGTGCCCCCGGTGCGGTATCTCTCAGTTGCGCCTTGGGACTCGCGTTGGTTCCCTTTCCCCAGCCACGATGCTTTCTGCTGGGAGGCGTCCGTACGCGAGTCCGGTGATAAACCGGCGCCTTGGACCGCTGTTCCCCCCCTCTTTCTACTACCTGTTCTTTCGTCCTGTTGTGCTGCTGGACGTCCAATCCCGTGGTAAAAAGAGGGAAGGGAGATGGAGCTAACTCCCAGTCCCCCAAAACTGTGTCGGGGCGGCAACCCCAAAACTCAGGGGCTCTCATAGCCCAAGATCAGGTGGGAGCTCTAAATCCCAGTGTCCGGCTGCGCCGCCATCTTGCATATCAAAATAGCAATTCATCAGAGACCATTACAATTGCAAATGGAAATAGAATGTCTGTTCAAGGAAAAGGAACAGTAATGGTTAAATGTGCTACAGGAGTACAGACTGTGTATAATGAGGTAAGAGATGCAATTTACTGACCAGAACTAAAAGGCAATTTGCTTAGTGTGTCAGTTTTGACAAAGCATGGATTTAATGTAAAGTTTAATCAAAACAGATGTGCAATTACTGAAGACAGAGTCTTGTATGCACAAGGATTTGAAAACAATGGTGTATTAGTACTAGATGCATGTGAAGAAAGAGCTAATACAGCCAAGAGTAATGTGAATAAGAATTGTATACATGTATGGCACAAAGGATTAGGACATTGAGATTTCAGAATTATTGCAGACCTACAAAAGAAAGGTTTGGTAAGAGGGATGGAAATTAAACCTTGTAAAGACAACCTAAATAGTGATACATGTGAAAGTTGTCTACTTGGAAAAGGAACGAGGCCTTCTATTCCTAAGCAAAGTCAGAGAAATTTAACAAAGACTTTGGAACTTATTCATTCAGACATATGTGGTCCAATTCAGTTAATGTCTTGTGGACATAATAGGTATACATTAACATTCATTGATGAGTTTTCCAGATATTGTATAACTTATCTTTTAAAAGACAAAGCAGAAACTGCAGAGAAATTGAAGAACTTTGTTGCAAGACTTGAAAATCAATTCAGGACATAACCGCAAGCAATACTTACAAGCAAGGCTGGTGAATTTACGTCACACCACATTAAATCTTACATGGAGCATAATGGAATAAAACACTTGCATACTATACCATATAGTCCAGAACAAAATGGTGTTACAGAAAGAAAGAATCGTTCTTTGATCGAAATGGTTAGTTGTATGTTGACAGAGTCCAAATTACCATATCAATATTGGATCAAATGTTTTTGTGTATGTGCCAGCACAGAAATGCTCCATGCTTAACAACAGAACTGAGTTAGGCATAATGATTGGCTATGAGAGTGGTTGCAAACGTTACAGAATTATCAATCCAAAAACAGGAGAAGTGAAAGTGAGAAGTGTTGTGCATTTTAAAGAAAAATAGTATTGTGGGTATGCTCCTAATCAGAATTGTAAAGAGGATCAAATTAATGAAAAAGGATACAATTTATGGATAACTGAAGAAGATTCTGTGAAAGTGACTTCAGAAATTGAAATGACAAAGGATATACCAACAGAAGAAGAAACAGAGTCATAAGAAGGAGCAGTGTGTAAAGAAATGGGTGAACAAGAAGAATCAGGAGGGGCGGAGCAGCATGGCTCTATGAGAAGCTTGGAGATTCCGAGCTCCTGGTCCATGGAGGGGTTGAATTGCGGCTGCAATCGATAGAAGTGGGTTTGGGTGCGTTAACCCACCCATTTTCTGCCCAGGATTCTCTGGGGCCTTTCTGATCCGTCAGGAGTTTGACCTCCCTGGTTCAAAAGCTCCGTGTGAACCGGGCCCCGGGAGAGCCCCCGCCACCATTTTCCTAGCTTCTTCTCTTTTCTTCTTTCATTTTTACTTATTTTCGCTTTCTAAAAGTGGACTGGAAACTCCCTGTGAAACCTGGCAGTGACCCACATTGAATTACTTAAGGCGCTAAGACTTGGAACAAAGGCAACTGGCAGAGTCACCATTAGATCAATGGAACAATGAGTGGGACACACCCCCAGATCTTACCTCCCCCCCCCCCCGAGATGAATGCTGGGTGCTTTAGGAGGCTTCCTAAATCGGGAGCAAGACAACTTAAAAGGGAGAGGAGGGGCAAAAGGGGTTGCTGTTAAAGGAGCATTTTACTGCAGTTGTTTGCTTTTCAGAGATTGAAGTGCAGATAAGAATGATCTCATGAGAGTTTGCCCTTTGCCAGCAGGAGAACTCTGCCTAAAGGCTTCATTGCGTCACCAAGGAGTGCCTGGTAGCTGCAGCTATATGGCAAAAATAGCTTTGATTTTACTTCGGCAGTTTCCAAGATTTGGTGGATTGAAGTGATCTTGGATTAAATTCTACAATTGGACCATCTTTATTTTATTTTTATTCTTTCTTAATCCAGTTCTATATTTTTCTTTTGTTTTTCTTCCATATTTTCTGGCTATAAGTTGCTTGATGTACTTACACAGTTACTGAACTAGTCTTTCAGACTCTGCTGCCACCCGGTGGAACAGAAAATAATTACAGCTACTCAGGGTCTTTTTTCTAAACTTTGGATATATGTGAGACCTATTTTGCCTATGTTTGGTTTTTCTTTTTGTTTATCCTGGTTTTTCCCCCTTGTTGGTACACTTTCTTTTTTACATGTTATATTATTCTTATTTCCATTTTTATCCCTTTCTTTCTGGTTACTATTTTGGGATCTCTTCCATTTTTTTCCTAGTTGGCTTTTCCCTTTTCTTGGATTTTTCAATATTCTTTTTCAGTCTTGCTTTTTGATTTTTTATTACCCTCTGGGAATTTTTCTTTAAAAAAATTATTTCTTTTAAATTTTTTCTTTTTTTTTAAAGCACTTATGTTTAACATACCTTCTCTTTTCTTTTTATTATCAGGTTAAGCCTATAACCAAAGTGCCTCAGGGATAGCAACCAAGTTGAAAGTCATGAACTAATGAGGATTGAAATTTGTACAGCCATTTCTGATCTCTGCAGAACATTGAGGTGGAACTGCAAACTGTGGCTTAACCATCTAGTTTAATGGTTGAAAGTTACAACTGGGTAAATCCCATAATAGAGCTGTTATAATATCATATTTTTGTAATAATCTGATTGCTAATTCATACGGGCTGTAATTGATGTATGTCTGAGAAAAGAGAGGAATCTCCCAAAAGCAAATAGGTCAGCAAGAAAAAGATTTATGGTTGACGTAGCCACCTTTTGGAGACAAAAGAAGGAGATGTCAGAGGCTGCCAAAACAAAAAAAAAAAACTCAAAGAAAAAGAGAAAGAATTAGCAAGGTTGAAAAAAACTATAAGACAAAGTAGAAACAGTAGAATCCGAATCAGAAGTATCTGAGGAAGAAGAAAGTATAGATATGGCAAAGATAGCTCACCTATTGGAGAAACAAAGCAAGGAATTCAAAGCGGCTACAGAAGAGGCACTTAAATACCAACTGAAAGAGCAATCCCAGGAGCTTTCCAAAGAAATCCAAGACTGCAAGAAAGGGCTTTCTGACAGAATAGACAGGATTAAAACATTAGTAGATGAAAACACAAAACAACTCAAAGAACAAAAGGATAAAATTGAAGAACTTGAAAACTGGAAAACAGGAAAACAGGAGCGGAAGAGAAATTTGAAGTGCTTGAATCTGAAGTACGAGGAAGGAATGTCCAGATCAGGGGTGCTCCGGAGTCATTTGGTAAGGAAGATTTGAAAGGAGAATTGACTACAGCAATATAAAATATTTAGAGGATGATGAGATACAAGTTGAAAAAGTGTATAGAGTATACTCAAGAGCTGCGAAAATGAACAATCAACCAAGAGATATTTTGGTCAGTTTTGAGACAAAGTCTGCAAAGATTGCATTTCAACAAAAACACAGAGAAGACCCTTTCACTTTGGAAAACAGGAAGTCATGATTTTTCAAGATCTACCACTAGAGACACTCTGCAAAAGAGCACAATTTCATTTTCTTCATCAGATTCTGATTGGGCAGAACATCAGCTATTTCTGGAGAATTCCATTTGCATTGGAAGTCATTTTACCAACCGGTAAACCCTACAAGAAGCACAAGAATCGGGAGACACTCTAGCCAAAAGATCTGAGCTTGCAAAATAACAAAAAAAGCAGTTAAGTCAACAAGACCCACAAGGAGCGTCTGGATCAGGAGCTATACCAAAGAAATAAAAATGGAACTAAAAATAATTTCAGTAAATATTAATGGATTAAATGAAGACAGGCAAAATTCTTCAATCAGTTAAAAAAACAGAAAGCTGACATACAAGAAACTCATATCACAAAGAATAATCAGAAATTATTGAAAAATAGAAGTCTAGGAATAGAATTCATAGGATCGGCCAAAACAAAGAAAAGAGGTGTGGTGACCTATATTAAAAATCCCAATATAAATGCAGAAATTATATCTAGAAACCCTGATGGTCATTTTATTTTCTTGAAGATTAAACTCTCAGATGGTGGCAGCTTTGTTTTGGCAAATCTGTATGCTCCTAATAATGCCAAAGAGATTTTTTTATAAGGAATTTTTTGCACAATACTTGGACTTATTTGAGAACGAAGTAATGATAATTGGGGACTTTAATGCAGTTCAGAATGTGTTTGGGGATAAATCATTGAAGAAAGCTGGATCGATCTTTCCATTATCTGCAAGATCTAATTTTCAACATCTGGCCTTGGTAGGCATCTGGAGAGAACATCACTCAAAAACAGGGCAATACACATTTTACTTGCATAGACACAATCGCATAGACACAATGTCTACTCAAGATTGGACCAATGTTGGTCATCAAAGAAAATGCTGTCAAAATTTATAAGCTCAGAGATATTAGCAAATACTTATGCAGATCATAATACACTGCAAATTTAACTGTCTATAAGAAGAATTGGAATGAAAAGGCGGTGAATGAATGATTATCTTCTGGAAGATTCAAAGGTACAACAAGTATGCAAATCAAGTTTGCAAGAGTTTTTCCAGTTGTATATCACTTCAGATAAACCTTTGGCCACGGTATGGGATGCCAGCAAAGCATTCATGAGGGGTACACTTATGCATTTAAATACAATGGCAAGGAAAAGAAAAGAAAAAAGATTGGAGGAGATAAAATAAAAATTACAGCAAGCGGAGCGGCAACATCAACAACTTCAAACAAGAAAATTAGCGAAGCAGATCAAGCTATTGAGAATACAGTAGGACAATATAGAGGTGGAAAGATGAGGAAGAAGCTTGATTATTTAAAACAGAAAAACTTTGAATGGGCAGATAAAGCAGGGAAGTGGCTGGCAAATCAACTGAGAAAGAATTTCCAAAAACATAATATAAACAAACTAAAGCAAGATGGAATAAATTACACAAGAGAAGAAGAAATTCAGTCATGTGTTGCTAAATTTTTCCAAAATGTATACAAAAAAGTTGAACAAAACACAGACCCTGGGTCGTTCTGTCCAGAAATATCAATCAACAAATTTACAGATCATCATAGAAAATTTTAAATCAAAGAGTTACCATGCAGCAAAAGTTCAAAGAGCCCCAGGACCTGATGGGTTAAGTGCAACCTACTACAAGAAAATGGGACACATAATCTCACCTTTTTTGTTGTGATTATTAAATGAAACCATAGATCAACCTGAGAAGTCTCTTCCAAAATCTTGGCAAGAAGCTTCAATTGCACTTATTTATAAAGAAGGTGGAGATGTGACATCACCTAACTCTTATAGACCAATTACGTTGTTAAATGTGGACTATAAAATTTTGGCAAAAATCTTAGCGGAAAGATTGAAAAGATGTATCGGGGATATTGTACATCAAAACCAAACAGGCTTTATGTGAAGAAGATCAATGAGAAGTAACATATGATTTATTTGATATTTGATATTTCTGGATGCAGACAAGGCCTTTGATAATGTTTGTTGGGACTTTTTATTTGAAACTCTAAAAACGCTAGACTGTGGGGACATTTTCTTTGATCTGATCAGACGTATATATTTAGATCAAGAAGCAAGAATTTTGGTGAATGGAATGCTCACAAAGCAGTCTATCAAAATAAACAAAGGTACTAGGCAAGGATGCCCACTATCTCCATTACTATTTAATCTGGTTTTAGAAATGTTGGCAACCAAGATTAAAAACACAAAAGAAATTACTGGAGTTAGGATTGAAGCTGAAGAATTCAAATTGAAATGTTATGCAGATGATGTAGTTTGTACGTTGGTGAATCCAACATCGCTTCCATTGCTTCTAGACACATTGAGAGACTTTGGACTTTACTCAGGATATAAAATAAATAGAGCAAAAACCAAAATCATATTACAAGGAGTTAAAGACTCAGAGATACAAACCATCGAAGAAAATACTGGTTGTGAAGTCAATCCCATATGGGTAAAATACCCTGGCATCTATTTAGATAAAGACTTTCAAGAACTTTTCATTGGCAATTATGAAAAACTTTGGAATAGTATTCAATCTGATATCAAGAAGTGGGACAATCTGAAATTATCCTGTTCGGCAAGAATTGCTACAGTCAAGATGAATATATTGCCAAATTTAACTTTCTGTTTCAAATGTTGCTGGTAGAAACTGCGGAGAGAATATTTAAGAAATGGCAATCTGCAATCAACAAATTAATTTGGAGTGGAAAAAGGCCAATAATTGCTTTCAAAATATGAAAAAAAAGAGGACAAGGTCAAATCTAAAGTTATATTACCAGGCAGCAGCACTCACATATATAGTAGATTGGATATGGGAACCATAATCAATGATTTTTGAAAAAGAGACCATAGGCAAATATTGTGGTCATCAGGGAAACAGAAACAAGAGGCAATTCAAAACTCATGGATCACCAGACTATTGAATGTGTGGACAAAGTACGGAAGAAGATTATCTCCAGCACCATCGATATTAAAGTCTCCAATTGAGGCACATTTTAACAAAGTTCAACAAAAAAGACTGACTTGTCTCCAATATAAAGAACTATTATCTAATACGAGTGTCTTTAAAGAATGAAAAGTGTTAGAAAAAGGAGTACAGATCCAATGGTTAGAGTACAATCAACTTCAATCTAGGTTTAAAGCTGAGTTTCAGCAACCTGTAAATCTGGAGGCCACAATACCAGAGTTTAAAAACCTTTTGATTCAAGAAAAACCACACTTACAAGGGCAAATATACAAACTGCTATTGAAATATGAGACTGAAATGGAACAGATCAAACCATGTATAATTAAATGGATGCAAAATATTGAAATGAATGTGACAGTAGAACAATAGGAATATGTATGATCTAGAATTCCTAATTCTCACAAACAGACTCACAAACAGTCAAATACTTGAAGAGAACTGGTACAAAATGTTTTATAGATGGTATGTAACACCAAAAGTAATTGCTGAATTTGCAAGGAACTGTGATAACAAATGCTGGAAATGTGTAGATAAAGTGGGTTCCTTTTATCACATGTGGTGGAAATGTGAAAAAGTATATAAATACTGGGCTAAAGTTCATACTATATTGCAGAAAATGTGGGGTCTTAGTTTTCCATTGAAACCAGAAAATATGCTATTAAGTATACCACCGCAGAAAGAGCAGGTCATCAAGCACAGCCCCGTGCAGCCACGAGAGCTGGAGTGGGCATCAGGCTGGGGGGGGATGGCCAGAGGGCATCTGGCCGTGCTTTTGTTCTAGCTGTCTCGCTGGCTCCCTCCCCGTGCCGACCGACCGCCCAGGACAGAAAAGGACAGGACAGGAAGCTGGTGCCTGCCCACGGAGGAAGCAGCAGGCTCAAGGACCCCCTTCCCTGACTGCCCACCACTACCCTTGCCTCTCTGCAAGAACGAGCAGCTAGGAAGGGAGCCGCTTAGCTTCCCCCTGGGGTGGGGTTGGGAGGGAATAGAAGAAGAAGGCACAGAGCACACCCCAAGCTTCTCATGAGTAAAAGTTCTTTTGAGGTCACTTTGGGCTCCTCACTGGGTTGATTGACACCCACCTTGCCTGCCCCCACCTGCTACTGCTGCTGGCCGCTGTTACCACCTGTCTCTGCCCGCTGCTGCTGCCATGGCCACCAACCTGGCAACCCCCCGGAAGGGGCCAGGCAACCCCAATTGGGGTCCTGACCCCAAGGTTGAGAACCACTTATGTAGATAATATAATTGTTTGTAGTGAAAACAAACTGCATTGTGAAGATATCATTGTACTAGCTTCAAAGCCCGTTCCTAAGAACGGGCCCTGAAAGGGTCCCCTTCCCTGGCCCCTGGCCAGACAGTGTAGGGTGGCTTTGGGTGGCAGCTTGCAGCCAAATCAAGTGGGGTGGGCCAGGGCTGGGCAGCTCATTAGCAGGGCCGAGACAAAGCTCCTTAGCAGGCAGTCAGCAGGAGGCCATCATAAGCAGGCCCAGCCTTGCAGGCCAGGATGCTCTCGTTAGCAAGGCCTCCACCATGACCCTTTGCCCAGGGCCTCTCCCCTAACCTGCTGCTGCCTTCAGGCACTCAGGCGTCTGAGAGCAAAGAGGCTAGAGTCCAGGGCTGGAGGGCGGGAGCTGCAGGGGCAGAGCCAATCAGGACAAAGCTGGCTGCACCCTGATTGGCCCTATTCTAATTTGGGCAGCCGGACATGTCCCCGCCCCCACCCGGCTGTTTCAGAAATATATAGAGGAACAACAATGGATAAGGACGTTTAGATAAGGAAGTAGAAGTTAAAAGACTGGGAAATGTATACTGTTATTTGGGTATGTGAATAGAAAGAGAACAAGATGGTCATTTTCTGCTTAATCAAAGGCAGAAAATTGTAGACCTTATAGAATTTTTAGGTCTCAAAAAGGCTATTGTTGTGGCAACTCCAATGTGTACTAATTTTTTATCCGAACTGGATGAAAGTGAAAATCTACCTAACAATGATTTATACAAAACTGTAATAGGTAAATTATTATTTCTAGCTACTACTTGTAGACCAGATATTACATCTGTGTTGGGGATACTATGTAGAAAGGTGAGTTGACTTACTCAAAGAGACTTAACAGCTCTGAAGAGAGTTGTAAAATATTTAAAGGGGACAATTGATCTTAAATTAAAGCTGCCAGCAGCAAGGGATCCTAATCTAGTGGGTTATACTGATGCAGATTGGGCTGGTGATAAAACAGATTGGAAATCTGCCAGTGGGTTTGTATTTCTTTATGGAATTAGAACTGTAAGCTGGAGGAGTCACAAACAGGATTCTGATGCTCATTCTTCAACAGAAGCAGAGTATATTTCTGCTGCAGAAGCATGAAAAGAAGCAATATGGCTTAGCCAGACTTTGGAAGATCTGCGAATGCCAGAGTCAAAACCCATTCAAATTTTGGAAGACAACCAGAGTTGTTTGAAATTGGTGCAATCTGAGAAAGTAAATGGACGTACAAAGCATATAGATATCAAATGCCATGCAGTAAGAGACCTGAATGAGAAAGGGGTTATCAAGGTGCAGTATTGTCCAACAAAGGAGACGACAGCTGATATCTTGACAAAATCTTTGCCAAAAGACAGTTTTGAAAAACTGCACATGAAATTAAATTTGGTTAATTCAAATTAGGCCCATCGAGAAGGAGATTTGTAGGGGAATCTCTGGAGTTTAATTTGAGGAGGGAGGGGGTCTGAAAGCTCTGCTCCGGAATCGGCCCCTCCCCTCTGCGTGTGTACAGTTTTTTCCCTTCTCTGCCTCTGTCCTGTGGTGGCGGCTTTTATTGTTGTGACGTTAACTTGATGAAATCTACATGCAACTATTTATTAAACTCAGCTTCAGCTTTCATAATATAAATACGTGTGCTGTATATATACACTCATCCACTATGAAGAAACTTCAGACTCTGCTACATTAGAAGAAGAAGGTGGAATATCCTGCATCTGGTGAGAGCTGGGATATTACCCCTAGGGAAGAGACAGGCTATCCCAACTTTAACAGTTTCGACTCCATGGCCAGACTGGAAGTCTGACTGGGATGGGTCTAGGACTGAAGCTTCATCTAGGAATGCTGATAATTGGTCTGCTGGGGTTTCGTTGTTCATCTGCCACAGCTCTTTCAACTATTTTCCCCAGAAAGGCTAAATGCAAGACAAGTCAATAGCTGGTGGGCTCCAGTGGATCAGCAGCAGGCATACCATGACCTCCTTCAACCCCCTCTGGGAATTCCCCTATTGAGAGGGAGAGGTTGATAATCTCCTGAAGGGGTCTCCTATCTTTATATTGGTTGTTTTAAGTAGCCATGATGGACAGGGGTCTAATGGGCATGTGGTTGGCTGTGCTGAGGCTAGCAACCTGTCCAAAGGGGCGTCTAGTTCATTTTCTGTGTCTAAAGTAGGAGGGAGGTCATGGCGGACTATCGAGATTTTGTCCACAAAATAGCTTGCAAATGCCTCACAGCTAAGTTCTGATTTACTAATGTTTTAATGCCCTTCCTCCAGGGCAGTGAGCAACTGAACTATCCTGAACAATTGTGCTGGGCATGAGCAAATGGATGTGATGGAAGTTGAGTACGATATGATAATTTTTATTGTATATAGCCAAAGGCCATTACAAAACACAATTAAAACAATATGGTACAAATACGAATAAAACAATATTTCTCCAATATTGCATACATAAAATTGTAAACATGGACTACTGAGTTATAATAAGAGGGATAAAATGGTGTATCAAGGTGGAGGCTCCTGTAAAAATGCATTAGCTCGGATATTCCTGGCAGCCAGCGCGAAAAGTGCCACCCTATATGAGATATAGGGGTCGACATCTGATAATAGATAGGTGACTTTGTTAAAATCAGAAATAGGGTGTGAGTTTGGTAATAATATGGCAAGGAATTTGCCCCTGGGTTCGGAGTACAGGGGACAAGTCAAAACATAGTAGGGCAGGTCCTCCACAGATGGATTTCCACATATACACATGCGTTGGGCTGTGGGTATTCAGAGATATCACCCAGAGAGCATGGCTGATGACATCATTTCAAACTGCAAAGGTGTTAAGGCCATTCTAAAATCACATGTTGTTATATTTACTAAATATGATGCTCTAGAATGGTCTTTTTAAATTGTTTTATACCATGGGGCTGATTGTGATAGCTGAATTAAAGAGTGATCAATCAGTGAGTCAGCTTTGAGCACCCAATCATGTACATCAGAAATATTGGCTGATGTATGCAGTAAGTCATCTGGTATGGTACAGCACGAAAGAATGGAGCTAAAAAAATCAGACCGAGTCCTTTCTTTTCTCAATAGGAACTTAAAACTTTGATGGCTTAAAGAATCTAATTTGGTTGTGATGTCTTTGTTCCAAGATTTCAGAATAGCTAAGTGGGCACAGGCTTTGAGTGAGGGAAAACCAAGCTCTGCCCTCATCAGGGCTGCAGGAGACACTTTTGGAAGAGCCAGGATACGTCTGAAGAAAAAGTTCTGAATGGGCTCCAAGCTATTGATTATTTGTTCTTTCTAGCACCAGATGTCGATGCCATATAGTAGGTGAGGAATGACCTTGGCTGCAAAGAGCTTTAGAGCTGGATCCACTAGAAACCCTCCCCTGGTGTAATAAAATCTCAGAATGGCTCCAATGATTTTTAGACCAGAGGCCTTTATAGTTGCAAGGTGGGCATTCCAGTTTAGGGTCTCCCTGTAAGTGATTCCAAGATATTTAAATGTACTACACTGTTCTATAGGAGTATTGTGTATACTCCAAATACATTTTTTAGGTCTTTCCCCCAAAACCATAACTTTTGTTTATGTGTAGTTGATGGAGAGGGACTCTTCCTTACAATAAGTACCCAAGTTGTTAAGTAGCTTTTTCAGACCAAGTCTTGTAAGGGAAACCAGGACCATGTCATCTGCATAAAGCAGAATAGAAACTTTTTGCTGATCAACAGAAGGAGGCATGAATTCTGGGCCCAATAGTCTTCGAACTATAGGTAAAGGTAAAGGTATCCCCTGTGCAAGCACCAGGTCATGTCTGACCCTTGGGGTGACACCCTCTAGCGTTTTCATGGCATACCGTTTACCCCCCAGCAGCAAACTGGGTACTCATTTTACCGACCTCGGAAGGATGGAAGGCTGAGTGAACCTTGAGCCGGCTGCTGGGATTGAACTCCCCGACTCATGGGCAGAGCTTTCAGACTACATGTCTGCTGCCTTACCACTCTGCGCCACAAGAGGCTCTTTGAACTATAGCATTGATATAAATATTGAAAAGCAATGGGGCTAATACACACCCCTGCTTTACCCCTTTCTTTACTGGAATTTCATTAGTTAGAGAGCCTGAAGCACCTACCCTAATTTTTGTGTGGGTGCCTGAATGCAGTTCATGCATCATAAGGTGTAGGCGTTTATTGATATTACTTTTCCTCAGCTTTGACCAGAGTCTGTCTCTATCAATGGAGTCAAAAGCTGTGGCTAAATCAATGAAAGCTGCGTATAGGGCTCTCATAGGGCCTTCTATACTGGAATAAGCTAAGTAATGGAGGGTTTGACAGTGGTCAATAGTAGAATGGCCTCTTCTAAATCCTG
The DNA here is from genome assembly GCF_049243985.1 of Paroedura picta. NCBI lineage: Eukaryota > Metazoa > Chordata > Lepidosauria > Squamata > Gekkonidae > Paroedura > Paroedura picta. Next base: position 81,535,201 of record NC_135371.1, read on the forward strand.
CTAGGAAGCTGAGTAAAAGATACGCTTTACTGACTTCACTGCCATCTCATAGGCTTTCATCTGCATTCTATAAGAAGTTCTCGATACTTCATCATGAGTCTTCTTCCAGACTCTCTCTAGTTGACTCAGCTCCCGTTTCTTCCCATGGAGCTCCTCTGAATACCAGGAAGCCCGCCTTGGATGAAGGAAGAAAGGATGTCTGGGAGTTTTCGTCAATGGCAGCCAGCATTCTGTCATGCCAGTCGCTGACCAGTCCATTCAGAGAAGTGCTGGGAGGCATCAGGTCCCGCAGAGCATTCAGAAATCCATTTGTGTCTGTAAATCTCTGCAGGTGAGCTAAAATCTGCTTGATGCCTAACTGAGGAGGAGGCAGCAATCACAGCTGAGTCTTCAGAGTGTAGAGGTCTTACAATGACATGACATTTGCCGTAACCAGTTCCACATCCAGCCCCATGCCAAAAATAAGATCCAGGGTGTGACCTACCTGCTGGGTAGGGTCAACAACAAATTGCAAGAACCCTAGTGTCACCATGTATCAGAATGAAAGCTGTAAGGCAGAATTTTGTGATTCAAGAAGAATCCCATACGTATTTTCCAGGATGCCTGCAAATATGTAAAAAAACAGCTGGGAAACTCCTTGAGATTCTGGGGGTGGAACTTGTGGAGGGAGGAGTTTGGGGAAAGGTGAGGCCTCAAGAATAATGCCATACAGTCCATTTCCAAGCAGCCATTTTCTCCTGGTAAACTTGTCTGCAGTCTGGAGCTCACTGGAAATCCCAGGAGATCTCCAGGCCCTACCTGGAGGTTGAACCAAATGAAGACTAGTCGATCCCATGAAGTCAACAGACTGAAGAAAAGAAACCACGAAATGGCTGTACAATAAATCTTATTTAATAAGTAAATGCATAGCAAGTCAATTTCTTTGAAATAATCAAATTCTCAGAGCCCAGCTAAAACGAGATTGGCAAGCTTAAATGTGAGTGGAAGAACCTTTCATCAGTCTGGAGGGAGTAGTGGGGTACCTCAGGGCTCGGTGTTCGGTCCGATACTTTTTAATATATTTATTAATGATCTAGATGAGGGGGATCTAGATGAGTTTGCAGATGACACCAAATTGGGAGGACTGGCAAATACTCCGGAAGATAGAGACAGAGATTTGAACACAATGGAAAAATGGGCAAATGAGAACAAGATGCAATTTAATAAAGATAAGTGTAAAGTTCTGCATCTGGGTCAGAAAAATGAAAAGCATGCCTACTGGATGGGGGATACGCTTCTAGGTAACACTGTGTGTGAATGAGACCTTGGGGTACTTGTGGATTGTAAACTAAACATGAGCAGGCAGTGTGATGCAGCGGTAAAAAAAGCAAATGCCATTTTGGGCTGTATCAACAGGAGCATCACATCAAAATCACAAGATGTCATAGTCCCATTGTATACGGCACTGGCCAGACCACACCTGGAGTACTGTGTGCAGTTCTGGAGGCCTCACTTCAAGAAGGACGTAGATAATTGTTGCTGAGGGTTTTTAATGGATTTTATTGGGGGTTTTAAAATGCTGTAACCCGCCACGAGCCGTAAGGGAGTGGCGGGCAATAAATCGAAAGAAGATAATAATAATAATAATAATAATAATAATAATAATAATAATAATAATAATAATAATAATAATAATAATAAAATTGAAAGGGTACAGAGGAGAGCGACGAAGATGATCTTCATAGACCAAGCCCTATGAAGATAGGTTGAGGGACTTGGGAATGTTCAGCCTGGAGAAAAGGAGGTCGAGAGGGGACATGATAGCCCTCTTTAAGTATTTGAAAGGTTGTCACTTGGAGGAGGGCAGAATGCTGTTTCCGTTGGCTGCAGAGGAAAGGACACGCAGTAATGGGTTTAAACTACAAGTACAACGATATAGGCTAGATATCAGGAAAAAGTTTTTCACAGTCAGAGTAGTTCAGCAGTGGAATAGGCTGCCTAAGGAGGTGGTGAGCTCCCCCTTACTGGCAGTCTTCAAGCAAAGGTTGGATACACACTTTTCTTGGATGCTTTAGGATGCTTAGGGCTGATCCTGTGTTGAGCAGGGGGTTGGACTAGATGGCCTGTATGGCCCCTTCCAACTCTATGATTCTATGATTCTATGAACTACGCTAGTGGAAAGCCAAGGGGCTTTCCGCACCGGGATCCTTGTAGCAAATTGTTTGCTGAACGAAAAATCGCCATTTAAAATAGTGGTTACAGATGAGCTTTCCAGAGCCATGTCTTCAGATATGTGAAGGGAAAATCAGACTGGAGACTCTTCTTAGGGGAAGATTACATGGCAACCAATTCCTCCCAGTTCTGTGTCATTTCCTTTCTTGTGTGAATTAGGCCAGAGACCGAAATGCCCCTCTGCCCTAATACACATAGGGTAGTCACAGTACACAGGTGTCCACCCTGTTCCTTCTTCTCCATTTTTTCACTGTTGATAAAATGTTATGTGCCCACATGCTTCTTTCACGGTTGCTCCTTAGAAGAAGAAAGGATTTTTGTACCCTATTGTTTACTACTCAAAGGAGTCTCAAAGCGGTTTACAAACACCTTTTCCATTAGTCTTCCCACAATAGTCAACCTGTGAGGTATGTGGGGCTGTGAGAGGTCTGAGAGAACTGGGAATGGGCCTCAGAGAGAACTGGGAATGGGCCTCAGTAACCCAGCGGGCCTCAGGTGACTCAAAGAATTTTCCAATCGTCTTCCCTTCCTCTCTCCATAGCAGACTCCCCATAAGGGAGGTGGGGTAGAGTGCCTCAAATGGAAGCTGGTAACCGTAAGAAGAAGACTCTCTGTGCACAGCAGTCTTGACCTTAGTAAGGTTTTTTATAATGGTGTTTTATTTGCCAGGCCAAGGTTGAAAAAAGTCATTTTAGTGCCCATGCTCTCCAGCCATTTACTTGTTCACCATTTACAGTTTCAGGCTGTAAATATTTATTTAGATCTCCCTGCACTTTCCAGACTTACAGGACTGGTGCTGGTCTGCCTGTCTGCACCCCAGAATACAAACAGTTGCTGGTAAGGGCTGGCCAAGGGTAGCCAACCCAAGGGTAGCCAACCTCCAGGTGAGGCCTGGAGAGCTCCTGGAATTACAGCTCACCTGCAGAGTATAAAGATCAGCTCCCCAGGTGGAAAAGGCTACTTTGGACAGGGTTGTGGTAGAGAAGAAACATTTAAAGCCTACCACACAGGTTGTTGTTGAATTGAAAGACTTGAGGCCTACTGCACAGGGTTGTTGTGCAGATGAAACAGGAGACAAAAGAACCAGTTTCGTCTGCAGAATAATGCTGTGCAGTGACCTCAAATCTGCAGAGAGTTGCAAAGAAGAAAGACACATGGCTTGGCTGTGTCTAACCCCCAGCCAGAGCAGTATTTTAAGTTCTCGTTCTCTTCAACCTCCAACAGATTTGAGAGTCAGTTTGGTGTAGTGGTTAGGAGTGCGGACTTCTAATCTGGCATGCCAGGTTCGATTCTGCGCTCCCCCACATGCAACCAGCTGGGTGACCTTGGGCTCGCCATGGCACTGATAAAACTGTTCTGACCGGGCACTGATATCAGCGCTCTCTCAATCTCACCCATCCCACAGGATGTCTGTTGTGGGGAGAGGAATGGGAAGGCGACTGTAAGCCGCTTTGAGCCTCCTTCGGGTAGAGAAAAGCAGCATATAAGAACCAACTCTTCTTCTTCTTCTTCTTCAACTCAAGGTGGGTATTTTAAGTGAGAAGGGGCTTTTCTGTGGCCTCCCTGTCAGCCAACTGTTTGGCAGAAGGGGAAAGTTCCCCACCCTCAGAAGGAAGGCCCTCAGGCTCCCCTGCGTTGCTCTTGGAAACTCCTCCCTCCCCTCAGTCAGGGCCTGTCAGAGGCTCCTTCGCAGCAGGCCTGAAGGGAGGGGGGAGGGAACGCACTCTGCAGCCTCCTGCCAGCTCTGTCAGGGTTCTGAGGCAATTTACAGTTGGACTTGACAGTTAGGACAGCCTTGGGGCGAAAAGGGCTGGTGCAGCCTGTCCAAGCCTCTGTTCTCATCCCCCTTGGCAGCCTTACTGACCTCCTTTCCCTGTGGTGGTCAGGAGCAGACTGGCAGCCATGTCTCCAGATTGCCCCTGGCTGGGCTGGGCTGTGCTGTACTGGATGGAACTCTGGTATGTCCTGGTGAGGGCCCAGGCGCCTTGCGCCTTGCGCCTTCCGATTCGCCCCTCCGCTTGTCAGTCCGGGGCCAAGGGGCCAATCTGGGAGTTTTGATCCTGGACTCAACCCACCCCAACACCCCTTACTGTTCTATTAAGAGGGACAGATTTGTTTACGGTATTGCCATCTTGTGGTCATGCTGTCTTACTGTGTTTTCAGAGGCTGAAATGAAGTGTACTTCAGTTGGCATTTTTCCACATTGCTTGGTTTATGTAACTTTAAACTCATCTATGCGGTTACCCTTTTGCAGCACATCTAGTACTGTCTGGGACACTGTCGATAAGGAAAGTCCTGCCTTTCTTTGGCAAAACATTCCATCATGACGATTAAATGGCAAATAATAACTCTGTCATTGAGAGATAGAGGTGCCGTCTGCCCTGAGCACTATTCCCAGTTACACAGTGTGTGGGATGGGCAAGCTATACAGCAAGGCTTAAAGTTCCCTTCCTTGATGTATTCCAGATTAAATTGCAAGAAACAAAACCCCCCTGGAGGTTAAGAAGTTTGTTGTGGTTACATTTTTAATACCTCACACAGTATCTATAACAATATTATTAATACAGGCTAAGGCACTCCCTTTTAAGCAAGAGATTTGTATGTGTTGGCATGCATGATGGAGTTCACAGACTTGGGTTATTGGTAACAATACTCACTAAAATCAATATGTTAGCCAGAGGAACGTTTCATATGCAGGCCTTATTTTGATGAGGCAGCTGTTCAACCTCTGTGCCATGAGAGGATGTAAAAAAAGACATATTGCTTAGGCATCCCAACATTATTAGAACATTGTGAATCAGGTACTCCATATTCCCATCTTGCATTTGCTTTCATTTTTTAAAGTAAACTGCCAGCCTTACATCATTGCTAAATTGATTTTTTTCCTTTGAATTGGTTTTTTCTTGGGTTGCTGAGATTTGGATGAAAAATAAATAAGAGTCTTTAATATAGATAGCATTAAACTGTCTATTAACATTGAATGTATATTGTTGATTGCCCACATCAACCTGCTTTTGTTTGCTTATATTATTATGGTGTGCTCCTGTTAAAATCATAGAATCATAGAGTTGGAAGGCACCTCGTGGGTCATCTAGTCCAACCCCTGCACTATGCAGGACACTCACAACCCTATCGCTCATCCACTGTAACCTGCCACCCCCTTAAGCCTTCACAGAATCAGCCTCTCCGTCAGATGGTTATCCAGCCTCCGTTTAAAAATTTGCAGAGATGGAGAACCCACCACCTCCCAAGGAAGCCTGTTCCACTGAGAAACTACTCTGTCAGGAACTTCTTCCAGATGTTGAGACAGAATTTCTTTTGAATTAATTTCATCTCATTGGTTCTGGTCCGTCCCTCCGAGTTTCTGGTTTGAGTACAGTTTATGGCAGGTTTATACAGTCGAAATAAGGGCCTCTTGTGGCGCAGAGTGGTAAGGCAGCAGACATACAGTCTGAAAGCTCTGCCCATGAGGCTGGGAGTTCAATCCCAGCAGCCGGCTCAAGGTTGACTCAGCCTTCCATCCTTCTGAGGTCGGTAAAATGAGTACCCAGCTTGCTGGGGGGTAAACGGTAATGACTGGGGAAGGTACTGGCAAACCACCCCATATTGAGTCTGCCATGAAAACGCTAGAGGGCGTCACCCCACGGGTCAGACATGACCTGGTGCTTGCATAGGGGATACCTTTACCTTTATACAGTCGAAGGAGCAGTCTTATATACATTTATATGTAAGCCCCTATGATGACTTAGGCCCCTCTGATTTTCTACTTTCATTTCTTTTTATCTATTTTCTTATTTCTTGGATAGCTATGGTTGCCCCACCCTGTCAGTTAATTGTATTTTGCTGGTGGCTCAGTGCAGGAACTTGAGGGAAGAGACAAAATCACCTTGAAAGAATCACCTTGTTTCGAGGCCTTTTTTTGAGCTAGGCTCTTATGAAATAGACTTCAATGGCTTGTTGAAATTTCGTCTAGTGCAAACTGTTTCGTAGAATTTAAGAAGCTGGCTTTAATCAAATTTTAGTTTTTTATTTGTTGTATTTTTACTTTGTATTTTACTATTGCACACTGCCTTGGGACCAAATTTGGTCTGTCATGGCTCCTCAAGGGAGGTGGCCAGAGGATAGGAGGCCAGCTCAGGGATATCATCAACCTCTCCCTGGATTCCGGGGAGTTCCTTGACCAGCTGAAGGGGGCAGTGGTTCACCCTCTCCTGAAAAGATCCATGCTGGACCCGCGGGACCCAGACAACTACTGCCCGGTGTCACATTTAGCGTTCCTGGGCAAGGTGGTTGAAAGGGCCGCGGCAGACCAGCTCCTGGCATTCTTGGAAGAAACTTCGGCTCTCGATCCATATCAGTCTGGCTTCCGACCTGGCCACGGGATGGAGACGGTGTTGGTCACCCTGTTGGATGACCTCCAGCGCCAGCTGGATAGGGGCGGGTCGGCAGTGCTGGTTCTTCTGGACCTGTTGGCCGCTTTTGACACAGTGGACCATGAGCTGTTGGTCCACTGCCTCGCCGGCACGGGGATACGATGCACAGCTTTACGCTGGATACGCTCCTTTCTCCAGGACCGGACCCAGAGGGTAGCAGTGGGGGATGAGCTCTCGCGCTCCTACGGACTTCCTTGTGGAGTCCCACAGGGCGCGGTCCTCTCCCCCACATTATTTAACGTCTTCATGCGCCCCCTGGCCCAGTTGGTGCGGAGTTTTGGGCTGGGTTGCCACCAGTTCGCTGATGACACCCAGCTCTATCTCCTCATGGACGGCCGCCCGGACTCTCCCCCGGAACCATTTGCCAGATGTTTGGAAGCGGTGACAGAATGGTTCGAGCAGAGTCGCCTGAAACTCAACCCCTCCAAGACAGAGGTCCTGTGGCTGGGACGTAGGGGGCGGGATCAGGAAGCGCGTTTACCCACCCTGGGAGGGATGCACCTTACCATCGCGTCCCAGGCCAGGAATCTGGGTGTGATCATTGACGCCTCCCTGACTTTGGAGGCGCAGGTCAAAAAAGTAGCGGGCCAGGCATATTTCCACCTCCGCCAGGCCCAACTACTTCCCCCCTACCTGTCCCCCGAACACTTAGCCACAGTGATCCATGCAACGGTCACCTCCAGAATAGATTTCTGTAACTCGCTCTACACGGGCCTTCCCTTGTCCTTGATCCGGAAACTTCAGCTAGTGCAAAATGCAGCTGCTAGGGTCCTCACTGGTACACCTTGGAGGGCCCACATTCAGCCAGTGCTGAGGCAGCTGCACTGGTTGCCAATTGCTGCCCGGATCCGGTTCAAGGTTCTGGTTCTAACCTTCAAGGCTTTACGCGAGTTGGGACCCACATACCTAAGGGACCGCCTATCGCGCTATGCCCCCTGCAGAGCCTTACGTTCTGCGGGTGAAAATCTGTTGGTCGTTCCCGGCCCTAGGGAAGCACGCCTGGCCTCGACCAGGGCCAGGACTTTTTCGGTCCTGGCCCCTGCCTGATGGAATGAGCTCCCGGGAGAGCTGCAGGCCCTGCGGGATCTTCCATCGTTCCGCAGGGCCTGCAAGACGGAGCTCTTCCGCCAGGTCTACGGTTGAGGCCAAGGCTAACACCTATGCCCCCCTGGGATCTGGGATTGGGACTGCTATCCCCTCTCCACCTGCCAGTAGTGGGAGGGGAAGTTGATTAGCTGATCTTGCTATGCTAGTTAGATAACTAATAATGTCGAATTGTAGTTGTTGTTTTAATGGATTTTAATGGGGTTTTAAGATGTTGTAACCCGCCACGAGCCGCAAGGGAGTGGCGGGGAATAAATCGAATGATAATAATAATAACAACAACAATAATAATAATAAATAAAACAAATAAAATTATAAAATATTCTCTGCATTTTGTAGGGTGTTGGACACCAGAGGTTTTCAAAAGTTTAAAAATAAAATATTTTATTCAGTGTAGAGGGGAAAAGGTCTGAGGTGAATCAAATATCTCTGAGGTGATTTATTATCACGACAAACTCCTATTCATATAGTTCCAACATGTGAGAGTCCCTCCTTAAGCTTTTCTCACAGTCTTAGAATCTTTGAGAAGAGGGGCTTTTATTTCCAAAACATTCCAGTTCTCTTCCTTGAGTTCAATTCAGGTTTCAGAAGGCAGGGACACACTATCAAGCACCCAGATACCTTCTCTTCAGGGATCACTCCACACTAAAGAACTACCGTATTTGCCGGCGTATAAGACGACTGGGTGTATAAGACGACCCCCCAACATTTCCACTCAAAATATAGAGTTTATTACATTACATTACGGTATTATGGGCCACTATGGGCAGCTATGTCTATCCCAACTGAAGTGCATCCGGCTTATAGGACGACCCCCCACTTGGAGGCATGTTTTTTAGGATGGGAAAGTAGTCTTATACGCCAGCAAATACTGTATCTCCCTTTCAACTGAATATCTATCTCTTTTATGAATGGGTGCCTTCACTGATCCACTCACCCCTCCTTGCCGACTTTCCCAGTCCTCAGTCAGGCCGATTCTACAATATGAAGGCAATGGCAGCAAGGTTCCCACATGGGAGTTTCTGCCCACTCTCCTGGTCCATTGTTGTTTTCTCTGAAAGGCATCTTGAGACTTCAACAACAAATAAAAAGGAACTGTTATAGCACTTTAATGCTATAGCAATTGTCATGCCCCCTCAATAAGTCGTAAAAAAATACCAAGTATCATGGTGTAGAAAATGGCTGACATCAGGGGGTGACAGCAGGAAAATTGCACCCAGGTCAGGACCATGGAAAACGTACACCTTCTCACCAATGGCATGATAATGTGCTAATCTAAAAGATTAGACTAAAGCAGGTTTGGAAAGGGGTATATTGAGGAGAAGGTAAACTTAGAAAGAGGACAATTAGAATTTGATATTGTCTGTATGCTCCAAAAGAAATGTTCCAGTCTGGAAGCAAAGGTGAAGAAAAACCACAATGTGGGAGTATAGAATTATAGACTTAGAAGGACCTCCAATGACATCTAGTCCAACCCCCTGCAGAATGCAGGACATTTTCCACTATCTGCCCAGCACAGCGACCCAATTCCACGCTTAGATGATGCCACCCCCACCCCCTGATGACGTGGAGTGAGCCCTGGAGCTTCAGAGACAGTATCTGGGTGCTTGATAGTGTGTCCCTGCCTTCTGAAACCTGGCCAGTCGGGCCTGGAAGAAATTCGCCTCCTGATCCCAAAATGGTGATTGGCATTTTCCTGGGCATGCAAGAAAGGGCCACAAGAATCAAACACCAACATAATGTCTTCTGCTCACCCACTTGCAATCTGCCTGAGTTCACAGAATCAGCATTTCTGTATGTACTATGGATTAAGAATAGACAACAGTAAGCTCAGTTTACTGGAATCTTGTATTTTTAATGCCCTACCACAAAAGATTTCACTTCCACTATTTTTGACATTTCTTTCAATTTAGATATTGCCATTGTTTTTATTGGATGACTACCAGCAGATGGGTTTTGAGGTTCTGTCTCCCAGAAGACTATTCGCCTCCCTAGCTGTACAGGTGCTTATATATGTGAGCGAGATCATGAAGCCAATATGTAAACATTTTTAAGGCGAGAGCCTCTCCTTGTGACTGATAGATAACTCCAAAATGATAACAGATGGCCAGACAGTATTGGTTAATTTCTGATTTATTTCTGAGTTTGGTATACAGAGCATTTGGTGAAGCTCTTATGTTCTTAGTTACAGAACTGTAGGATGGAGGCATCCCAGAAGCCAAAGAAATCACCAGTGATCATACAAGCTCTTAAGAGAGACATTTTAAGAGACACATTTGTAATATTTAATTAACTTCCTACTTCAGCTTTTCTACTGTGCAATCTTATGTCTCATCTAAATGCTGCTAACTAAATGATGGCAGTGAAAGGTCCATTTGAAATAATTCACTTTTCTTGTTTATTGTTTCTTGGGAGTCATTCCCAGGAAGCAGAAATTATGCATCTCCTTTGTATGGGGGTGGCGGGGATTTTATAAACCATGAAGCATTTTAACTGATTTGAATTTGGAATAAATTTCATGGATTCCCCTCAATAAAGAAGGGTCAAGGCTTCTGCTGTTCTCTACTATGAAAATGAATCCAGACGCATGCAAGGAGATCTGACAGGACTGTCTCATTTAGAAGCCAGGGAGTAAGGGATTAATGATTTATACAAATAGGACCCTCACAAACGTTCAACATGTCCCAGTTTGCTTTGTAATTTACCTTCCTGTGAAATGGGTCAGCTAAGTCTATAATGGAAAATAACCACAGAGCAAAAAGATCTACAGTTTAATCTTAAAGAGAGTTAGGATTCTCTCTCTTTAAGATTGCACTTTTAATCACAGATGACTAAACTCTTTGCTTGGATTGAGTAAATGACCAAAAAACGTGAAAATGTGTACATTTTGTTGCCACAGAGATATTGCAGGTTACATGTTGCCTCTGAACTTATGCATTGCTATTTACAGATAGTATCTGAATAAACTGAGAAGTTTGACATTATCAGTATTTTGAATTATAACAAACTTTGTACAAAAACCATTTTTTAAATGATTCAAATGAACAATAGCACCTCCACAACCACTGGCCATCTTCATTTAAGAAACAAAATAGCCACTATTGCTATGCACCAGATACTGCTCTTGTTCTATCCATCTCATACTGTTGATGAACCAAAGATCTGATTCAACATAAGGAAGCTTCATGTGTTCATATGTGCAAGTTGTTTCAAGCAGAGTTAGATTTACCTTAGATGATTCTACTATGTGATTGAATAACCCACCTGGCTGATGTTCATAGGTTCTCACTTTGCTGAGTAATAGCCAGTTGAGATACTAGTTTTCTTCCTCCTTCCCTGTATAAAAGTGTGCCGGGGGGAGGTGGGGAGGGGACCCTCCACATGCTTTGGCGGGGGCAGGGGGATGCCCCTGCCGGTTCCGCAGAGCCCGCAGGGGTGTGCAGTGTCCCTACAGAGACACCATAGGTCGGGGCCGGGTGGGCCGAAAGGCCCAGCACTGGCAATTACGCACAGCGTCGGCCCACCCCAGCCCCTGCAAGCTCCCGCAGCATCCAGGAAGCTGTGGAAGTTCCCGCATTTCTATAATGCGGGCCTTCCGTGGCCCTGCGCCGGGCCATGCCTGCGCTGGCAGTGGGGGCTTGCATAATTGGGGATTTTCCTTGATGCCCTGCCGCCGCCAGGGCGGGCATTCTGGCCCATGCATAATGGGCCCACGTCTTTCTTAGTTGCCTTTCAGTATTATGAAACACTCTTTGAATTGGTTCTAGGTTCAGAGCTCAGCTTCAGAGGGCTTGGTCATGGATAAGCAAGGTATATTTAAACACCACACCTCAACATTCATTGCTTCAATATATATTTTGCAGTCTCTTAAAAATTCTATTTTCACTGGTAAGCAAGAGTTTTTTGCACTTGAAGAATAGAATTATGCTATTATGATAATGCTTTCATTCTACACACTCCTATTCCTTTACTCACATCCTATTTTCTCCTTTAAGCTATAAATAGCAGTATATTAAAGGCTGCCCTGTACAGTTTAAGAAGGGGGAAAGGCCTCTAGAGATTCTCAAAGTGTCTAACACTTTCTTTTGGATCAATGACTCTTTCTCATTCACTCAACAACATGCAGAATTCCCTTCCAATCACTAAACAAGGTCTTCCTGGGGCACCAGGCTCAGAACCACAGTATTATTTTTCTGAGAAGCACAAGTTCTGCCTTTAACAAGTGCTGCCTTTATTTTCATCTCACATAAATGCCCATCTTGTTACAACAAAGATCATGCAGTTGGCATCTGGAACCTCTAGAGGGCTCACTTGACCTTTCCTTCATGCCTTCCCTTCCCCAAGGTGTAATTTCTCCTCCAAAGGATAGGTTGACTGGCCAGAGAGCTATCTGAAAATGCCACTCAGTATACCTTATGCTCCCTGAATGTTATCACAGACTGGTCAGTCATAACAGAGGCCTCAGTGTGGGACCTAATGCATGATATTCTTCTCTCCCTTGCCATTCCTTCGGTGAAACCAGAGCACAGCCAAAGTATCCATTTAACCTCCAAGCCCCAGAGGTCAAGCAGCTGCAGGGGAAACAAATCTTCCATAGCACTGGATGTTCTTACACTGTTCTACTAGCTCCTGGAGTCTGCGAAGTCAAGGCAGCAAAATCTTTATTTTGGTCTACACAAACTGTGAGTCCCATGAATGCCAATAAAGGTATTCTGAGTCTGAACTGTGAATCCCCACTGTTGCCTACAGCTAGTCCTAACTGAAATGATGTGTTGTGGTCTACATATGGGTTGGCAAGCTACACAAGGCAGCTTACTGGGTGGCAATATTGGACAAGATGATACAGTCTAAGGCTGGAGTCCACAGAAATTCCTTCCTTGCAAATGACAACATTGACCTGCACAGTTATACAATAATGAGCAGTGGAAAAGGGTTACATACAGAATAGTGTACCATATTTTAGCAAGTTTATGGATATAGCAACTCAGTTCTTGAATGTGTTCTTTTCTCTGTAATATCATATATGACTGATTATGATCATAAGATTATGAGATGTTTGCTTGATGAAACACCCGGGCTGAATCTGCATAGAGCTTTTATTTCAATTTCAAGTCGAGTCAATTCCTGCCATCTACATTGAATGCGATTTCCATTTTGATTCTGGGCAATTTAAATTTTCCCTCTGCAACAAGCATGATTGATCCAGAGTGACCCTACCTTTCCCCCACGATATCCTGAAGTGGATATAACTCTCGATATTTGAAAAACCGGCTTGAGTATGTGTGCAGCTGTCTGCTTTTCCTGAACTAATTTGCGACCAAGCCTTTAACACTGTAGAAAAGCCCTGATTGGCCAGGGCATCAGTTCAAAAGTTTCCTTGTTCCCAGGTTGCAAGGCTTCCCTTAAAGGGGAAGCCCTAACGTCTCTTGGCAGAAACTCCAGAAGCTCTAACTTCTCTTGGCAGAGATTTTCCACTTGGATTTATTCCCCCTTCTCTGCTGTCTCCGATCCTCTTCCCTCCCCCTTCAAGAAAAGAAAGAGGCTCCTGCTGCACTTGGCTCCCTCCTCCCCTTCTGAGCTTCCCTAACCATGTGCAGAATACTTTTCTGTTTCAATGGGGGGGGGGATAGCAGAAGACCTGAGTTCAAATCAATCCGAATTCAACAGGATCCACAACGGAATAAACAAAGTAAGTGCAGAATCAGCCCTGGTTTACAGTGCTGTCTTTCTCTTTACGTAAACTCTGACTTGTCCCTTTTGTGAAACTGCAATGCAGTGCTAAAGCAATGTAATACAAGCAGTACCAGTGTCACCTGATAAGTTTACCTAAGCTTTAGGTGGAATGTTTCCTAGGAACCCACACCATAGAGCCTCCCCTGCCTGCTTTCCCACAGGAGCTATGCATGAACAAAAGAAAACGAAGAGGTGTATATGTGTGTGTCTAACTTCATTTCTGGCTTACCTTGAATTAACACTGAGACTATGTTCTTGTCTTTAAAGGTTACAAGGATAAAGATAGATGATGATTGCAGAATCAGGCTAGCGAGTAAAAACTAAAAACCCCACCATGACGTGGGCCTGCCTGTGCCAATTCCAGGTGGAATACTGACCGTATGAAACTGCACTGCTCAGCAGACAGGAAAGAGAAAAAAAAATGTGAGAGGCCAGATTTAGGAGGCAGCCTCATTAGGCTGTATAACTGAGAGAGGCAGTTTATTAATTTTTAAAAAAATATGGATCTGACTGTCACAGTAACCCCCAAAGAAGCTTGTGAGTGATTTGAGGGAGTCCAATAGGCAAATTTTGCTACCAGACAACCTTGTTTCTCATGTGTGATAACCTTTCCCAAGCACATAATACATACCAAAGAATCTATGTGATGTGAAAGGGCCAACCAGAGTGAAAAAATAATTATGTGTAAGATGAGCAATCATGACCACTATGGCAAAAGAAGAAGAGTTGGTTCTTATATGCCGCTTTTCCCTACCCGAAGGAGGCTCAAAGCGGCTTACAGTCGCCTTCCCATTCCTCTCCCCACAACAGACACCCTGTGGGGTGGGTGAGGCTGAGAGAGCGCTGATATCACTGCTCAGTCAAGAACAGTTTTATCAGTGCCATGGCGAGCCCAAAGTCACCCAGCTGGCCGCATGTGGGGGAGCGCAGAATCGAACCTGGCATGCCAGATTAGAAGTCCGCACTCCTAACCACTACACCAAACTGGCTCTCCTAACTCCTAACCACTACACCAAACCATCTAGAATCAGTCGCTATTTGAAATAATATCATTGGGGGAGGGGGTTGGGGGGGAGAGGGACTAGACTTACTACTTTGTAATCTTTCAGTTAATATAAGAACCCTGTCCAACTCCCAACATGTTAACAATATCTGTAGTTCAGCAGGAAATCTTTCTCAGTTTATCAGATCCATACTTTGGCCTATGCTTAACATAAAACCCCTGAACACAGAATATCCTGTGTCTACCTAATCATTAGTGTTAGCTTTAGAGAGGAAACTTGGGTCCCCCCCCATAACAAAAAGGACATTTACCAGACACTGATTTGGGGGAGTTATGAAGACATGTGGTGTTCACTGTGTTCTTCCTACATGCTTGGCTAATAATTATTTGTCAGAAGAGTTCCACATTTTCTTGGATCCTGGTAACTTTCTTAAGATTGGCTTGAATTCTTCATGTAAAAGATGTTCCCTTTGTGATTTTGTAACTCATTTGAGTTCTCCATCTCAGCTCTTATTCCCAGTATTAGTTTATCACAAATTCTGGTGCAGAAAGGAAGACACCATCACTGTTTTCTAGAATGTCTGTAAAGCCAGCTCATACCATACCATCAGCAACTGAATGGGCCTCTTGGCTCCTTCCCCCTGCCTTCTACTCATCCCCTCAGAGCACTGGAGGTAGGCCTGATTCAAGGTCTTCTGAGAGTGCAGGAAATATTATTATAATGGAAGGCTTCTTCTCCTGCTTGCTCACTAACAGCTTACTGGGGATTATATCACTGAAAGGATAATTTGCAGGCTCCATCTTTAACATCCTCCAAATGGATATTTCAGAGTGGAAACAAAAGCAGTCCAAGTTAAATTAGCCTTTCACGAAGATGATGTTGATGACTCCTGAGATAGTTGACTCAAAAGTTGTGGAAGTCAAATACATATATAAATGTATGATGGGAGGAAACTAAAGGGATCCTCCTGGTGTTTTGGGGTAGAATCAAAGTCACATTTCCCTCACCTGAGGGTACATCTGCCCTAAATTAGTTAGTCCAATAAACAAGTTCTACCCCATACTGAAAATCCCCAGGAAGAATTCAGAAGAAAAATCACATCTTGTCTTTACAGCACCAGCTCCTTTTTCCTGATACTTAACTAGGTTGGCAGGATTTGGTAGTTGTAGTACTATAGACCTACAGAAATATTTGATAACAGATCACATCTATTTCCTAGCTAATTTCTATTATTCCAAGTTTAGGAGGTACAGGGTGCCTCTGCAGGCAGGCTACATCGCTTCAGCCTCAAGCTTCCATTCCAACCTCGAGGACAAATGTTGAAGCTGCGGATACTGGGTGACTTGATCCCAGAGTCTTCAGAGTCAATGGACACATCTGAGTTGGTAGGTGAACTAGAGGTGTAGCACTTCACTGGATAATGTGCTCCCATCATGGGAGACTGCAGGGGACTTTTGATGGTTGGGGAACAGTTGTCCAGATTCTTAGGACTAGTACATGATGGTTTCCTAGTTGCACTTGCGGGTGGTGTGAAAAGCCTGTGAGTACCTATGACTGAGGGTTTTGCAGGTGCTGGATCCCTGTAGGTCATAGTCTTGTTGCCCATTGTTCTTGGTCCATTACTGGATGCTGAACTGAACATGGACGTCTCATTGTTGGCAGGCAATGTGAAGTACTTGTTCCCATTCATCCGCACTGCCTTTGGAGATTGTAGTGGGCTTTTATAAATTGGGGAATGGCTGCCCATTAATTTGGGGCAATTGTTTGATGATGCACCGACTTGTGGTGGTGTAGTGGTCGTGATTGGAAGAGAGACACGTCTGTATCCTTCCATTCTTGTTGGCTTGGGAGATTGCACTGGGCTTGAGGAATGAGTATTTGTGTTCTTAGGACTGCCACCTGAGTATGATACATTTATTGAGGAGGCAGGGGGAGTGAAAGGCCTGAAGCTATCTATCCCTATGGCTTTAGGGGAAGAGCTCTTCCTCCTGGCAGCATTGATGATATTTCTGGCCAGCATTACCTGCATCTGACGGCTGGACCTGGGATCAGTCTCCTGCCGAAATGGGGACAGAGACCTTTCACTCCATGAGGGAGACATAGGAGGTGGGGTCATGATGTTGACTGCTTGAAAGGCCTCCATATGCCCTTCCTCAGGTTCTGGTGTTTGGGCTGGGCTCACCCAACCATCTAAACTGCTTGGCTGTCGGGCCAGTTGTGGAGTCCATATTGGGGAAGCAGGGAGGGACACTCTTCTTTCCTGTGGAGAAAACAAAAATGAGGTTAGTAGTTTGTCTTTTTAGTCAGAAAGTACAACTAGATATATTTGATAGTATCAAATAAACTTTGTTAGAGGAAACATGGCCCTCTCAATTCCATTCCCATGCACCAGTTTCTCGGTGAATGATGTTGGATGAAACATCTGACCTTGTAGCATTATTTCCTGCTAAATTCAAAAAAGTAAATAGCCTGACATCATGGAGAAAGTCTACATAACTAAGGGACAAGTCACATTCTGGTGTCCAAGATATGAGGTTAAATGCAGTAGATTTTTGTGGACCATATGTTCCCGCTTCCCAGTAAGGTCAGATCAGAAGAAATGAGCCATATTATGGGCAAATAGAGACAAACCCAGTACTTTCCAAATGACAAGATTTGCTGCTGCCATCATAAACAATTTAAAGGTGATGGTTCAGCCAGCTGACCATAGCATGTCTGACCCATGACTGCTCCACTCTTAGGTCACTTGTTATTTGTAATTTGTGTCTGGACTGTAGGGTCCTTCTTTCTTCTTCTTAGACATATGTTTAATGATGACTGTAATCTAATATCTTAATATCCAATTTGTATTATATTATTTTTCAAATTTTATCTTCTTGGACATTTACATTTCATTCTGTATTGTTGTGTTTTTTTGTTGTTGTTGTTGATGATGATGATGATGCCATAAAGATTGAATACAAATACATTACTAAGGAGAACTAACCAAACAGGGCTTTAGAACTCAAGATGGAGAGAGGGAAAGTGAGATCACAGAACCATAATTATGATTGTTGTGTATGTGGACATACTGCTCAGAACAGCAGCAGGCAAATGAAGGATCCAAATCCAGCCAATGAGAGACTTGTCTTAGGACCTGTTTATGAACTAGACAGAGAGCTCCGTTAAGGGCTAATCAGATACCTTGGCCAACTCAAATGTATGTAAGTTCCATGAGTTTGTGTGTTTACTGTTTGGTATTTCTTGTTGGAGTTGGTGTTAATAAAGAACTGAATATTTTTGAAGAAATCTGCATCTGTTTCTGCTGAACCCACAGATTTAACAATGATGTTAAGCCAGCGTTTTGTAAACCATCTGTGAAAATGTTGTCCTTCTGTAAAAGGAATAAGAGAAAATGTAAATATCTGTGAGGTTTTCACACAGCAATGTCTTCCACACAACCATTTTACTCCTTCCAGCACAGCAATCTCTAGGAATAGTAAGGTGGGCAATTGGGATAGCAGTGAGGCAACTGATGTCTTATTCTTTACCTTCTTAAAAACTTTTGGCTGGTGCCACAGCAACAACCATTAAAATGAACAAAAAGGACAGCTGGACTTCAGGATCTGGACAGGGATACCCACAAGGTCCAAGCTAAGTGGTCCTTGCAGTGCTGGCAGAGGTGCTTGATGCTTGGGAAACCCCTGAGAACTAATTGGTTTAGCCCAGTAGGGGAGGAGTCAGTCTATGGAGTTTTGCAGCAGAGTAAAAGTTGGGTCATTAGAAGGCAAGATATTATGGCTAAAGCTCACTTACTTTGGACACATCACGCGATCAAACTCATTAGAAAAATCATTAATGCTCGGCATGGTCAGTGGCAAAAGGAAATGTGGCCACCAAAGGATCCACTGGCACAACACGATCAAAGCCAATGCAGGGATGACCACGAACCAACTAAAAGAAACAGTCATTGACAGAGATGTGTGGCAGAAACATTCCTATAGAATTGCTGAGGGTCAGTCATGACTGAATGGATGACATCATCATCAAAAGTTGGGTTGCTGGGGAGATTGATAAGATTTTCCAAGTTCCTTTTACCTTGCATAAGATAATAGGAAAACTCTGTGTGTGAATGTTAATAAGTAAAAGGGCCCCCTGCTTTTCATTAATGACATAGTGTGATCTGAAGAGAAACTGGAATCCAGTGAGTAGATCGGAGGGTATGGGATTTATGTCCCCCTCAAATCAGGTGAAGGTCCCAATATTACTTTATGCAGATGAAATTATTTTGTGATCCCCAACCAAAACTACTTTTAAAACGTGGTTATATCAACTGAGTTGTCTTTTCTATAAACTTGTCAAAATCTAAAGTGATATGTTTGGAAGACATCCAAAAATGCTCAGATTCAACGGTATAAATCGTATAAGCTAGGAATCACTTTCCCAGAGACCCTGTCTTGGGGAGCCCATTTAATGGCTGTTAAAGTATCAGCTATGAGGAATCTGGGAGCCATAGTGAAAATTTTCTTCAAATAGCTGATTCAGCTATTTGACAGCAGCTATTTGCCAGATATGCTATTTGCCAGCAAGATGATTTCTAGCATGCTCTATAGAATTGAAATTTGGGGTTGTGGAGATCAGGTTCTGGACAAACTGGAAATAATCTAGAATCTGTTCCTAAGATGGCTATTGACTTTTCCAGAGGGGCCTCCTGCAGCCCCGATGAGAGCAGAGTTTGGCATCCCCTCCCTGAGAGCCCAGGCCAACGTTGCTGTCTTGAAATACTGGCTGAAAAATGTTTTAGTGGCTTGGACTCCCTTGGCAAGCTGAGTTACTTGTCTCTTCTCAGAGATAGGAAACAACTCTAGAGGACCATCTTAGACACATTCAGTCCCAATATATCATGCCAGATGATCCAGTTTACAAAGAAGCTGGCCAGGAACTGAATAATATTTCAAATGGATGTTCTGATAGAAAGGAGCAATACTGTATCATCCAAAGTAGCCCATCCCTTTAAATATTTCAAAAATGTTCACAACAGATCCCCATATTTAGTGAGCTTGGTGCACCTGAGGTTGAGGATGGCTTTCATCACCCTGAAATTCCATACAATGTCCACTGCTGTGCACATGGGTATGCTGAATGGTCAACCATGTAAGCAAAGCTTAGATAACTGTGGAAAAGGGGTAACAGAAGATCTAACCCATTATATATTGAACTGTAACTTCTATATGGAACCTACCGTATTTCCCCAGAAATAAGACACTGTCTTATATTTATTTTTTCCTCAAGAAGACACACTATGGCTTATTTTCAAGGGGTATCTTATTGGTATTTAGAAACGTCAGTGCCATCAACAAAGGTGTTTGTGTGGGGTAAGAGAGAGTGGGGTAGCCAGCACCATAGTGCAGAGGGGAGGGGTGTTGATACTGGCAGCACACCAGCCAGCGCCCGCACACAGGTGCAGTGTGCTCTGCACACGCATGCGGGTGCCAGCACCTCCCCTCCCCTCCCCAACGCTGGTCACCTCAGACATCAGTTCACGCCGAAGCGGCCGCATCCCTACCACAGACTGTTGCTGGTTGGTGCTAGGGGAGAGAGACCCACAGTGCAGCCACAGCTTTACTTCCAGGACGTATATTGTGCAAACACTTAGAAATCCAGCTACAGTTTATTTTATGGGTATGTCTTATTTTCGGGGAAACAGGGTATAATCAATTTTTGATGTGGAACATCTACTGGCATGGTCCCCCAACGGAAGTCTATGGACATGACGTCCATAGTCCCGCCCCCAGGGATCGCGCCAGTAAGTTGGCAGCGGCACCAGAGCACTGAGGCACATTCAGTGCTTTGGTGTTGCCGCTGCCAGTCTTCCATGGCTGCTCTCACCATCCAGAAAGTGGGAGCAGCCTCGGTAGACTGGCAAGGGTGGGGCCGGCCTAGCAAGACATGGCATTGTGTCGCGCTGGGCTGGCCTCACCCCCACTATGCCTCCCAGGCTGATCCAACCCTCTGGAGAGCAGGGCCAGCCTCAGCACAGGCTGGACTCTAGCAGCTGCATTTTAAACCAGCTGCAATTTCCAGGTCAGAGATCAGGGAAGGCCCACATACAGCGAGCGACAGAAATCTAATCTAGATGTGACTGTTGCATGGATCACTGTAGATTCAAATGGGTAGCCGTGTTGGTCTGAAGTAGCACAATAGAATCAGAGTCCAGTAGCACCTTTAAGACCAACAAATATTTATTCAGGGCATAATGACAGTTCTCTTTCTCAAGCACTGGGGGGTAAACCTTTTGTTTCACACAGACAGCCCCCCAATCTCAAACAACTCCTCACCCACAACAAAGCAGCATCTAATGTGAATATGGACACTGGTACTAGAGCTTGCAACAAACCTAGATGCCAACTTTGCAGCCATATACACTTCAATGCCACAATTACTGGACCTAACAACGTCACCTATACCATCAAAGGCCTATACACCTGCTCATCTTCGAACTTAGTATATGCCATCAAGTGCCAACAATGCCCCTCTGTTCTATACATAGGGCAAACAGGTCAAACCCTACGTCAAAGAATTAATGGACACAAGTCTGACATCAAAAACCACAACATTGAAAAACCTGTAGGGGAGCACTTCAACTTTCCAGAACTTTCAATAATGGACCTGAAAGTAGCTATTATATTGCAAAGGAACTTCAAGAACAGGCTAGAAAGGGAGATTGCAGAAATGCAAGATATTACAACACTCAATACTACAACATACCCAGGACTCAATAGGGACAAAGGTTTTTTCTCTCACTATTCATGCTAACCTTATTCACCTTGTGTATCCATATTCCTCACAACTTATTTTATTTGTGATACTGTGATAATGTGACTGTAAAGTAATGGTAATGTTATGGTATGTTGAGTTTACTCCCTGGCCTTGGGATAAGATAGTTGCCGACAATTGCCTTGTAAGAATGTTTCACACTGGTGTGGGAGCGGATGGGGCGGGCAACGTGTGGTGATATGATGGTCTTTGGTCACTTTCACAGACAGTTTTATTTCTCCCACTAGGGGCAAAGCCCGTTGTATCCAAGAATACAACGGGTGCTAGAGCTTGGCAGTGGGAAAAGGGGAGGAGTTGTTCAGTCTGTAAGGGCATGGGGTTGAATGTGTGTGTTGTGTGGGAGGTTGTGGTGGCATGGTGGCAAATGAGGGCATGGGTGTGGAGATAGGGGTGTCAAGAACCTGTGGTGTGGAATGTTTGTTGAGTGTGGGAGAGGACTGAGTTTTGGGAATTGTGGCATAGTGGTTACAGATGAGCTTTCCAGAGCCATGTCTTCAGATATGTGAAGGGAAAATCAGACTGGAGACTCTTCTTAGGGGAAGATTACATGGCAACCAATTCCCCCTAGTTCTGCGTCATTGCCCTTCTTGTGTAAATTAGGCCACAGACACCAAAATGCCCCTCTGCCCTAATACACATGGGGTAGTCACAGTACACAGGTGTCCACCCTGTTTCTTCTTCTCCATTTTTTTCACTGTTGATAAAATGTTATGTGCCCACATGCTTCTTTCATGGTTGCTTCTTAGAAGAACGGATTTTTTACCCTGTGGTTTACTACCCAAAGGAGTCTCAAAGCAGTTTACAAACACATTTTCCATTAGTCCCCCCACAATAGTCAACCTGTGAGGTATGTGGGGCTGTGAGAGGTCTGAGAGAACTGGGAATGGGCTGCAGTGACCCAGCAGGCCTAAGGTGTCTCAAAGCATTTTCCAATCATCTTCCCTTCTTCTCCCTCTCACTATTTACAGTTTCAGGC
Source organism: Paroedura picta (assembly GCF_049243985.1). Classification (NCBI taxonomy): domain Eukaryota; kingdom Metazoa; phylum Chordata; class Lepidosauria; order Squamata; family Gekkonidae; genus Paroedura; species Paroedura picta. Next base: position 81,557,478 of record NC_135371.1, read on the forward strand.
TGTAAGTATTTATTTAGATCTTCCTGCACTTTCCAGACTCATAGGACTGATGCTGGTCTGCCTGTCTGCGCCCCAGAATACAAACAGTTGCTCGTAGGGGCTGGCCATAGCCCATAGCCTAGGAGGGACACACCTGCACAACTCCCTCCCAACTGCAGGCAAAAATGGCTCCTTTGAAGGCTGGACTCTGAGGCATTGTACGATTTTGAAGTCCCACCTCCAAACCTCCAGGAATATTTCCAACCCAGGGGTAGCTAACTTCCAGGTGGAGCCTAGAGTGCTCCTGGAATTACAGCTCACCCGTAGAGTATAAAGATCAGCTTCCCAGGAAGAAAGGGCTAATTTGAATCATAGAATCATAGAATCATAGAGTTGGAAGGGGCCATACAGGCCATCTAGTCCAACCCCCTGCTCAAGGCAGGATTAGCCCTAAGCATCCTAAAGCATCCAAGAAAAGTGTGTATCCAACCTTTGCTTGAAGACTTCCAGTGGGGGGCGCTCACCACCTCCTTAGGCAGCCTATTCCACTGCTGAACTACTCTGACTGTGAAAAACTTTTTCCTGATATCTAGCCTATATCGTTGTACTTGAAGTTTAAACCCATTACTGCGTGTCCTTTCCTCTGCAGCCAGCAGAAACAGCATCCTGCCCTCCTCCAAGTGACAACCTTTCAAATACTTAAAGAGGGCTATCATGTCCCCTCTCAACCTCCTTTTCTCCAGGCTGAACATTCCCAAGTCCCTCAACCTATCTTCATAGGGCTTGGTCCCTTGGCCCCAGATTATCTTCGTCGCTCTCCTCTGTACCCTTTCAATTTTATCGATGTCCTTCTTGAAGTGAGGCCTCCAGAACTGCACACAGTACTCCAGGTGTGGTCAGACCAGTGCCGTATACAATGGGACTATGACATCTTGTGATTTTGATGTGATGCCTCTGTTGATACAGCCCAAAATGGCATTTGCCTTTTCTACCGCTGCATCACACTGCCTGCTCATGTTTAGTTTACGATCCACAAGTACCCCAAGGTCTCGTTCACACACAGTGTTACCTAGAAGCGTATCCCCCATCCAGTAGGCATGCTTTTCATTTTTCTGACCCAGATGCAGAACTTTACACTTATCTTTATTAAATTTGGAGAGGGTTGTGGTAGAGAAGAAACATTTAAGGCCTCCCACACAGGTTGTTGTTGTTGAATTGAAAGACTTGAGGCCTACTGCACAGGGTTGTTGTGCAGATGAAACAGGAGACAAAAGAGCCAGCTTCCTCTGCAGAATAGCGCTGTGCAGTGGCCTCAAATCTGCAGAGAGTTGCAAAGAAGAAAGACACATGGCTTGGCTGTGTCTAACCCCCAGCCAGAGCAGTATTTTAAGTGAGAAGGGGCTTTTCTGTGGCCTCCCTGTCAGGCAACTGTTTGGCAGAAGGGGAAAGTCCCCCCCCCCCAAAAGGAAGGCCCTCAGGCTCCCCTGCATTGCTCTTGGAAACTCCTCCCTCCCCTCAGTCAGGGTCTGTCAGAGGCTCCTTCGCAGCAGGCCTGAAGGGAGGGGGAGGGGGAGCACTCTGAAGCCTCCTGCCAGCTCTGTCAGGGTTCTGAGGCAATTTACAGTTGGACATGACAGTTAGGACAGCCTTGGGGTGAAAAGGGCTGGCGCAGCCTGTCCAAGCCTCTGTTCTCACCCCCCTTGGCAGCCCTACTGACCTCATCTCCCTTTGATGGTCAGGAGCAGACTGGCAGCCATTTTTCCAGATTGCCCCTGGGTGGATGGAGTTTTGGTCTGTCCTGGTAAGGGGCCAATTGGAAGGTGCTTCGTGCCTTCCGATTGGCCCCTCCGCTTGTCAGTCCAGGGCCATGGGACCAATTGTTGCCCCTCCCCATCACGGACTGAGCCCACCCCAACACCCCTTACTGGTTTATTAAGAGGGAAAAGATGTTTGTGCGAATAACAACTGAATTTCAACGGGATTGTTTGGCTGTTTTGGCAAAGAATTATCATTGGCTGTATTTGGATGTGTGACACAGTTTACTAATGTAACAGAATTAATTTTTGCTATATTGGTCATGTAAGAAGGTCTTAGTTTGATGAAGACTCCTTGCACTCGAAAGCTCATGCCCTGAATAAATCTTTGTTGGTCTTAAAGGTGCTACTGGACTCGGATTCTATGGATCACTGTAGACAGACAGTCTGAGGGCAGGTAAGGTGCTAGTAGCCTCATCTGGTGAAGATGGTAAAATGCCATGTAGGCTACACGTGTGACCTGGGCCTCTATTGAAAGCAAATTCTGTTCATTGAATTGCATGTTCTGTTCTTAAATTAGCCCCATAGAACACACACTGAAAGAGATTGTGCTTGTTCCTCTCTACCAGGGGTTTTCTAGGACAGGGGGAACTTTCTCTGTAAATTATATGGCCAGTCCACGCTGATTAGGGCGGCCAAGCCTCCAGTTGGAGTGAGGAATCCCCCACCCCAGGTTCCATTCCAAGTGGTTGTGGGGAATTTATTATTATTATTATTATTATTATTAGGATTTATTACCCGCCACTCTTGGCAAGCAGCTTGTGGCGGGTTACAAGGTAAAAACAGTACAATCCCCTAAAACCAATAATTAAAATACAAACTATCAGAAGACGGCGGCAACCAACCCACCACCTACCCCCCACTGGGAGTCAGGGAACAGCTGAACACCACAGGTGACACGTGGTAGGATACTCCTCCTTCGGGGTGGGCATAGATCTTCTCTTTGCCCTGGCCTCAACCACAAACCTGGTGGAAGAGCTCCGTTTTGCAGGCCCTGCAGAAGGTTGAAAGCTCCCGCAGGGCCCATAGCTCATCCGGGAACTCATTCCACCAGGTAAGGGCCAGGACCGAAAAGGCCCTGGCCCTAGTCGAGGTCAGGTGAGCCTCCTTGGGGCCAGGTATTACAAATAAGTTGGAACCCTCAGAGTGCAAGGCCCTGTGGGGAACATAGGGTGACAGGCAGTCTCACAGATATGTGGGTCCCAGACTGTGTATGGCCTTAAAGGTTAATACCAAAACCTTGAACCTGATCAGGGCCTCAACTGGCAACCAATGCAGCTGCCTCAGCATAGGCTGGATATGGGCTTTCCATGGTGTTCCTGTGAGGAGCCTAGCAGCTGCATTCTGCACCAGCTGGAATCTCCGGGTCAGAGACAAGGGCAGGCCAGCACAGAGCGAGTTACAAGAGCCAATCAAACAAAACCCTGCAGCATCACCTGTGATGTCACTTTTGGGGAAAACCATAGAGTTTCCAGCAATTCCTCGAGCTACCCTGTCATTTCCAGGTCATGCCGGTGGACTCCCCCCCCCTCAATTCCTGCAACCGACCTACTGCTAATTGCCTAGCTCAGCCTGGAATCCTTGGCCCCTATCCCATTCAGAGCTCAAGATCTAAGGGGCAAAACACATCCCTGACTTATGTCTGCAAACGCCAAATAAGATGTCTTTTTCACCTTATGAAGTTGTCTATTCCACATATTTGTGAGAAGGGTAAGATGCTATATATGATATATGGAGATTAACTCAAGTAATTTCAGTGAAATCATTCCTTCACAGAAGGGGTATAATGTGTTGCGAGGGTTCCCCATTTGGATCAATTGGATTTGTATCCATACAACTGACAGCAATTGCTGGTGGTGTTGAGACTCTACCCATTTGGCAAGTGGCTGATAATATAGAGAGGCTGCCAATTAGATATTGTTTCATTGGTGTAATGTCCTGCAGCACAGTTGTTCAAGTAGTCTTGACATGTCAGGTAGAGATTTTTCCCTCCCCAGCACAAAGGACATTCAGTGCTGTTCTGAAAACTTTATGAATGGCGTATGAGCATCCCATGGAGCCTGATGACAGCACATTACGATGTATGTGGGGGGTGGGGAGGGAAGAGAGAAACAAGACACCACTCAGGAGCTGTTTTATAGAAATACAGTGCCATGCTGAGCAGAGTTACATACTTTACAATCTTTTGAAGTCAGTGCTTTTAGAAGGATATAACTCTGCTTCAGATAGCAATGTATGAGTCAGCCATGAACTCACAGCTACATGGTGGTGAGTTCCACAGTGAGTTGTTTCTACATTTTTAAAAAAGGCCAACAGCAGCTGCACAGATTCTCTGTTTTGATTGGGGCCACGAGGAAGAGTTTAATCCTTCCTTTCCTACATAGTTTTAGCTATTAAAACATTCCTACCCTATTTATTTATTTATTTATTTAATTTCTATACTGCCCTACCAGTGAACCGGCTCAGGGCAGTGTACAGCATTTCATTCACACAGACGATTAAAACAGTTCATTAATTCAATTAATAACAGTTAAAGATTGTTTGTAACAGCAGTTGACTGAAGTTCTGGATCAACTGCAGCTTTTTTTTTTTTTACAGTTTTTTTACAGTTCTTCTGCAACAGTTTTTTTTACAGTTCTTCTGGAACTAGAGTGTATTCAGTAGGCCTCTTTCTGGAAGGGAGAGCCTAGTCGATGATCAACCCTGGATAGTAGAAGGGTAGAGAGGATTCTTCAAGTTAGACTCAAAGACTGGGCTGAAAAGTTTTGAGAATTCTAGCATGCTGACCACCATACAATTTAAATTTTATTTGAAAATTAATTTCAAATGGCATGAAATATATGACAATAGCATGAAATATAATATAGGTTGGAAAGGGAAATAGATTTTCCTTGGACTTCCTTCCTTCCTTCCTTCCTTCCTTCCTTCCTTCCTTCCTTCCTTCCTTCCTTCCTTCCTTCCTTCCTTCCTTCCTTCCTTCCTTCCTTCCTTCCTTCCTTCCTCTTTATTTCCCTTCATAGAATCACAGAATCAGCTTCTCCATCAGATGGCTATCCAGCCTCTGTTTAAAAATTTCCAAAGATGGAGAACCCACAAGCTCCTGAGGAAGCCTGTTCCACTGAGAAACGGCTCTAACTGTCAGGAACGTCTTCCGGATGTTTAAGATTTATTTTGATTTAATTTCATCCCATTGTTTCTGGTCTGTCCCTCAAGGGCAAGAGAGAACAGCTCTGCTCCATCCTCTATATGGCAGCCTTTTAAATACTTGAAGATGGTTATCAGATCCCCTCTAAGTTGTCTCCTCTCCAGGCTAAACAGACCAAGTTCCCCCAACTTTTCCTCATACGTCTTGGTCTCCAAACCCCTCACCATCTTGTTGCCCTCCTCTGGACACACTCGTTTGTCTACATCCCTCTTCAACTGGGGTGCCCAAAACTGAGCACAGTACTCCAAGTGAGGCTGAACCAGAGCAGAGTAAAGCAGTACCATGACCTCCCGTGATCTGGACACAATACTCTGTTTGATACAGCCCAAAACACCATTTGCCTTTAAAGTCACCACAATTGGCTCCACATTGTTGACTCATATTCAATGTGTGGTCTACTAAGACTCCTAGATCCTTTTCACACATACTACTGCCAAGACAAGTCTCCCCCATCCTATAGTGGTGTAGATGGTTTTTCCTACCTAAATGCAGAACTTTACATTTGTCCCTATTGAATTTCATTTTATTCAGTTTAGACCAGTTCTTGAGCCTATCAAGGTCATCCTGTATTCTGATTCTGTCTTCTCTTGTGTTTGCAACCCCTCCCAGTTAAGTATCTCCTTCCTTCCTTCCTATACTGAAACCTGACTTATTGGTGAAGGTGGGTGACATAACCAGAACCTCCTACCCAGCTACATGTAAATCCCTTTCTTTTGTTCTGTGTATTTTCCCATTCCTGCCAGCTACCTATCACTGATGGAAACACTGAGACAAGTCAATAAGTGGCTTACTGATACTTTTGTGCCAAGGATTACAAACTTTTAGTTCAGGTTCTGTATCCTGCCCCAAACTAGTAGAAGCTATTGCAGAGAACATTCACATGAATTTTGCTTCCAATAGCCTATTTTCTGTGGAGAAGGCCCTCTCTACCATCTGTTACTATGATGTAGCAGTAAAGAAAGGAAAATTCATACTCTCCCTAACAAATTAATGCAGATATGAACCACCAAATTACCCAGGCATATCCACATAAGGAATTGGCAACCATACCTACCTACCACATATAGCTCTATACGTAATGCATTTATTACTTGCCTAGGAATGTGTTATATTTGAATAGGCAGGACTACTGAAGATGCCAGCCAATTGGGGTTGAAGCAAACATTTTGGGAAGGAGCCTAAATATTGTTCCTCCCATTCCGACATTGTTCCTATGCCTTATCTTTCCTTATTTCACCTAATGTGCTGCACATCCTGACCCCCCATTTCCTCTTTCCTGCCACTGCAATTCCTCACATTCTGTCCTCTGCTCCTCCCTTCCCCTCTCTCCTTTCCAGTGTCTTTCCTTCCATCCCAACTTGCTTCAGTACTTCCTCCTTTCCTCTTAGCATCAGACTCTTCTTTCTCCCAGATGACAAAAACAATGATATTTGCAGTAGTAGTAGTAGTAGTAGTAGTAGTAGTAGTAGTAGTAGTAGTAGTAGAAGAGCTGTTTTTTTGTTTCCCCACTTTTTACCACTCAAAGGAATATCAAGGCACCGGTTTATAATCACCTTTCCCTTCCTCTCCCCACAACAGACACCCTGTGACATAGGTGAGGCTGAGAGAGCTCTGAGAGAACTATGACTGGCCCAAGGTCACCCAGCTGGCTGCATGTGGAGGAGCAGGGAATCAAATCTGGCTCTCCAGGCTAGAAACTGCCACTCTTAACCACAACACCCAGCTGGCTATCAGCTGATCTAGCACTATCTAGTAAGCAGTGAATCTCTTGCCAATATAGGCTCTGCTGCCACCACCACAATTGGCTCCATAATTGTCCCATACAGTGATGACCAAGTTGACAGACGTGCTGAATGATAATATCTAGGCTTCGTTGTGCTTTTTTCCACCGAAAGCTGTGACTTGGCATTGTACAACTTCCCCCCAGGAGACCTCAGGGACATTTATTTTTGATAACCTGGTGAATGTTAGTAAGGCATCCTCCTTTATTTATAGTAATGTTCTACCAGTTTGTAGTACATTTGTTAAGAACTTTAAAAACCATGTTGAGTTTGTGTACTCACCCTCAACAATATTGGAATACAAATTTTCTCATATTTTCATTAAAAAGTAGGAGGGACTATCCATCCATCCATCCATCCATTGTGATTGTGAGAGTATTGAGCAAAGGTTGAAAATGGTACTCAAACACTTTTTGACTGATTTTGAGAAACAAGTCTATAGTGTACTCTGAGAGTAGTATGTGTTGCTAATGAAATGATGTGGAAAATGTAGCAGATAAACACTCCTTAGTAAGCAAGTGTGTTAGCTTGGCAACAATGGAACAGAAAATTACTTCTGGCACTCTGTCTTAACTCAAGCAACTGAAATCTCACCCTCAACATTTCTATTATGTTTTAAGCCCAACTGCTGAAAAGTATACACTTGGCTGACTAATGCTTCCTTGTGCTTCGGTTCTTTGGGTGTTCCCATCAATGGCCTTTAATTCTAAAAGGCATGTTTCAGTAATTGGCCTAGCCCTTCCTCAGGAAGAGACTGAAAACTCATCCAAATTTATGTTGCTGGAATCCAGCCTAGCTTTGCAGCTTAGCCAGATTCTTTTTGTAGCAAAAATTAAGCAGTCACACATGTCTTAGCTTCTCAGCAAGTTGGAAAGAGTATAGCTTGGAGAGGGGGAGGCGTTCTCTACCAAGGACTGAGAGGAGTTGGCAGCAGCTGTAGTCAGCAGGACTGACATTTAAGAGAGAAAGGTCAGAGAAACTGCTCCCTCAGAAAGTGTGTCCTCTTAGAACCCCTCTTCTCAACATGGTATTGAAGCCAATTGTCAGTCACACAGAAATTGAACAGTTTTTTAACATTTAGAGGCCACTGTAGCCTGAGACCATGAACTGTAGTTTCCTTCATCTGTGAATAAATTGAACTCTGCTCGGTTCCCTTCATGCTGCCAGATGACACTTTCTACGGTAACTGTTTTCCTTTCTGGAGGATGAAAGCACACTAGAAAGACGTCCTTATTGGTCCCTCATAAGACTAACATCACTTCTCAGTAAAGTACATTGTTTTATTTTTATAATAGTTACAATAGATGGCCATCTGCGTGGGTATGGATTCAAACAAGGATTTCTGAAGTGAATGGAAGCAGAGGGGTGTTGCTGTAACTCCAATGAACACCAAGGGGCTTTTCGCACGCCTTCAAAATCGCACAATGGTTGCCAATTGAAAACGCTACTGATTTGCCGTTATGCACAACGTCGTTGACAATCTGCCACACACCTGAAAACGATCTGCAAAAAGCGCTTCCTTGTAGCGCTTTCAGGGAAATCCCCAAAAGTGGATTCACCCTCCGGAAAGCGATACACTCCTGCAACCAATCTGCAACACTAGCGAAAAAGACCTGTGCGTTAACATTGTTGCGGTTTCTACAAAGTCCCTCCCCCTGGTTCTCTCCTCTGATCTTCCGGCGAAGCGATCGCCATTTTTTTTTCTCCGAGCGAGCGGGGATAAACGCACCAGCGAGCCTCTGTTTAGAGGCTTCCCCGGCTTCAGTCCCTCCCCTTCAGTCACTAAGCACAAACAAGAGAAGCCCGTTTGCTGATGTATTTTCCCTTTATTTGTTACACATTCATTCAGCCGAAAATCGGGCCCGTGAGAGGGGGGGGGTTTCACTCGGAGGGAGCGTGGCAACGAATAAATGACAGCTCAAACACACCAGGCAGCTGGATGGGTCTCTCCGTTGCAACGAATCAACACAGATTCGTTGCAATGGGTCTGGTTTTTTTTTTTAAAAAACTTTCTTAAAGGGAAAGGGGCTGTTTGGAAGCATGCTAAAGGCTGCCCATTGGATTTTCAGCCGAAAATCGGGCCCGTGAAAGGGGGGGGGAGGGGGGGATTTTTTTTTTCACTCGGAGGGAGCATGGCAACGAATAAATCACAGCTCAAACACACCAGGCAGCTGGATGGGTCTCTCCGTTGCAACGAATCAACACAGATTCGTTGCAATGGGTCTGGTTTTTTTAAAAAAAAACTTTCTAAAAGGGAAAGGGGCTGTTTGGGAGCATGCTAACGGCTGCCCATTGGCTGCTTGACGGCCAGGGGCGGGACGAGCTTGGCAAGAGCGCTTCCTTTCTAGCGATTTTTGCCGAGACCGGAAGCCTGTGGGAAACGCTACAAAACGCAACTGGATTCCACTACAAAGGCAGGTATGCATAACGATGAATTCCACTATTTTAAATGGCGATTTTTCATTCAGCAACCAATTTGCTACAAAGATCCCGGTGCGAAAAGCCCCCAAATGTCTCTAGTCTATCCAAAGACTGCAGCATAAGCTTGTAGCCTCTGGGAATATGACACAGCCATTCCTTCAGGCAGGGCCAGCAGCAGCAGCAGTGCCCTGAGATGAGGGAGCTGCCAGGGCCCATGGATTCCTACAGGGCCTGCTGCTGCTGCCTCTTGACTCAGGCATCTCCTCTGGTGCCTGCACTCACCCCCTACCACAGCCTGCTTGTGAGTGCTTTGTCACCTGTGCTCCTGGCTGCATGTGCAGCCTGACACTGCTGAAGAAGGGCATGTGGGTGGGACACAGGGCATCAGCATTACTGGGGGCCTTGGCAGTCCTAGCTGCACCCACTAGTGAGGGCGCTTGTGCCTGCAGGTGGGGAAAGAGCTTATGGATGGGAAGGATGCACAGGCATGCAGGGGGCATGTGGGCAAGAATGGAGACATCGAGCTTCATTAAAGAAACCTTTGCTCTAGAAATACTCAGCTATCCCTCAGCACTTGTCCTATAATTTTCCTCTTTAACTATCTGATCTCTAAGTAACATTTTCCCCTGGCACTTGCCCTATAAATCAGCTAGAGTTGCAGACCTTTCTCCTGTGTCCACGCAGGCTTCTCCATGGGTGACATGAATAGCAATTACCTGGTACAGCTAGGTAGCCTACACAGCAATGAGTGTTTGCTCTTGGTGGATGTTTGAACCTGCAAGACTTAAATGCACACTCGACACACCTTTTTGCCAAATGTAAAGGTCGGACAGAACATGTAAGAATTAATGCACACACTGTTGGCAACAACTGCAGTTTCTACATTGGCATGGCTGAGCAATTTGAGTCATGTAGGAAACAGCATACATTCATGATTTTTCATTGCTTTGTGGATGACCCTGCCTGGGTGTGATAATTTGCATCCCAATACGGAAAAAGGCCAGCCCCTTGCCTCCAGTGCTTCACACCACAAAAATGTGTTCTTGTGGGTCAGGGGAGCCTCAGTGCTGCACTGCTGATAGGGTGGCAATTTAGGAGCCAAGGCTGTGTCTTCTCCAGCTTTTCACTGATGTATTTGTGGAAGGATTATACAGGCAACCTAGCAAGGGTGGGGGGGGATTCCTGAAACTGAAATTCCACAATCTTTAAAACAGGGATAATTCCCATTTACAATAGGGTTTGGCAACCTTCAGGTAATGGCTAGAGATATCCCGCTATTACAACTGGAGGAAAAGACCACTTTGGAAGGTGGACTCTGTGGCATTATACCCCACTTTGCTTGACAAGGATCCTTTACATTTAGACTTCAAAAAGGCTGAACCTGGGTCTCTTTACTAATGATAGTATCAGCTCTAAATATCCAGTCCTCAAAGAAAATTCATGAGAAAGAGTCTGCAGTAAAACTCTGATATATAAAATATTGAAATTTGAGGTTGATTTTATTCTCCTTGTTTCTTAGTCTTTTTAGGGCATGTTCTAGAGTTGTTTTCATTCTTCGCAAACATAAGGACCAGAAACCACTGGTTGAAACAAACAAAAAAATGACAGTTTGCTCAGGAAATAGTGAGTCACGAGATCATATTTTGTTCACCCCTGAAATCTGTTCATATTGACTAATGTTCAAAATGTCTCTCCTGCTAAAGAATAAGTGCACCTGATTTTGTCAGATCTTGGAAGCTAAGCAAGGTCAGCTCTCGTCAGTATTTGGCTGGGAGACCCCCAAGGACTACCAGAGTAGCTAGGTAGAAGCAGGCGTTGGCAAACCACCTCCAAACCTCTCTTGCCTTGAAAACCATATAGGGTCACTATTAGTCAGATGCAACTTTATGGCAAAAGATGAATTTAAAAAAACCTTCACTCCTTGCTGCTGATATTGAATCACTGAAACCACCTTACTCATATAAAACCTCACTAATATGAACTAAGCACTAAACTGTGTACCAAGCTACATGTATCTTTGTGCTAATGTTGCTTGGAAGTCCAGTTTTTGCCCATTTTAACAAATATAGTTTGTGAATTTTCTTAGTACTAGTGTAGGCAGGACACAGTGGCATCACTTTATTTTTACATAAGTGCATAGCAGTACTTCTGCAGAAGTCTGCTTGGTCTCAGTGGAAGGACTACTACAGTTTCACTAGACTCTTCAAGGAGGCTTCTCTCATGTCCTCATACAAATGGAGCAGAGGTCCATGAGTAGCTATAGGTGGAACATTGTATATGGGACTGTGATGCTGGGTATCTTGGTGCTTCGGGGCAACAGCAGGAGGGCTTCCAGAGTTGTGGACCTCCTGATGGCTTTGGCCACTGTGTGATACAGAGTGTTGGACTGGATGCGCCATTGGCCTGATCTAACATGGCTTCTCTTATGTTCTTATGAGGAGGAGGACCATTCTATGGCCCATGGTTGTTGCAAAATGGGGGAGTTATATCATCATTGCTGTGCATTAAATACCCTTGGAAAGTAGCCATGTGTGTATGCACTGTGTTTCCAGTGTTGTTATGTAGAGAAGATCATGAAAGAAAAGAAGAAAAATGTAGGAAGGAGAAACACAGTGAAAATAGAAGAAGATAACAGTTAGAGATGATGCTGTCCAAAATCAAAGGCATTTGTTGGTGAAAAGGGCACATGCCTTTTGGGATCAGGAGATAGTAGAAGTTCCAAGCATGTCATGATGAAGTCTCTGAATGTAGAGAGAGTAGAGGAAAATGTCTTGCAGAACATAGAAGAAATTCAGAAGGGAAAGCAGAGATGCAGCCAGAGATTCGTCCATAAAGTTTCTGGGCATGAGAAGAAAGAAGGCACCAAATGTTCCTCCTGTTTCAGTCAAGCTTTTGCTAGCAATCTTCTAGGTCTCCAACATTTGGACTATTTTTATACTTCTATTGTGCACTGCATTCACACGGTTTATCTTTCTCTTTGGAAAATTGATCTATACAATGGATCCATTCACACAGGTTCTGCTAGGGCTGGGCACAGCAAGGCCTATCTGATTTCACAATGGTAGGCATTATGCTCAACTAAGCTTCTAAAGCAGATAATTGCTCCAAAAATGCCTCGGTGAACCCCTGTCTGCTTGATTAAACCCAGTATATTTTGTGTAAGAGTGCTCTGGCCCACTGGAGGTTGAGATATGCCTAAAATAAATGCAAGTTGAATTTAAATTCATAGCCTGCAAGCTGTCTTCATTTTGAGGGTGTTTTTTTGCACATCATCAATCACCAGTTAAACATAGTCCTGGTCACTTGATGAACCCACTGTACACATATACTTCTAACATCATTACTTGTAGTAAAAAGAAGGTTTCCACACCTGAGGCTCAATTCCTGCATCCTTGGTGGAATAAGAAGGCCTTGGAGCTTGGTAGACCCCTTTAGCTCTCGGAGACAAAATTCTGGAGGAACATTCAACAGTTGTATCTGTTGGTACTCTTGCAGTGGTGATGTTTTGTGGGGCAAATACAGTTCCGACAGATGGAGCAAAATGGCCAGGTAATGGTCTGCTTGGACTTGACTGGACAGATAGATACAAAACAGGAGAAGGTGGCAAGGGAGATGTTGGGCAAGAAGCCTGTCTCATATAGTTGGGTTCAGGAACCACTGGCTTTGGTGGTGGTGCTGCCCTTGGTAGAGACCTCATTGGATCTTTGGATGGGGAAAGGATGAACAAGGAAGATTGCAGCTGGTATGGCTGTTGCTTGGAAATTCCCAACTCCTTTTTAGAAATCTCACTCTCTGTCATGTTGTTGTTGTATAAAGGTACTGGAGGGGGAGCTCTTGGAGATCTTACTGGACTTTTGGGTAAAGGTTGGAATGCCATGGGGGACAGATGAGTCTCTGAAGCATATTTCCAGGAGGGAGGGAGGGAAATAGTAGGAGAAGGTGACCTTGCTATATCAGAGTGTGATGGGGACTCTATGATATACTTTTGCATCCTTGTCTGTCTCTTGGCAAATAATTCTGCTCCCTTTCCACTTGCTTCTGTTAGATTTTGGTTGGATTTGATCTTAGGTTTAGGTTTTATTCTTGGTGACCTCAGACATGAAGACCATTCAGGGATGCTATCTGCAGTAGCTTGGGCTGGGCCATCTAACAAATTTTCAGGCAAAAAATTAGAAGCCTCTGCTCCCAGAGCAAATGGCTCATCCTCAGGAACTGGTCTTCCTCTCTGCTTTTTTCTATTATCAGCTCTCTGGACTAAGTTTAAGAGGTCAGGATTTGGAGCCAACTTTGGCTTCTCCACAAAGGTAAACATGGACTTTTTGGCAGCTCTGTGGGTGACAGAGTCGTCCAGAATGCCTGATTTAGTTGGAGGTGGTGCTCTATCGTCTTTGGATGGGGGTCCTGGTCTGCTCTCTTCATAATTAATTGCCTGCGAAGCAGGGGCTTTCTGCTCTTCACTAGGGTACAGAGCTGAATAGGCTGGAGGGGATCTGACCCTAGTTACCGGAGGAGGACTGGAAAATGTTTCTGCATAGGTGGGTGGTGGAGGCAGCTCCACCACAGGGCTTTTCTCCGTTGGTGTTTGAGTTGTAACTAATGACTGAGTCCCAAAGGGTCTGGCTGTACGGTTCTTCACAGGCATTGGTTTGGACAAAGTCAGGCGTACTTCACAGTATTGCTTATTATTATGAGTCAGAGTGTCCTCGGGCTGCCTGTCAGTAATTAGAGTGCATTTCTCTGTGTCCATGGTAGGGAGATTTTTCTCATTCTCAGTAACTGTCAGATCCTGTTCCTTGTTAAGAATCTCTTCATTCTCCTTGTCAATAAGTGCTTCACTCAATGCCTTGTTGAGAACAATGTTATCCTCCCTATCAGTAACTGGTATAGACAATTCCTTGTCAGGGGCATTGTTGTTATTCTCACTACCAGCAAGTGGTGAATATGGCTCTTTATCAAGAACATTATTTCCTTTGACTGTCTGTACTGTATATGGTTCCTTTACAGGAGAGGCACTATTGTTCTCTCTCTCAGTACTGGGTGGGTAGAGCTCTTCATCAACAATAGGCGGCAGGTTTCTCATGTGTTCAATAACTGGTGTTTGTTCAACAACAGGCATCTTTTCAAGCTCATTGATGGTAGCTTCATGCACTCCATTAGTCTCTGTGTTCTCTTTTAGGTATACGCTGAGAGGGATTTGTTGAAAGTCTTCTGCTGGAATCTCCTCAGAGGATAATGTTGAGTTCATTGCAGTAACAGTTTCCTCATTATTTATTTTATTCCTTTGAGAGCCTTGCACTGCAGACTGTTCTACAGGCAGGCTCTCCTCGTGTTTTTCCATGCTGCCTTTTTGTGCCCACAGCCCAGAATCTTTGATGTGGGAAAATCCTTTCAGCTCTCTGTTGCCCCTTAAGGTCTCCTTCAAATGGAGCTCTTTCCCATGGCTTGGGATGATGTGGTGAATAGCTTTGGGGCAGACCTCTGAAGTGGTTTGTTCTCTACTTATCTTTGTGTTTTCTAAGGTAAATGCGTTCACTCGCTGCTTGCGTCGGTGAAACAATAGCACGCCTTTGGAGTTAGAATTTGGCGGGGTTGTCAACTGGGCAGCAATTCTCTGGCTCCTGGCTTTTGCTTCCTTCAGCTCTTTTTCAGAGAGGCTTGCACTTCTTGAGATATCTAAGGAAGAAAAAGAATATGGAGGACAACGTTAAAAGTGGACTCAAAATGCCAGAGTTTACCAGCAGATTAGTATTTGCAAATCATAATGTTCTCCTGGAGGCAGCCCCACAGAAGACAGAAGTCCAATATAATTGAACTTTTAACAGGAGCCATACTTATCATCTTTGAATCTGACTTATGAAGAGATGGGGGCAAGGGTTGTGGATGTTCAAGGAAGAGGAACTTAAAAAATATATATTATCAAGAAATTGGACACTGCAGTTTCAAGAGAGGACCCCCACCCGTCCCCCCTGACTTTCCACATGTATTATACACAAGAACAATTTTGCAAGCAAAATGATAGGTGGAAAAGTCTCCGAAAGGTTGTGCACTTTTACTTTGTGATTACAAATGACTGTATGTAAAAGGAATTTATTGAAGGACTTCAAAAGATTTCAGGTTGCAGTTCATTTGATTTCAAACGCCCTGTATAAACAAGCTGCAAGCAGGAAATTGGTCAAATCTAAACTGTCCCGCAGATCTCCCCTTTTCTGCGGAGGGCTGGCGAAGCACAATGTGCCTGGTTATCATAATAATCAGGAAAGTAAACAATTGTCTCAGATCTGCTGGAGGCTCACCCCTTGAACAATGGAGTGCAGAACTAACATGTTCTTTAAACTTAACACAGGAGGGCAGTGTCTGATAATAAATCTGCAGCGTTTGGGGCCATTTTGTATACTTCCTAAGGGACGCTCAAACCAATTAGCCCAACAGCTTCCTAGAACAGAACTCACTTAGCATCTCATAAAAGCACAAAATATCGGCCACTGGGGTGCCTCCTAACTAAGCCAACTAAACAGTCTGGGAGAGGAGGGGTGCTGAGAGCTTATAAAAATGTCTGGCCATGGGTCATGGCAAAAGCAGTTATTAGCAAAAGCTCTGAAAGGATGTGGCAGGACACAGAGTACAGTATCTGTTGGTGAGCCATTTCCTATGAGCAACTTTTCTAAAACTCCCATGATTTAATACCTCTGGCAAGAGGAAGTTCCTGAAACAAACAAACAATAAATTCCAGTTATTAAAAGTTTAGAGGCAAAAGGCCACCATCCTGGGGATTGTGGCAGGAGAGGGGGGCCTGATGGCCTACCTTGGCAAATAATTGCTCCTCAGCTGCACTTAAGACTCTTTCTCTTAGGTTTATAGTGCTTGCAGTTGAGTTTTTACCATGTTATGACTAGCAAGAACATATAGAGATTTCTTGGAAAGGAGCCAAGTAATCTGGTTGCCAACTCTGGTTTGGAGAATTCCTGGAATTTGGGAGTGGGGCCTGGAGAGAGCAGGGTTTGGCAAGGGGAAGGAACTCAGTGGGTATAATGCACAGAGCCCACACTGTGAAGCCACAGGGCCTTTTCGCACGGGGATCTTTGTTGCAAATTGTTTGCGGAATGAAAAATTGCCATTTAAAATAGTGAAATTCGTCGTTATGCATACCTGCCTTTGTAGTGGAATCAGTTGCGTTTTTTAGCGTTTCCCACAGGCTTCCGGTCTCGGCAGAAATCGCTAGAAAGGAAGCGCTATTGCCAAGCTCGTCCCGCCCCTGGCCGTCAAGCAGCCAATGGGCAGCCGTTAGCATGCTCCCAAACAGCCCCTTTCCCTTTAAGAAAGGTTTTTTAAAAAAAAAAACAGACCCATAGCAACGAATCTAGGTAGATTCGTTGCAACGGAGAGACCCATCCAGCTGCCTAATGTGAGCTGTCGTTTGATTGTATGATCGTTGGCACGCTGCCTCGAGTGATAAAAAAAAAATCCCCCCCCCCTCTCACGGGCCCGATTTTCGGCTGAATTTATGTGTAAAAAATAAAGGGACTTTATTTCAGCAAACGGTCTTTTATGTGGTTTGTGCTTAGTGACTAAAGGTGAAGGACTGAAGCCAGGGAAGCCTCTAAACAGAAAGAGGCTCGCTGGTGCGTTTATCCCCGCTCGCTCGGAGAAAAAAAAATGGCGATCGCTTCGCCGGAAGTTTGGAGGACAGGCTCAGGAGGAGGGACTTTGAAGAACCAGCAACAATGGTAACGCACAGGTCTTTAGCGCTATTGTTGCAGATTGGTTGCAGGAGTGTATCGCTATCCGGAGGGTGAATCCACTTTTCTGGATTCCCCTGAAAGCGCTACAACGAAGCGCTTTTTGCGGGTCAGTTTCAGGATTGTTGCAGATTGTCTACGACGCCGTGGGTTATGGCAAATTAGTAGCGTTTCCAATTAGTAACCATTGTGCTATTTTGAAGCCGTGCGAAATGGCCCACAGTTTCTCCAAAGGAACAGATCTTTGTAGTCAGGAGACCAATTGTAATTCGGTGAGATCTCCAGGGACCACCTGAAGATTGGGTGCCACATTCTGTTGTTCTGACTATGCTAATCATCATACTAAGGAAGCCATGTTAAAATCAGCACTCAACTAGATGATGTGCAGTTAAGCCAGATATGCTCCCTGAAGAGGATTTATGCCATATGTTGCTATCCTAAGGAGGTATACCTTTCCATTGACTGCTTATAGTAGTATATCTCTGCTTAGGATTGCACAGTTCTACCAGCTTGCTCAAAGAGGCAAATTTGTTCCTTCATCACAGGTGTGATAGAATCTTGTTTCTCCATTTGTCCTTCTCCAAAATATAATTTGATTGCAGACTGAAATGAAAAGAATGAAGGGAATGGGGAAGGAAAAGGAAGAATGGGTAAGAATCAGGGAGAGAAAGGAAGAACGGAAAGACATTGTGGAAAAGAGAGCTGGGGACAGTATGTGTCCCTTTCTGGTTACATCTAATATCATGGGAACTTGAGCCTCAGAGTCCTGGATTGATAGACAAGGCTGCTGACAAAGTTCAGAGTTGGAGGTGAACAGTGTCGAACCTGCTTGTATATCTCTCTGTCCATAACCTACATGTGGAATGTGAAAGCTGGAGTAAGAGAATCTTGTTATCTTAAGTTGCAAGGATAGGAACAAGGAAGGGGCTGTTAGTTCATAGGAGAGCATTTGTTTTGTATCTCCAGCATCTCCAATTGATACAAAAAACTTTGACTTAAGACCAAAGACAGCCAAGGCCTCACCTCAATAGACCAATAGTCTGACATAATAGGCTTTCATATTCTGACAAGTGTTTGCATTATTTTATATTAACATTTTCCCCAGTCTTCTCCCCTTCTTTTTAAGAGGAAAAGGCTATCATAAAACATTTCCTCAGACATCTGCAGAGAGCTTCACCATACTTATTCGCCAAGCTGTACTGCTCTGTTTACATGGACTTGCAAGATCTCTCATCACATGTACAAGAGCCTTTTCAAACATGACATTTTCTACATAGTCAACAGATTTTTAGAACAAGCACAAAAACTGCATGCAGATGGGATGTGACTCTCTCTCATGTACATCTGTTTCATTGTACAGTAGATGCAAATGCTCTTAGCTTCCCAATAGGTTCACATGCAAACTTGCTGAATTATCATATCCAACAGTCTGCACATTGTCTTACACAAAAGGTGATTAGTCTGGTTCATGATAAATGGAACTACATGAACAGGAACTGTGTTCCCAGGGGAACGGTTTTAAAGGAACAGCACTCTATCTCATGTGACCTTCATGAATTCCATTTAAAACTTTTTCTTATAACTACAATGATTTCTTTTCCATTATAATATGTTGTAGGAAATTCATATTTGAAGCAAACCTAAGACAATGCAGAATGTTGTCATTGGTGTCTCACAGAATTGCCAAGATGAGCAGGAAATCTTATACAATTGCTCTTCAGCCACCCCTGTATACAAACCATTACTAGTAGAAGCATGACAGACAGACAGACAGACAGACAGATTTTAGGAACAAGATATGCTGTCTGCCTGTCTGTCTGTCTGTCTGTCTGTCTGTCTATCTATCTTGTCCATGGTGACAAGATAGGGAGGGATAGCTTTGTATAGTGAGAGGGATGATAGATACAGCTTTACCAGATCTCTGCAATTCTGCCAGAAAACTCAAGTTCTACTTCCTCTGAAGGATTCTGTTCTCTTTCCCTCTGGAAGAATAGCCATCTGGATGAAGACCAGTGGCCACAAGCTCTAATCCAGATGACTAAGGGATGGGCCAGCCCACTAACTGAAAAGTAGCTTTTACTTTATTACATACTCTATTTCCAGATTTCCAGTACTGGAAAGACTATCCTTCAGATTCAGTAGCTTCTTGGAGCCCTTCCTTGCTCCTCAGCAAAAACACTCAAAAAAAAAGGAAAACCAAAGAAAGGAGAACATACCAAAATGATGTCTGAGGAATGCCTGGCAATGATTTGAAGGTAAAGGGAAATATATAGAACTTCAGCATTAACGTTTTGACGTTAGGCAATGATGTGGCATGTCCACAGCCAAGCAGAAAGAGAGGGCTTTAGTGGGCTGTTCCAAGTTTAAAGATATAAGAGTTTTCCAGCACAGTTTTTAGCACTTAAAAGACCTCCTCAGCTTATACGCAGGTAATTGATTAACAGCCTGCCCCCAGCCAGCCAATCACAGCATTGCATTTGCAACCTAAGCTCTTTGCAAGTGAGCTAGTTGCCCCCAGTTAACCTTTACCTTCTGCAAAGATCTTAAAAACTAAGCTCTTTGCAAGTGAGCTAATTGCTCCTAGCTAACCATTGCCTTCTGCAAATATCTTGACTCTTACTCTGGCAGCTTGTAGGACATCAATGGTTTGACTGAGGGATTCTGATATTTTTTCCCCTTCTTTTCCTAATCACTTCTTACGAACTGTTATTTTGGTTTCTGTGAGTGGAGTGGGGTGGGTTTTGAGAGTGATTTGGGATTTACTGTTTCTTCTAGTGTTTCTTCTTTTATCTGAGGGGCAGCATTGTTTGCCTTTTCTTCTTGGGGTTGTGTTTCTTTTAAAAGTTGATTTTTACAGTTCTTTCTTTCAGTTTTCAGTTTTACAGTTCTCTCAGGGTGTCTGGCATCAAGAGAGGAAGGGAAGGCAATTGTAAGCCACTTTGAGACGCCTTTGGTTAGTGAAAAGTGGGGTACAAAACCAGCAGCTTTGAGACTCCTTCGGTTAGTGAAAAGCTGGGTACAAAAACCAGCAGCTATTCATCCTCTTGACTTTTCTGTATTTGTTGAAAGGAAGGCTGGATGGGAAAGCCTGTGATGATGGAGCATGGATGGAGCACTTAGGCCACCCTGTAAATTTACCAGTTGTTGTTGCTGTTTGGTGCGAATTCGTGTCCAATCCACCGTGACCCCATGGACAATGATCCTCCAGGCCTTCCTGTCCTCTACCATTCCCCAGAGTCCATTTAAGTTTGCACCTACTGCTTCAGTGACTCCATCCAGCCACCTCATTCTCTGTTGTCCCCTTCTTCTTTTGCCCTCAATCGCTCCCAGCATTAGGCTCTTCTCCAGGGAGTCCTTCCTTCTCATGAGGTAGCCAATTTCCCACCCTCGGCTTATATGTGAGTCAATAAGTTTGCCCAGATTTTGCGGTAAAATTAAGTGCCTCGGCTTATATGCGGGCTGGCTTATATGCGAGTATATATGGGATGTTGATATCTGGCATTTCTTTGTGGTGCAAGAATTCTTGATTGGGGTGAAGGGTCACAAAAACCATTCAAAAGAGCAAGATTGAAAAAATCCTGTGGTGAAAGAAAACTATCATGTGAATCCACACTACATGTTCTGCAATATCCTTAACATAAATTGACCTGTAGACACAAGCCACAGTGCAGCAACAAATACAAATTTGGATGTGATCACAGTTTTAAAAGGTCATCAGTGGGACAATCAAGCTCATTACAAAGGATGAATTCAGTCTATGAAGAAGAAGAAGTGGTTTTTATATGTCATTTTTTTCTACCCAAAGTCGACTTACAGTCGCCTTCCCTTTCCTCTCACCACAACAGACACCCTGTGGGGTGGGTGAGGCTGAGAGAGCCCTGATATTACTGCTTGGTCAGAACAGTTTTATCAGTGCCGTGGCAAGCTCAAGGTCACCCAGCTGGCCGCATGTGGGGGAGCACAGAATCAAACCCAGCTCGCCAGATTAGAAGTCCACACTCCTAACCACTACACCAAACTGGCTCTCTAGAATGGTCTTCAGAGATCAATTTGACTGACATAATTGGCAGCTTCAAGCAACAGTAAACTCGACAACAGTACATCCCTCCTAAGATCCCTCCCTTCCACAAATCCTGCTTCCAGGGACTGCCTCCAAATCTCCCAGAATTTGGAGCAGGCAACCCTATTATGTGGGGAGGAAATGGCTACTGCAGGGATACAGGGACAGACAGGGAAAATAACTGCCTGTGGGTAAGAAAATCTCAACTCTCCCACCATCCAGGCTTTACTCTGATCTTCCCAAAAAGAATTTCAGCAACAGAAAGCTTGCATGAATACACTATGATGCTATGGGGAAGCAAGGGGAAAAAATCCCCTGCTTTCTAAAGGCATTGAATCCAGGGCAGATCAATCTCACTGATAAATGTTCATAAGCATGTAGGTGGGCCTGCCAAGTTCTGTACATGCACCATAGATCCCCTGCCCCAGGTTCACATTAACTGCTGGAAGTCCAGCAGCTGGTGGGAAGAGGAAAAAACAATAACTGTTGGGTGATGGCATGGCCTCCTTTTCGGGAGAAACCTGCAAGACGCTCTAGGAACCGACATTCTAGGGAAAGACTATGGATCCCTAGAGAGGCATGGCATCTGGCTATTCCCCTAGAACCAATGCCCACCAGTGCCCAAGGATGCTCCCCTTTTCCTCACCACCTATCTGCTAACAGTTGCTAAGCCATGCTTGTAGCCTGCGGATGACTCAGCATTAACAGTAGCAAATTTTGAATGTTACCTTTGGTTGAGAATAAAACAAATCCAAATTGGAGGGTGGTTCAACCAACAACTTTCCCATCATGCTAAGAGTGATATGGATGCACCAAGGAGAGAACCATTTAGTAGGCATCAAGAGACAGAGACTTAAAATGAGAAAGGAAAGAAAATAGCAGCCAGATATAAAGAATGCTGGTCTCTCTGTGAGAATAAATACTACAAATAAGATGTGTGTTTTGCAGCTAGCTGGAAATAATAATAAGAGACAAAGAGAATACGTTGTTGAAAGACCTTGTACACATGCATCAGTGTTGTAAGACCCAAGATAAATTAAATTAGGATACAAATGTAATTACTGTAACCTAAAATACCGAAGGGGGGGGAGAGAAAAAGAGAGGGAAAAGGAGAGCAAAATTGTGTAGGATGTTCTCCAGAGCTGCCAGGTATGCTGTGGGTTGCTTCTGCCACTGATTCTACCCACTCTGAACATGTCTAATGTTAACTTTCATTATTTGAGTGTGTTTTTAATTTTCTTTCCTTCTGTACTGCTTGGAATGTTTCCAGGCTATTTTAAGCAGTGGTTCATTCCCTTAATGTACCAGCAATAGAAGATCTGAATTACTTATTGGAAAGTCTTTCAAGAGATGGAGGTAAGGGGAAAAAGAAAAATGGAGGGGGTTTGAGCATGGAAAACTACAACAAATTTTATTCTTTTCATTCCATTCTGTAGCAATTAAAGTTACTCATTATCAAGGACCAGTTTTGAATTTCAGCATGAAGCTACTGAGCAGGCACTTGTTAGTAAATCTGACTTTCTGAAACGCGGGTTTAATAGACCTGACAATGAGTAGTTCACAGACATTGCAGTGGGTAGATTGTCCTATTAGTACCTAAAGGTAAAGGTAAAGGTATCCCCTGTGCAAGCACCGAGTCATGTCTGACCCTTGGGGTGACGCCCTCTAGCGTTTTCATGGCAGACTCAATACGGGGTGGTTTGCCAGTGCCTTCCCCAGTCATGACCGTTTACCCCCCAGCAGCAAGCTGGGTACTCATTTTACCGACCTCGGAAGGATGGAAGGCTGAGTCAACCTTGAGCCGGCTGCTGGGATCGAACTCCCAACCTCATGAGCAAAGCTTTCAGGCGGCTGCCTTACCACTCTGCGCCACAAGAGGCTCTGGGAGACCCCAAATTCCCATCTTTCATGGAAGCTTGTTTTATAAATTAGGTCAGGCACTCTCTTTCAGCCTAACCTACCCCACTGGGTTGTTGTGAGAATGAAATGGAGGAAAATGTTGTAAGCCACACTGGATCCTCAATGGAAAATAAAGTGGGAGAGAAATGAGATAAACATTTTTTTTCGTACACCCTTCATCTTACTGTGCCAATTCATTATTAGGAGCTGGAACATGTGATTGGCTCACCATCTGATCCTGTATTCCTTTTGTGCATCTGTGTATTTATTTCTGGTTTACATATCAATGTGACACACCTATACCTATCTTCTGTATCACCTTGGTCTTTTGGGTCTCATTGTATTAAAAAATCTTTTTCTCTCTCTTTGAAATCCGAGATAGATCGATGATTGCCAGACAGATGAAACATATATGAATGTTTTATGCACCTAAAGTGAAGGGCCTAAAGTGAACAAGTTTTTATTCCATAATGTATATGTATATATTGAGATCTAAGTCCTAAGTAGGTTTCCTCAGAAGTAAATCCATTTTACTCAAGAGGGCTTACTCCCAGGAAAAGTGCTTCTAGAATTGCCGTCTCAGAGCTGCAAGACTCTTTGCTGTTTGTTGCATCAGACTCCCATGGCCAGCCACTTGGAACACACAGACAGGAAGGATCATGAACTGAAACTGATCAGAAACCTAAGCCCAGTTTTCTCAACCAGGATTTCATGAAACCCCAGGGTTTCTTGATAGCCCTGGGCATGTTTCCTGAAGGGGTGGGAGTTAATTGATTTTAAAAATTATTGTTACATTTGTTAAATATTTGTCAGGTGATAGGACCATATGTGACCATGACAACCTGCCCCCCTCCCCAAGTGGCCAATGATGGGCCTGGTGGGGTTGGGAAGGCCTTGGGTGGGTGTGTACACAGTTATGTTTCTCAACCATATTTGGCATGATAGCCCTCTCTTCCGGGGTTTCTTGAAGCCTGAAGAATGTTTCAGGGGGTTTCAATGGTTAAAAAGTTGAGAAAGGCTGACCTAAGTGCACAACATCAGTTTCTAAAACCCAGATTTTTCACAAAATAATTTGCATAGTGACTAGTTGGTGGTGGGATAGAAAGCAGGGAGGGAGGGAAAGGAGGAAGGCATGACACAGGAAAGCCTACTCCAAGAATCTGCACTTGAGATTTATTATGAGTCAAAACAAAAATGAATAATTTAGTGCCGGGGAGAAGCAAAGTGACAGCCGAACACAATGGCTTCAGGCCATCAGAGAAGAAGATCATAACAGTTTGGGAAGCACAGCTCGAACCTAAAATTTTACAAACTGCCTATACCATAGGGTACCTTTCAAAGATCTATGGCATATCCAATAGGAAGTCTGCCTTTTCTTGAAGTATCAAGCATCACAGTGAACTTTGGGGTGTGATGTCCAAATATGACAACTCTATTTGACTGCCGTCATATTGACAAGCATGCATGTTGTGTGCACATTGCTAGTGCTGAGTGCAAAGCTCTAGCATTATTTAATTATGCAGCATACTGCTAAGGCATGTCAGACAAGTGACCTTGACCAACGCAGCTCCTGCCTTTCAGCTCCGTGCTCTGAGGTGCCAAGGAAAGGCTTAGAACTTGCTGCACAGCTCCCTCTCTGAGGACGTCTGTGGGAACTTTGTCTATGGCTGGTTTCCAAAGTCACTGTTAGCTTTTCCTGCTAGATCAGTGATTCCACCCTCATAGACTTCCTCTTGTCCTCACTTAACATACACTGGAGATAAAGGGAGGATGACCTCATCACTGGGGAAGCGGGGACATTTGAAGGATGGAAAATATGCTATTTGTTTGCATTGAGAACAGTGAATGGGCTTCCAGGGTTCTCTAAAGAAGAATTTTAAGCCAAGACAAGAAAAGTTCACCATGACGTAGACGCATCCTCACCGCCTTTCATCACAACAGCCAAGCAAAATTGCTATGATGTTACCTTGCTGTTATGCTGGTTGTTGCTGTTTCATCATTCATTTAAGAAGATCAAGCTACTTGGACTTTACTTGACAGTGTTCAGGAAATAGCAGCTGTTATGTGCTAATGCAACCAGTCTTTTAGGTTAACTTGAAGGAATTTCTAAGAATATACACAAGAGCTCATGTCAGTGTCTATAATTTACATTAATTAATATCACACAATGAGGTATTTTCAGTGATCTTTTATTATTTCTCCCTTTGTTTATGCAGTATATTCAGCATGAGAATCATATAAGAAATAGTTGGGTACAAGTATGGAACTTGTACGGACTTGTGAAAGGGGCATCTAAGTTTCCTCTGTTCCCTTCTCCATTTTCCTGAAAGCCCCTGATAGCTCTTTTTTTCCTGCTTCCCTCTCTCCTTCACACCACCAGCCAGCCTACCTTTATCTGCCTCCCAGTCTTAAGATTTTCCTTCTTCTCTTTCTTAGCATCCTGTCCCTGGGAAATTTGTATATACATAGATGTCAAGAGAGAAAATACTGAAAACACAATCTGCCCAAATTCAACTTCGTGGGTGTTCAGAACATATTTATATTTTTATATTTATATTTATATTTATATTTATATTTATATTTATATTTATATTTATATTTATATTTATATTTATATTTATATTTATATTTATATTTATATTTATATTTATATTTATTTATATACCGCCCTCCCCCGAAGGCTCAGGGCGGTTTACAGGGAACAGGAAACAGGTACAGATAACATAAGGAAACACATGTGACAACAGCAATAACAATACAGCAACAATAACCCCAACATGATAACAGCAATTATAATATGATAGAACTGCAAAGGAGCCTCACCTCAACTCTTACTGGGACCCAGTGCATTAGGCAGATTAGTGGCGGTCATAATAGGAGGCCAGGGGCCTGTGGGCCAATTGGAAGCGATGGTCCGGGTCAACCTCAACCGAATGCCTGGTGGAGGAGCTCCCTTTGGCAGGCCCTGTGGAACTGTTTGGGTTCCGTCAGGGCCCTGATCTCCTCTGGGAGCTCGTTCCACCAGGTGGGGGCCAGGATGGAGAAAGCTCTGGCCCTGGTTGAGGTCAAGCGGGCTTCTTTGGGGCCAGGGACCACCAGGAGGTTGGAGGTGGTAGAGTGCAAGGCTCTTTGAGGGGTATAGGCAGAGAGGTGATCCCTTAGGTATACTGGGCCCAGACCGCGCATAACATAAAGGGTTAGTATATGTGTTATGGATATCCTGTGTCCCTATATGAGGCTATGATACTTACAATGCCATCCTAACTGGCATTACACTTTCTAAGCCCATCAATTTTAATGATTTCAGAAAGGTGTAACTTCAGAAGGGTTTAGGATTACGCTGCTAAGATGTTTTGGACTGGGTAATTCTCTCTTCTGCTGTTATCATTTATAGCTATCTCTAAATCATGACTGGAGCTTCATCCCTTTCCCATCTGATTACATAAAATAAGTAGCAGTGGGACATATGTGGTGGATGGTTAAAGGACATCTGTTTTTACTTTTATTGATGCCTCTTAATTGCAAAGTTTTCTCACTGCAATGAATAACCACACACTATGAATTGCTGTCCTACTTAAGCTCCAGCAAGACAAACACATGTTCCATTGCACATCCCAAGCCTAATGCAAACCAAAGAGAAAATACACATGACATTCAACTCTCACCAGTTTGTATCGTTCTCCATTCATATTGGACAAACTCAATTATTTTTCTTCACTTTGAATTGCATAGAAATTTCCACATGCAAGGAATGTAGCCACCCAGCCCCTGATGGCAAGTGGCATATTCCAGCCCCTCCAAATGACGTTGAATGTCTCCAGAGGCTGGCTTGCAATATCCTCCATTTTAATCCACGACTTCAGGAATCGCACAAAGTAGATTCACCACCCTAAAATGCGTGATCCCCCAGTGAACAACCAGCCAGCAAACAGCGTAAAGAAGGTACGGAGGGTGAAACACACAGTAGCCCGCCAGCTTTGTCCTGCCCTGCCCATCTATTCCCTGCCCAGGAAGAAGGCAGATTCCCCCCTGTCAGTTCAAGCAGCAGAAGTCTCTCTGTAGCTGTTCTGAACTAAGTGCATCCTTCCCTTCCCCTGCAGTTTTCAGACCCCCATTCCTTCTTCTCCCCTCTTCCCCCCCCCCCATCCTGCAGCTCCAATAGTTCATGTCAGTCCACAGTCACCACAACCCCTTCCTTCCCCCTCCATCCCTCCCCAGCATCCCTCCCCAGCTTCCCGGCATCCTTGGCCGCTTCCCACACTCCCTGAGTACCCCTTAAGTAGGGTGCAGCCTGCATGCTTCCGGGCATCCAGGACCCCCTCCCACACTCCCTGAGTACCTCTTAAGTAGGGTGCAGCCTGCATGCTTCCGGGCATCCAGGACCCCCTCCCACACTCCCTGAGTACCTCTTAAGTAGGGTGCAGCCTGCATGCTTCCGGGCATCCAGGACCCCCTCCCACACTCCCTGAGTACCTCTTAAGTAGGGTGCAGCCTGCATGCTTCCGGGCATCCAGGACCCCCTCCCACACTCCCTGAGTACCTCTTAAGTAGGGTGCAGCCTGCATGCTTCCGGGCATCCAGGACCCCCTCCCACACTCCCTGAGTACCTCTTAAGTAGGGTGCAGCCTGCATGCTTCCGGGCATCCAGGACCCCCTCCCACACTCCCTGAGTACCTCTTAAGTAGGGTGCAGCCTGCATGCTTCCGGGCATCCAGGACCCCCTCCCACACTCCCTGAGTACCTCTTAAGTAGGGTGCAGCCTGCATGCTTCCGGGCATCCAGGACCCCCTCCCACACTCCCTGAGTACCTCTTAAGTAGGGTGCAGCCTGCATGCTTCCGGGCATCCAGGACCCGCTCCCACACTCCCTGAGTACCTCTTAAGTAGGGTGCAGCCTGCATGCTTCCGGGCATCCAGGACCCCCTCCCACACTCCCTGAGTACCTCTTAAGTAGGGTGCAGGCTGCATGCTTCCGGGCATCCAGGACCCCCTCCCACACTCCCTGAGTACCTCATAAGCTGTCTGCTGCATCCATACCGCTGAGTGGAATCTGCATGCCGCCTGACATCCAGGACCCCTTCTCGCCCTCCCCAGCACCTCTCATGCTGGGCGCTGCGTGGGTGGTGTGCAGGCAGCACCTGGTGGTATGCACACAGCACCCAGCTTACGAGGTACTCAGGGAGGACAGGAAGGGGTCCTGGATCCCATGAGGTTTGAATGTGTGTGGGGCACCAGAAGCAGGGCCTCACGGGTAAGTGGGTGTATATTTGTGGGTGGGGGGGGGGGCAGCAGCAGCACCCAGGCTTCAGAAGTGCTCATGGAGGAACAGGCCAAGGCAAGTGGGGAAGACTGAGTGGCAGGCGGGTGAACCTGTGGGGTGGGGTAGAATCATAGAATCATAGAGTTGGAAGGGGCCATACAGGCCATCTAGTCCAACCCCCTGCTCAACGCAGGATTAGCCCTAAGCATCCTAAGCATCCTAAGCATCCAAGAAAAGTGTGTATCCAACCTTTGCTTGAAGACTGCCAGTGAGGGGGAGCTCACCACCTCCTTAGGCAGCCTATTCCACTGCTGAACTACTCTGAGTGTGAAATTTCCCCCCCTGATATCCAGCCTATATCGTTGTACTTGAAGTTTAAACCCATTACTGCGTGTCCTCTCCTCTGCAGCCAACAGAAACAGCATCCTGCCCTTTTCCAAGTGACAACCTTTCAAATACTTAAAGAGGGCTACCATGTCCCTTCTCAACCTCCCTTTCTCCAGGCTGAACATTCCCAAGTCCCTCAACCTATCTTCATAGGGCTTGGTCCCTTGGCCCCAGATCATCCTCGTCGCTCTTCTCTGTACCCTTTACATTTTATCTACGTCCTTCTTGAAGTGAGGCCTCCAGAACTGCACACAGTACTCCAGGTGTGGTCTGACTAGTGCCGTATACAATGGGACTATGACATCTTGAGATTTTGCTGTGATGCCCCTGCTGATACAGCCCAAAATGGCATTTGCCTTTTTTACTGCTGCATCACACTGCCTGCTCATGTTTAGTTTACAATCCACGAGTACCCCAAGGTCTTGTTCACACACAGTGTTACCTAGAAGCGTATCCCCCATCCAGTAGGCATGCTTTACATTTTTCTGACCCAGATGCAGAACTTTACACTTATCTTTATTAAATTGCATCTTGTTCTCATTTGCCCATTTTTCCATTGTGTTCAGATCTCGTTGAACTCTGTCTCTATCTTCTGCAGTATTATCCAGTCCTCCCAATCTGGTGTCATCTGCTAACTTGATGAGTAGTCCCCCCACCCCCTCATCTAGATCATTAATAAATATGTTAAAAAGTACTGGACCGAGCCCCGAGCCCTGAGGTACCCCGCTACTCACCTCTCTCCAGTCTGATGAAACACCATTGACAACAACTCTTTGAGTGTGGTTCTCTAACCAATTCCCTATCCACCTAACTATCTGAAAATCCAGATTGCAGTCCTTCAATTTATCCATCAGAACATCATGGGGAACCTTATCAAAAGCTTTACTAAAATCCAAGTAAACAACCTCAACCAAATTTCCACGATCCAGCAAACCTGTCACTTGGTCAAAAAAGGAAACGAGGTTGGTCTGACAGGACCTGTTGGAGACAAATCCATGCTGACTTCCTTGGAGCACCAAATTGTCATCCAGATGTTTGCAGATCGCTCCCTTTAATATCTGCTCCATTATCTTCCCCACAAGAGAGGTCAAACTCACTGGTCTGTAGTTTCC
Organism: Paroedura picta; assembly: GCF_049243985.1. NCBI lineage: Eukaryota > Metazoa > Chordata > Lepidosauria > Squamata > Gekkonidae > Paroedura > Paroedura picta. Next base: position 81,587,131 of record NC_135371.1, read on the forward strand.
CGGGTCATCCTTCCTCCCTTTTTTGAAGATTGGAATAACATTTGCTCTCTTCCAGTCCTCCGGGACATCTCCAGTCCTTAAAGAGGTCCCAAAGATGATGGACAAGGGTTCTGCAAGTTCTCCGGAAAGTTCTTTGAGCACTCTCAGGTGCATTTCATCCGGCCCAGGGGATTTGAACTCATCCAGTGCAGCTAAATGCCTCTCGACAACCTCTCTGTCCATGTTAACCTGCCACCCAGACACTATCCTTTGGCTTCTGCCATCTTTAGAAGTGCCTAAACACTTTGATCTGTGGGAAAAAACAGATGTAAAATAGGTGCTGAGCCTTTCTGCTTTCTCTGCATCCTCCGTTAGAGTTTGTCCATCTGCACCCAACAGTGGGCCTGTTACCTCCTTTACTTTATGTTTGCTCCTCGCAACTGAAAAATCTTTTCTTGTTACAATGGGCTTCCCTGGCCAATCTTAGCTCACTTTCAGCTTTGGCCTTTCTGATGATTGATCTACAGTGCCTAGTAACCTGTAGGTACTCTTCTTTAGAGCTCTGTCCTTCCCTCCATTTCCTGAACATTTCCCTTTTCTTTCTTAGTTCCTCTTGAAGTTCTCTGTTCATCCAAATAGGCTTCTTAGAGCTCCTGCAGTGTTTTCGTCTTTCTGGGATAGTCATTGATTGAGCATGCAATAGCTCTTGTTTGAGTAGCGCCCATCCTTCACTTGCTCCCTTCCCTTCCAGCATTCTCATCCATGGTATGACACTCATCATGCCTCTGAGTTTATTAAATTTTGCCCTACGAAAATCCAACATCCACGTCTGGCTACAAGCTTCATTGCCCCGTCTCAAAAGGAATTCTATGAGGACATGGTCACTTCCCCCTAGGGTCCCCACTTTCTTCACCTCATCCATCAACTCTTGGCTGTTGGTCAGTATTAAGTCCAATATGGCTGAACCTCTTGTGGGTTCATCTACCATTTGATAAATGAAATTGTCAGCCAGGCAGTTCAGAATTTTGCATGACTTAGGACGCTTCGCAGAGTTTGTTTCCCAGCACACATCTGGGAAATTGAAGTCACCCATGATGAGAAGCTCCTGCCGCTTGGATATTTTCCCAAGCTGCTCACAAAGTGCAGCATCCACATCCTCTCGTTGTCAGGTGGTCGGTAGCAGACACCAACCACCACACTGTTTGTTTTCCCCTCGCTTATTTTCACCCAGATGCTTTCCACTGTAGATATGCTCTCCTTCGCTAGAATTTCCTGACAGGTAAGCCCTTTCCTCACGTACAGTGCCATTCCTCCACCTCTTCGATCTATTCTATTGCGTAGGGAGAAGAGGATCAGAAGGGATGGGGATTTGCCAGCTTAGGTGTCAAGATGGTGGTTACTTAGGACGACTGGAGATAAAGATGCTGGTTGTACTACTGCAGACGTGGGAATCTGCCTCTTTCGTCCTGCTGCATTTATTTTTTGTCTTTGTCTTGCATGGTAATGCATATTTGTTGCCACACATAGCTTTCAATTAAAAAAAAATAAGAATTCATGCTCGGGGGAACTTTAGAGGCACCCAAACTTCTGATTGGTTGCCTCCATTGATTGACATATCCACAAGCTCCCATAAAGCACCCCACATTTTCTGTTGATTTAGATGCTTTGTGGATTTTTTAGCTATGTCAAGTTGGATAGGCAGCAATTCAGAACCCCTTTGTTTTGGCTATTAATGAGTGCATGTGTAATTTTGAAATCACAGACTTCCTTACCAAAGAAAGGTTCTATTTCATTGAACCCGTAATTTCCTACACCAGAGAGGAAGAAGTGAATAGCACTAATCAGAATAATGGCAATCAATAAATTTAGGAAGTGCCAGCAAGTGGAGCCCCAGGGGTAATGGAACAATAGGGAGCCGCTCTGGTCACCATGTCAAAAAGCAGGGAAGGCTCATTAATGCTGATGATATAAAAGATGAGGGAAAATGATGCTGTAATCAGTACTGGCCCGTCAATGCAAGTAAAATGGGGTTTAAATATCTAAATAAACAAGTATATTAATGGATGAATAAATGAATATTCGTGTCATCTCAGAATGGTGCTGATATCCCATTTTGGTTTTAAAAACCAGAATAAGTCTTCCTTGCCTCCTTAGGGTAGTGACAGGCGGATGCCAGACCTCCCCAGATGTTAGTTCATCAACTTTAATGGATTTCCATCACTTATGAGAGAACCAGTTTGGTGTAGTGGTTAGGAGTACGGACTTCTAATCTGATATGCTGGGTTCAATTCTGCACTCCCCCACATGCAGCCAGCTAGGTGGCCTTGGGCTCGCCACAACACTGATAAAACTGTTCTGACCGAGCAGTAATATCAGGGCTCTCTCAGCCTCACCCACCTCGCAGGGTGTCTGTTGTGGGGAGAGGAAAGGGAAGGTGACAGTAAGCCGCTTTGAGCCTCCTTCGGGTAGAGAAAAGCTACATATAAGAACCAATTTGTCGTTGTCTTCTTCTTCTTCTTCTTCTTCTTCTTCTTCTTCTTCTTCTTCTTCTTCTTCTTCTTCTTCTTCTTCTTCTATTCCAGTTATATAACCCTCTTTTATTCTGCTCCAATATTTCATGTTTATTACAATCATTTTAGCTATTCTGTTTCCCCACCTGATTTTTAGACATTATTGACATGCTGCACATGTCCTAGTCTACAGATACATGGGGATGAGGCAGTGGCATTCTTAGACAGTGTAATGGACTATGGATTTCAGGAAAGGACTAGATTTTTACATTCTACTTTTGTAAAATGTTTGCAAGTTTTAAGAAAACTTAAAGCCTAACATAACAAGGAAGAAACTGGGCAGGATCCTTTGGGGAGGTGCTAGTTTTTTTGTTTTTCTTTTACTTAGAAGGATACATGTAATTTGAAGTGGTACAATCCTTTTAGTTTAACTACTCTAGGATATTATGACCTTGTCCTGCTGCATGTGTGAACTAGACTGAAGGGTCATTCAATAAGGTCAAAAATTTCAGATAAGCAATTTCAGAACTTCCAACATGCTGCATTTTCCAGACTGTTTTCAAAGGGAGCTGCATCGAAAGCACATTACAGTAATCTAACCTTGATGTAATCAGAGCATAGATCAGGGCCATTCCGCACTCGTCCAAAATAGCACAATGGTTACAAATTGAAATCGCTACAGTTTTGCCGTTATGCACAACGTCGTAGACAATCTGCAACACTCATGAAACCGATCTACAGAAAGCGCTCCGTTGTAGCGCTTTCAGGGAAATCCCAAAAAGTGGATTCACCCTCCAGAAAGCGCTACACTCTTGCAACCAATCAGCAACACTAGCGGGAAAGTTCTGTGCGGTTACTGCAAAGTCCCTCCCCCTAGCTCTATCCTCTGATCTTCCGGCGAAGTGATCGCCATTTTTTTTTTCTCCGAGCGAGCAGAGATCAATGCACTGGCGAGCCTTCATTTACCCAGCGAGGCTTCCCTGGCTGCAGAGCTGTTTTAAGTCACCAAGCACAAAACAACACACAGCCCCGTTTGCTGGTTTATTTTCCCTTTATTTTTTACTGTATTTTCGGCCGAAAATTGCACCCATGCCGGGGGGGGGTATTTTTTTTGGGGGGGGAGCGTCGCAACGATGAAATGGCAGCTCAAACACCACCTGCTACCTAGATGGGTCTCTCCGTTGCAACGAATCAACACTGATCCGTTGCAACGTTTGTTTTTGTTTTTTTTTAAACTTCCTTAAAGGGAAAGGGGCTTTTTGGGATCATGATAACGGCCGGCCATTGGCTGCTTGACGGCCAGGGGCGGGACGAGCTCGGCAATATCACTTCCTGGCTAGCGATTTTTGCCGAGACCGGAAACCTGTGGGAAACTATAGAAACGCAACTGGTATGCATAACGACGAATTCCACTATTTAAAATGGCATTTTTTCATCCCGCAACCAATTTGCCACATAGATCCTGGTGCGGAATGGCCCACATATCATGTTTTTCAAGGAACAGCAGTAGCTGGCATATCAACCAAAATGGATAAATGGCACTTCATGCTACAGATCTAGCAGTAAACCCAAGCTACCAACTTGTCCCTTCAGCGGAAGTGCCCTATTTCAATTACTTTTGGGGCCTAGTTCATAGAATCATAGAATCATAGAATCATAGAGTTGGAAGGGGCCATACAGGCCATCTAGTCCAACCCCCTGCTCAATGCAGGATCAGCCCTAAGCATCCTAAAGCATCCAAGAAAAGTGTGTATCCAACCTTTGCTTGAAGACTGCCAGTGAGGGGGAGCTCATCACCTCCTTAGGCAGCCTATTCCACTGCTGAACTACTCTGAATGTGAAATTTTTCCCCCTGATATCCAGCCTATATCGTTGTACTTGAAGTTTAAACCCATTACTGCGTGTCCTCTCCTCTGCAGCCAACAGAAACAGCATCCTGCCCTTTTCCAAGTGACAACCTTTCAAATACTTAAAGAGGGCTACCATGTCCCTTCTCAACCTCCCTTTCTCCAGACTGAACATTCCCAAGTCCACATTCCAAAGCATCCCATTTCTTCAGGGGAACTGATCTCTGTACTCTGGAGATGAGCTGTAATTCAGGGAAGCTGGCATCCCTAATTCACACTATTATATAGTGAGAGAGAGAGACACATTACAAAAACCCTTTATTAACACAACAGGAGCCCTTAACAACTTGCAACTAACACACACTCCTTACTTATATAGGCTCAGTTCATGCCTGATTTTCCCGCACCCGGGAACTTTCTGCAATGCATTAAAGGAACAGTTGCCCAATTTGCTCAATACATTGTGCCCCTCCCGCCTATTCCACAAAGTCCTTCAAATACATGGGTCTTGATCGCACCCTTTAAGAACGTCTTGGCAATGGTACCATATTGTTTGGGGACTCTGGGGGAATCATACCTTGCTCTCCTGAGGCATGGCTATCCGGCTCAGCCTTTGTGCTGGTTCTGGGCTGGGGGTCTCCTGATAAGTTGATTCCCTGATTAAATGCCAGCCCTTCCTGTCTGCTGGCCTCCTCCATATGAACTGGGCTATCTGTGGGGACCCTCCGTCTCATTTGGTCAACGTGACACCTATAGCTCCCCATATCTGGTGTTACTGCCCTGTATGAAATTGGACCCGTCGTCTCTTGTACTTCTGCTGGCAACCACATAGGCCCATTTGCATAATTCAGAATATATACCCTATCAGATGGAACAAACACCCTTGGTTCCCAACCTCCCGGCTTCCCACCAGGAAAGTTTGATTCCCCCAAGTCCAGGTGCAATCTGTCCAGCAATACTGTCAGGCGGCGGTGCATCAATCATTCTGCTGGGCTGTGACCGGTAGACACACAGGGCATCACATGTTGTGCCAACAGGAAACTTGCGAGTCACTGGCCCCAATCCTCATGCACCAGACTTGCCAGTGAGTCCTTAGTGGTCCTCACCATGTGTTCAGCTTGGCCATTGGTCGCTAGATGGAAAGGCGCGAATGTCACATGTTGCACTAGTCCATTTACCAGGAATGTCTTGGAACTTGGAACCCTTAAATTGTGCGGCATTGTCTGACATTATTATGTCTGGAATGCCGTGGGATGCAAACAGGCAGAGCAGTTCTTTGATAACTGTTTGTGCTGTCATTGACAGGACCAGCAACTCTTCTAGCCACTTGGAATAAACATGCACTACAATTAAAAAGATTTGTCCCTAATAAGGACCCGCAAAATCTATGTGGAGCCTAGACCAGGGCCCCCTAGACGTCTCCCATGGGTGAACTGGGGCATGGGCTGTGGGTGGCCGGGACTCCTGGCATGCAGCACAATTATGCACCCACCCCTCTATGTCCATGTCCATTTTTGGCCACCAGGCATAGCTGCAGGCCAATGCCTTCATCCAGACCATGCCTGGTTGGCCAATGCAGAGCACAGACAGCACTCGTGTCCGCAGTTGCTCCTGAATTATCACTCTCATAATAGATACCCTTTGTGTACAGACAATTCTGCATGTCTGGACACAAATGGCACAAACTGGTCCCCTGGCACTTGTGCCATCCATCCCCTCCATGCCCAGTTCAAAATCCTGGCTACTACCAGGTCCTTTGCAGACGTGGATGCAATATAGAATCATAGAATCACAGAGTTGGAAGGATCCTCCTGGGTCATCTAGTCCAACCCCCTGCACTACGCAGGACACTCACAACCCTATGGCTCATCCACTCTAACCTGCCACCCCCTTGAACCTTCACAGAATCAGCCTCTTCATCAGATGGCTATCCAGCCTCTTTTTAAAAATTAACAAATATGGAGAACCCACCACCTCCCGAGGAAGCCTGTTCCACTGAGAAACGACTCTAACATTCAGGAATTTCTTCTGGATGTTGAGACGGATGTTTAGATGTTAAAGGGGATGAAAGGAACGGTCCTGAATTTTGATGACATCTTAGTGTTGGGAGAAACTGAGGCACAGCTGTTGAAAAGGCTGGTGAAAGTGTTAAAGCATTTTGAAATGCCGGGTTTGCATGTAAAAAGGGAGAAATGTGGATTTGGGGTACCTTGTGTTGAATTCCTAGGGTTTTTGATTGGTGCCGCAGGCATTCAACCACTCCTGATAAGCTCAGAGCCATCTGAGAGGCACCTACTGCTAGGTCGAAATGAGCTCCAGGCTTTCCTGGGGCTCCTTAATTTCTATCATTCCTTTTTCCCAATAAGGCTTCATTGGCAGAGTGTGAAGTGGTGGGGCTGGCAAAGTCTCCAGCAGCATGACTCCATATGCCGGGGAAGGGTCCTCAGCTGGCGTTGACAACAGTAACCTACTCAAGGCATCAGTATTGCCCATCCTAGCCCCGGGTTTATGTTCCCACTCATAATTATAAACACTCAGAAATATAGCCCAGCGGAGTACTCGGGGTGACAAGATTTGTGGAGTCTGCCTATGAGGGGCAAACAAGCCCAGCTGAGACTTGTGGTCAGTCAAGATGATAAATGGACAGTTGTAACAAAAATCTTGAAATATTTGCACCCCTGCAACCATGGGGTCTCCCGGCCATCTGCTAACCTGTGGCTTAACACCGCCCCCACCCCATAAGGAGAGGCATCACACGCCAAGATCAGGGGAAGTGCCTTGTCATAGTATCTCAACACACTTGCAGAAGACAACAATTTCTTTACGTCCGCAACTGCCTGGGCATGCAGAGGTGTCCAGGACCACTAGGAGTGCTTATCCAACAGTCTATGTAGTGGCTCTGCCAATGAAGCCTTATTGGGTAAAAAGGAATGACAGAAATTAAGGAGCCCCAGGAAAGCCTGGCGCTCTTGTTTCGACCAGGGGGTGGGTGCCTCTTGGATGGCCTTGAGCTTATCAGGGGTTGGATGACTGCAGCATCAATCAAAAACCATAGGAATTCAATGCGGGGTACCCCAAATTCACATTTCTCCCTTTCTACCTGCAAACCTGTCATTTCAAAATGCTTTAACACTTCCACCAGCCTTCCCAACAGCTGTGCCTCAGTTTCTCCCATCACTAAGACGTCATCAAAATACAGGACCGTTCCTTTCATCCGCTTTATTATTATTATTATTATTATTATTATTATTATTATTATTATTATTATTATTATTTAATTTATATCCCGCCTCCCCCCGGAGGCTTGAGGGGGGTCATATAAAAACCTATCCCCTAACACAATAAAAGCACAATAAAACATAATACAATTAATACAAAAGTTAAGACAAGAATGGCGGCAAAATTCAATATAGCTAACCCAATTCCACACCCACTAAGATGGGAAAGGGAGGGGGCAGATGACAGACGCAACCGTCACATTTGTGAGGGGGGCTAGATCTTTAACATCAACTGTTGGAAAATTCCCAGAGCCACACTGACCCTGAATTGTAGCCTGTTTACCTTGAAAGCCCCCTTGTGGGTTACTACAGTCTGGGCCTCAGTGGAGGCAGCATCCACCAACAACTGCTGATAAGCCTGTGCCAATTCCAACTTGACAAATACCTTTCCACCTGCCAAGGAGGCCAATAGTTGACTAATTATGGGCACCAGGAATGTGTGCTGCTGAAGAGCTTGATTAATCGTGCATTTGTAATCTGCACATATTCGAATTTCTCCATTAGTCATTACTGAGGTGACGATGGGAGATTCTCTCTGTGCATGCGATACAGGCTCTAGCACCTCCTGTTCCACTAAGCGGTCTAACTCAGCCTCTATTTTATGTTTGAGGGCAAATGGTACACACCATGATTTGAACCTAATTGCAGCCACCCATGGATCCAGGGCTAAGGAGACCGGGACCCCCGGTACTGCCCCAACTTATTGTCAAAAATGGAGGTGAACCATAAGAATAAAGCATCATAGGTTCCCATATGCACCTGGTGCAGCCCCTCCACGGTGATACCAAGGGGGCCAAACCAGTCCAATCCAAGGAGGCTGGTTTGGTACCCAGGCATCACAACCAAGTTCAGGGTGCCCTTAAACAGTTTGGACTCCACCGCCATCCGGGCTTTTCCTATCACTAGCACCCGATTCCTCTAGAAATCAGTCAGAGGCAGATCAAATTTCTCCAGTCACAAACCACCGTTGAGTCGGATGCACTGGAACAAGGACTCAGGGATGATTGAAGAAGTGGAGCTGGAGTCCACCTCCATATTGCAGGGCAGGCCGTTGAGCTTCACCTGGACTGTGATCTTCCGAGCTGACTCCTGCCGTATATTCTGGAGCAGGTATTCAGGCTCTCCCTCTTCTTCCACGGCCACCTCACAGTCTCTGGACCTTGACTGCGACCACGCCTTTTCTTTTGTTTGTGTGGTGTTGGGGCCTCTCTTTGCCCCACAGACCCTTTCAATATAACCCCACTTCTTACAGGCCCGGCACCGCACGTCCTTAAACCTGCAGGAGCTCCTGGCATGGGGCCCCCCACAGCTCCCACACTGTTGTGGGCACTCTGCCATCTTTCTGTGCTCGTTTGTTGGTGCTCCCCGAGCCGGCACAGCTCCTGCCTGCAAGCGGTGGATCTTGTCCCCTGGCAGCTCCTCCGGCTCTCCCGTCAAACCTTTGGGGCCTTGTACCAGTCTGACTGCTCGTGTGGTGCCCTCTGCTGCCTCAGTCACCAGTGCCTCGTCCACGGCTGCCTGGAAAGTAAGTGTCTGTCAGGCAAAGAGCTTCCTTTGTGTTGCCTCATCTTGAAGTCTGCAGACTAGTTTGTCTCACAGGGCCTCTTCGAGGTCTCCGAAGTTGCAATGCTGGGCCAGTTGCCTTAATTCAGCCACATACGACACAATGCTTCCACCCGGCTTCTGCCCCCTCAGAAAAAAGGCATTCCTCTGTGCTATTTCCGAGGGCCGGGTGGCGAAGTTGGCGGTCAGCATGGACAGAACATTCTCTATTGATATTACCGTCAATAGGGCCAGGGCCACTAGAGCCTTTGCCAATTCGTAAGTCCGGGCTCTACACACGCTGAAGAAAAGTGCCCTCCTCCTATCGGCATTGGTGATGTCATTCGCAATGCCACAGAACTCGAACCGCTCAATATAGCTTTCCCACTTTTCCGGGTCAGAGACATCGAACTCCTCAATGTGCTCCTGCGTTGCCAACGCTTCTGTGCTTCTCTCTCTCTCTGGGCTATGATCCCATCCTTGTCGCCAGTATTATATAGTGAGAGAGAGAGACACACGTTCCAAAAACACAACAGGTGTACCTAACAACTTGCAACTAACTAACACACGATCCTTACTCAGTTCGCGCCTGATTTTCCCGCACCCGGGAACCTTCTGCTCAATACATTACACACACCTACTTGAGATGATTATGGAGCAACATCTCAAAGCAGTATGGTAAATGACAATGCTGCAAAACCACAAAAGATGCTTGACATTACTAGTACTACTAGTATTACTAGTACTACTGAAATATTTTTATAAACTGCCCTGCTAAAAGGTTCCTTGAGATACAACACTGTTCCTTGAGTGATGACTGACAAAATCATACAAATTTAGCTTTTATTTAAAGTTGTTGATTCAGTCTCATGTTTGATGTAGTGCAAGAAGGCCTTGCTATCTTTGACCACTTGCATTGCTTCTAACACCTGCATAAAAGCTTACTTATGTATTCCACAAACGTCAGAAACCATACCATCATTAAAAAATTTCAGTCTGCCTCCTGAATGTGGGAATATTTTCAAGCCTGACAAATCTAATGAGTAACTCTACTTATTACTGCTTAATGTTTGGCAGCCAATTGCATCTTTTGGCAGACAAAGGCTCCTCTCCTCACCAAGCTCCACCCCAAATCTCTAAGAGTTTCCTAACCTGGAACTGGCAACCCTAGGTCCCACCTGTTCTGGGTAGCCAGGGAGAGGACTTAACAACCCTATGAAGTCCCATTTCATGAGATTTGCAGCTCTTGCACTTGGTCATTTGTGGAATCAGGATTGGATCTAATCTAGCAAAGGCAATGCAGTACAGAATATTCAGTTCTTTTAAATGTTACGAACATTTCAGCTTTCTTTTCTTTGGCAGAAACAGAGACCAAATTTCCTAAATTGGCCAGAGAGACTGACCCTGGCTGGAGAATAGGCAGAGTAGGCCTTAGTGGGTCCCTTTTTCAAATGTTTATCTTCTCAGGATGTGAAAGAAGTTCGGCTGTGGAATGCAGGGACTGTTGAGAAACAAACCACAGGGGCCAGATAGTTACGGATTTCATACTTTTATGGATTTCATACTTTAAAAAGCCGAACCCTTAGAACTCATATCCAACATTTTTGTGTGTGTTTTCCAGGCTGCTGGAAAAACTGAACCTCTTGCAAGGATAATGCCTATGGCTACAGAACATTACTCTTTCAGAATAATAGCTATAGTTCTATAGTGTTTTTCTGTGCACAAATGCTCTTTGCATGAGGCTGCCAACCTGCCAGAATGACAACTGATCACCCAGATGAATCAATCAATCATTCATTCATTCATTCATTCATTCATTCATTCATTCATTCATTCATTCATTCATTCATTCATTCTTCACTCCACTTCTTTTTGAAAAAATGGCTGCTCTGGAAGATGGACTGCAGGCTTCATGCTCAAATCTTAGTTATTTTCAACCCTAACTTCACAGTTCTAATAATTTAGAGCAGAATTATCTATGATATTTTGTGATGACTTTTTAAAATGCTGTACAGCTAACATGCCATATAGTGCTGTTCATTTAAAGGCATGGGACAGAGAGACTAATTAACCTCCTCCCCCCACTTTATCCTATTTTCCACTCAAAGTCATCCTTTCTAGCTATAATTAATTCAATTTGGGAAACCTATTTGCACCCACACATTTCCCCTAGTGATGGTCAAATCACCTTGGTAGTTTGGAATATAGGGTGATAGAAAAGTGTTAAATAGCTAATTCCCATCACAGTGTTCCCTTCTGAATTGCAGTCCCAGA